>NC_134356.1:315419165-315793157 GCF_048569485.1 Anomaloglossus baeobatrachus | reverse complement strand
TGCTGCCCCCCCCCCAGTCCTGTGTGCTGCCCCCCCCCCAGTCCTGTGTGCTGCCCCCCCCCCAGTCCTGTGTGCTGCCCCCCCCCCAGTCCTGTGTGCTGCCCCCCCCCCCAGTCCTGTGTGCTGCCCCCCCCCAGTCCTGTGTGCTGCCCCCCCCCAGTCCTGTGTGCTGCCCCCCCCCAGTCCTGTGTGCTGCCCCCCCCCAGTCCTGTGTGCTGCCCCCCCCCAGTCCTGTGTGCTGCCCCCCCCCCAGTCCTGTGTGCTGCCCCCCCCCAGTCCTGTGTGCTGCCCCCCCACAGTCCTATGTGCTGCCCCCCCCCAGTCCTGTGTGCTGCCCCCCCCCCCCCCAGTCCTGTGTGCTGCCCATCACCCAGTCCTGTGTGCTGCCCATCACCCAGTCCTGTGTGCTGCCCATCACCCAGTCCTGTGTGCTGCCCATCACCCAGTCCTGTGTGCTGCCCATCACCCAGTCCTGTGTGCTGCCCATCACCCAGTCCTGTGTGCTGCCCATCACCCAGTCCTGTGTGCTGCCCATCACCCAGTCCTGTGTGCTGCCCATCACCCAGTCCTGTGTGCTGCCCATCACCCAGTCCTGTGTGCTGCCCATCACCCAGTCCTGTGTGCTGCCCATCACCCAGTCCTGTGTGCTGCCCATCACCCAGTCCTGTGTGCTGCCCATCACCCAGTCCTGTGTGCTGCCCATCACCCAGTCCTGTGTGCTGCCCATCACCCAGTCCTGTGTGCTGCCCATCACCCAGTCCTGTGTGCTGCCCATCACCCAGTCCTGTGTGCTGCCCATCACCCAGTCCTGTGTGCTGCCCATCACCCAGTCCTGTGTGCTGCCCATCACCCAGTCCTGTGTGCTGCCCATCACCCAGTCCTGTGTGCTGCCCCCCCCCCCAGTCCTGTGTGCTGCCCCCCCCCCAGTCCTGTGTGCTGCCCCCCCCCCCAGTCCTGTGTGCTGCCCCCCCCCCCAGTCCTGTGTGCTGCCCCCCCCCCAGTCCTGTGTGCTGCCCATCACCCAGTCCTGTGTGCTGCCCATCACCCAGTCCTGTGTGCTGCCCATCACCCAGTCCTGTGTGCAGCGCAGCCCCGCGTGAGGTGCCTGTGCAGCGCAGCCCCGCGTGAGGTGCCTGTGCAGCGCAGCCCCGCGTGAGGTGCCTGTGCAGCGCAGCCCCGCGCCCCCAGCCTAATTGTTTCACTCAATATAGCAGGGTCATTTAAACATTGATAATTTTGTGCGGCCCCCGAAGGTTGGTAGAAATTTCCAAATGGACCCCAACAGAAAAAAGGTTCCCCACCCCTGCATTAGGATATATGATTCTTTGAGCAGCTACTTGGCTGTTAATAAATCCAGAGCAATGATGTCACTAGTTTTGGAGTATCCCAAACTTCAAGAACTGATGCATTAACCATTAGACATCTCGGACATACCGCAGATCCCTGCTTGCCCATTTCATACAACTGTAGATGGCTATAATAGAGCCTGCTGAGGAATTTAATTTGTTTCCATACATCCCGAGCACTGACAAGCGGATGACCAGGGCTATCAAGTACACTACCGCATTCATCTTCATATACAGTGGAACCTTGGATTACGAACGTAATTGGTTCCGGCAGTGAGCTCTTAAACCAAGTTACTCTTATATCAAAGCGAATTTTCCCATAGGAAATAATTGTAACACAGACAATAAGTTCCACAGCCCAAAAATATTAACTGTATTTATACAAACTGATTACAGTAATACAAAATAATGTACTGTTTTCCTATATCATTATTACAGTATACTGATAGAAAATACTGTGCAGTAAAAAAACATATAAAACAAATGAAACTGCACATTAGCTTATAATAGAATTGTTGGTGTGCGGGAGGTACAATATAGAGAGGAAAAATGGTGTAAATATGACAACCTTTATTTTAGTACAATATACACAAAAAAACACCCCAAATCTATTCTCCCCAAAATAAGGGCTGAGCTAAGCCAATTGGGGCACAGGCAATTAGATTACAGTATAAGCAATGTGCTGTATGGTTAGCAGAAAGAAAGTGCAATACTGTATCCACAATTGTGATATGAGGGATATGCTATATAGTGAATACTGTACAGTAAAATGGTTTACTGTATACAATACAGAAATGTACCTCTAGAGTGGGACAGAGCGCGGTGAAAGGACAGAACCAGAAGTGTGCACGGTGAGTATTTTCTATTACTACAAAGCATTGCTCTTAAACCAAGTTACAATTTTTTGCTTGTCTTCCAAAACGCTCTCAAACCAAGTTATTCTTAATCCAAGGTTCCACTGTATATCGGGTGTAACCTCCCTCCATCGCTGCAGTGTTTTTTGGGGTTTTTTTTGTCCTTCATTAGCGCAAAATTTCTAGTTAAATTATTATAAAAGCTGCATAGTGGTTTAGCGAGGCCCATGACCTGAGCTAGGATGCGGAGATTAGAGGGTACCATTAGTTCTCCAAACTGTGTACAGTAAATGTTTTCAAGTAAATCATTTTTCTTGTTAATTTTAGGAAAAAGCCATTCCTTACTTGCTGCGACTACGACAAGCACACGATGAAACCCTCCGAGCGGCTGTACGAGAAGCATTAGCATTGATTGGTTACAATGACCCGGTTAAGGGCAGGGGAATTAGGTTACTCACCATCGATGGTGGAGGAACCAGGTAAACCAGTTACTGGCTTATACTACAAAAGCTAAAGCTAAATAAAATGCAATAACATTTCTTCTGCCTGGGTCTGATAAGCAGCTGGTCAGCACAGCAATACAGTATAGTATGTACAATACTCAATCTCTGTGACATTTTGTATATTTTATATGATGTAAACTTTTTATATTTTATTTGTGCTTGCTTCTATTAGCATGAGAATTTATCTTTCTAATTTTTTTTTTTTTTTTTTTTTTCTCCCCCACTTCCCTCCCCATCATTGTTGCAGAGGAATCGTAGCCCTACAGACATTACGGAAGTTAGAAGAACTGACCGGGAAGCCAGTGCATGAGCTTTTTGATTACATCTGTGGTGTCAGCACAGGTAACAGAATATCATGGCATCAAGCTTATGTTTCACTAGCACTGATCTGTTTAAAGGGGTAGTTTCAGATTTGGAAGTTAACCCCTTCCCATGGAATAATGGATAACTTCCTGAGACCCCAACAATCCCAAGAACTGGGAGTCTGAAGAGCAGAATGTGACGAGTAGAGTTGGATTAGTTCGGGAGTGACGAACCCTACGCTATATCTTAGTCTCATTCTGAATGAACAGAGCAGCAGGTTGCATGATCAACCATCTCTTTAGAGACCAAGTTCTTAGGGTCACTGGGGATTCCAGCCGTGAAACCTCCAATGATTTGGAAGTCAACCAATGGATAGAGGATAGCTTCTAAACAAGAAAACCCCTTTAGGCCTCCTTCACACGTCCGCGTCTCCGGTAAGTGTTTGGTCCATTTCCTCACGTGCCGGAGAGACGGGCACACGTAGACCCATTAAAATCAATGGGTCTGCGCTCACGAGCGTATTCTGCCATGGACAGTGTGTACGTGTGGAGCATACGTGTGCCCATGTGCTCCACACGTAGACATATCCGTTTTTCTCTGGCATCACGGGTGTCACACAGAATGCAAACGGGTCACATGGATTGCAAACGGACCACACGGATGTGTTCCGTGTGACACGCACCGGAGAAAACACATGTCTTGTGTCTGCGAGAAAAAAAAAAACTTTACTCACCTTCTCCAGCTTTGCTGTCTCTGCCGCTGCTGTCACTTGCTTCGACCGCCGCTCATTGCATATTTACTTCACTGCGGCCGGAAACAGCAGCAGCGGGGAGTCGGCAGGACCGAAGAACAGCACCACAGAGAGCGAAGTCAGGGACAGATGAGTAGAAAGTTCTTGTTCTCCGTGTGTTATCACGGAGAACACACGTGTGCCATAAACACGGCTCATGGAGGGCAAAACGCACCTTTTGACACGTCCGTGAAAATCAGACATGTGCGTGATTTTCACGGACGTGTGAAAGAGGCCTTAATTACTATTTAAGTTACTGTTTTCTGCATTTGTGAAGTGAGTGTTTGTATCCACACCTATGTGCATGTTTCCATTGGTGGACATTTGCACATAAGGGAGCCAGATTAAGTCTTTTCTCTGCAATTATGAAGGTGAACTATTTTATTTGATGTTTTTTTTTTTTTTGCTTATTTAGCGTACTACCACACTTACACAGGCTGTAGAGTTGTAGTTGCTAAAGACATCACACACAAAAAGAAATACATTTTTTCCTTTTAGTACAGCATTTGTAATCTACTCTCACATGATCGATTGTCAATGTAGCCATATTGGACTGAGGACATGAACCTTCCTCTGACATCAGTTACAGTAATTGTTCTGCACTTGTCCAGCATCAGTATCTGATAAAATAATAATTGCATACTGTATACTCTTATCAAACAAACCACAAGGGAAACATGATAGTTGGATACCATGAGCATGTTGAGTTATGGATCGGGTATTCATTGCCAGGAGCATCATAGCTAAATGCGATTGTAACCTCTTCTAGTTCCAAGGCCTCAGTAGTAGAATTAACCAATGCTAAGGGCTACAAAGTATATTACCATCTAGGACATTAATGCATATGTTAGAATAATATGTCACAGATATCTGATAACTTGTATTCATGTGCGGCACTTGAGAAAGGAGAGAAACATACATGCGGTTCCCTCCAATGACATTTATGTGAATAGATGAAAGAGCTGCAGTTATCGTGTGCATGGAGGATGTGGAGAAAGATGACAAAGTAAGGGAAGAGAGAAAGAAAACAGATTATGATTATCATGAAGGAGAGAGTGGAGAGACATGGAGAGTTGTGTGAGTGAGTTGAGGTGATAGGCCTGTCTAAAGAGATGTGTTTTTAGCGCATGCTTGAAGACACGAGGGCTAGATATTAGTCTGATTGTTTGGTGTAGTGCGTTCCAGAACACTGTCGCAGCACAAGAGAAGTCTTGGAGACTAAGGTGCAAGTTTCGGATGATGGAAGATGTGAGTCTGAGATCTGTTGCAGAACAGAGAGTGCTAGTAGGGTGATAGACAAAGATGTGGGAGGAGATGTAGGGTGATGCAGAACTGTGAAGAGCTTTGTGAGTGAGAGAGATGTTTGTATTGTATCCTCTAGCACAGGGGTCTCAAACATGCAGCTCCTGAGGCTGCTTATTTTATGCCTGCAGTCATGTAGACCCCGTGACAAATGTCGCCTAGTATACCGGGCCACCGTCATCAGTGATTTACTTCAGATGAATGATTTGCGGCCCCGCGCAGAGGAGCTCTCTGCGCATCTTTACCAATGGCAGTTGCCGGCCAATCAGAGGCTAGCAGCTGATCTGGGTGTATGATGTCAGCTGTTGCCTCTGATCAGCTAGCGGCTGCCATTGGTAAAGATGCACAGAGAGCTCCTCTGCACAGTGTCGCAAATCATTCATCTGAAGTAAAGCACTGACGGCGGCCGCCTCCTGCATCGGCCATGATCGTCACGGGGTCTACATGCCTGTGGACTGCAAGAAGCAGGTAATGGGACACCGAGGGAACAGAGGACAGGTGAGAAGAATCTTCTTTTTTATAAAAGGGCACATTACTAAAAAAAAGAGGACCTGCATGGGTATATTATTACAGGATGGGGACATTACAACAAGGCACAAAGGGACAAGGATGGGCACATTACTGCAAGGAGGCAAGGGTTGGCACATTACTGCAAGGGGGCAAAGATGGGCACATTACCACAAGGTTGCAAGGATAGACACATTACTATAAAGGGGGCTTTACACGCTACAATATCGTTAATGTTTTATCGTCGGGGTCACGTCGTTAGTGATGCACATTCGGCGTCATTAACATTATTGCAGCATGTGACACTTACTTATGTGCGACCTAAAACGATCGCAAAAGTGGCAAAAATTGTTTGCCGTGGAGAGGTCATCCTAAAACCAAAAATTGTTCACCTCTCATTAGCGATGTTGTTCCTCGTTCCTGCGGCAGCACACATCGCTGTGTGTGACACCGCAGGAACGAGGAACATCTCCTTACCTGACTCCACCGGCAATGCGGAAGGAAGGAGGTGGGCGGGATGTTTACGTCCCGCTCATCTCCGCCCCTCCGCTTCTATTGGACGGCTGCCGTGTGACGTCTCTGGGACGCCGCACGACCCGCCCCCCTTAGAATGGAGGCGGATCGCCGGCCATAGCGACGTCGCAGGGCAGGTAAGCCGTGTGACGGGGGAGCGCGATTTTGTGCGCGACGGGCAGTGATATGCCCGTGTCGCACAAACGATGGGGGTGGGTTCCCACGATAGCGATATCATTACCGATATCGCTACCGTGTAAAGCCCCCTTAAGGGGAAAGGATGGGCACATTACTACAAGAGGAGGACCTGTATGGGAACATTACAACAAGACGAGGACCTACATGGGTACATTACTACAGGATGGGGACATTACTACAAGGGGACAAGGATGGGCACATTACCATCTTTTGTAGTGAAAATCATTAGGGACTTGGATTGGGACATCTGTTACAGCTACTGTGGAGAAATCAGACTTGCCTTGAACACATTAGAGGCTTTTCTTCCTTTCATAAGAGAATGTAGGCACCGAATGATGACGCCAACACTGGGGAACTACAGTAACTGCAGGGGGTTTAATATCTCTACTGATTCCCGACCTCCCAACATTGCCCTGCTGTGCTGTTTATTAAGAAATGGCTCACTGCTGTCCATTATAGTCAGTCAGGAAAAGAAATGACGAACAGTCTTTACACGCAGGGGAAGAGAATGACGTACACTTTTCAGCTAAAACCTGTTTATTGAGACCCCTTCTTCTATACACTGCAGTATGTGGATTTTTTTCAGTAGAAATTGATCCAGCAAAGTAATTCTTGTATGCATTTGTTTGCTCATATTTTATTAATACAGATTTTTTTGGCTGCAGACACTGGTGTAATGGTATACTGGTATTTGCACACTAGATGGCAGTATAATGGTATGCTTGATTTCAGTACATTTTCGGCTTGTTTGCGTGTCTGTGTTTCTCCCAGGCCATGACCAATGCGTTTGACGTGCTCCTCGGAGCTAATCCCAGAGAAAATTACAAAATGTTAAAAACACAGCTTTTTCCCATTAACAGGGGTTTCATATAGGATAGCGGAATATTAAGTAATCATTATGGGAAACCACCTAGATAATTATGTATGTGGGAGTGTAGCATGATACAGTGCCCTTTGATGGTCTCCTCAGCTTTTAAGAATCTTTGTGATAAATTGTAACTTTAACAACAGTGCTTTCTGGTATAGACTATACGGCTTGTGTCTAAAGTTCAGTGCTTCGTTGTGCATATGCAATTTCAGGTATGTTATGTGCATTCTTGTTTTCTCCTTTACTAGGGGCCATACTGGCATTTATGCTGGGATTATTCCACATCCCTCTTGATGAGTGTGAAGACCTATATCGTAAACTAGGAAGTGATGTCTTCAAGCAGAACGTTATTGTTGGAACAGTTAAAATGGGCTGGAGCCATGCCTATTATAACAGTGAAATGTGGGAAAAACTGCTCAAGTGAGTACTCGGCAGTATACCAAATCATCCCTAACTTATGTAACAAGATTGTTCTCTTCACCGGAGATGGTACACACTATCATCAATGTATTATAGATACTGTATTTTCCGGCGTATAAGACGACTTTTTAACCCCTGAAAATCTTCTCAAAAGTCGGGGGTTGTCTTATATCCCGTGTGTCATCACTTTACACACAATAAAAGATACGCTCACCTGTCCTCCGTTCCTGTGCTGCCTCCAGCTGTTTCTTGCATAATGCAGGCACACAGAGCTCTCAGTGATGGCAACCGGTGCACGGAGAGGCCGCTGCAGGATGTCGTCATGGCTTTACTACAGTTGAATGCTTTACGGCGCTGCAAAGCATTCAACTGCAGTAAAGCGCTGATAGCGGCGGCCCTGTATATTGGACGCGCTTTACTGCAGTTGAATGCTTTGTGGCGCCATAAAGCATTCAACTGTAGTAAAGCCATGACGACATCCTGCAGCGGCCGCTTCGTTCATGCTATCATTGAGGGGTCTGTGTGCCTGCGGACTGCAAGAAGCAGCTGGAGGCACCGCGGGAACGGAGGACAGGTGAGAATATCTTTTATTGTGTGTAAACCACTGCATGATAGGGGACAAGAAGGGAAGCAGCAGGAGAACATTATTAAACAATGGAGGCATTACTGCACGGGACATTAAGGACAGGGGACATTACTATACAATGGGGACATTACAGCAGGGGGAATTATTAAACAATGGGCTCATTACTGCACGCCACATTACAGCAGGTGATTTTACTAAACAATAGGGACATTACTCGGGTCGGCTTACACTCTAGTATTTATAATAGATCCCAAACTCTGTATTTTAAATGGAAAAATTGGGGGTCGTGTTATACACCCAGTCATCTTATACACCGGAAAATACGGTGTATCTACAGTCAGATAACAATGGGAGAACAGATTCACGGGACTCCAGTCTATCGGACAGATCAGTGATCTGTGACCGCCGACTAATGTGAAGTGGTCATTGCGGCGTAACGCACACCAAACATTGCACCAGCCCTGCCGATCAAAAAAAGAGCTGGTAATGCTGGGAGGAAAGGAGATTCGCAGGCCTCCTGCCACTGGTCACAGATTACTGACCTGGCTGATGGACATCAATGTTTCCTATCTCCGCGTTGACATTGGTTGACGTCCTTTTAGCCCATGTCCACGTGCAGAAGAAATGCAAGCAAATTGTGCTACATGCACCACTTTCAACAGCTCCTCAGCATTTGTGTGTTTGCAAAGGGTGAAATCTGAGTCACAAATTGGCTGCAAATTTGTGATATAATGGCACAACATCTTCAATAAATATGCTTTGTTTCAGCAGTGCTGTACAGTCTTGATGCGTGGATGCAGCTTCTTTCCTCCATGCACTAGTTAATTCATGAAATGACTTGCACATTCAGGTTTTACATACTCCAGTGGGTTTTTTCTTATCTGGTCTTCCCCACGCATGCTACATTAAGGTGTAGTAAGTTGTGCAGGTCAGCAATGTAGGGCAGCTGACAGGTTAAAGGATGCTATTCTTTATTATCACCAGGGAGGAATAGAGACAATGGCTTATCATGCATGATTCATGAGACCACTGTGGGAAGGAGAAATCCGATGTGATCACAAAGTAAGTGGAGGTCACATTGCAGCAGAGATGCACATAGCTTTTGTTTTTCATCTTTTTACATAAGACCTTAAGATGAAACATTTCAATCTGTAGGACCATAAAAGCAATGTTAAAAAAAAAACCAAACCCCAAAACCCCAAAATTTTATTTATTATTATTATTATTGAAATAGTACATAGGCAGTATTGTGTTCTAAATGGGAAACTGTTTTGCCTACTGCTCCTGAGGAAGGGGTGCCAGTGTGAGCCAAGTGTCATGCGAGGGGATCGCAGTAATCCCCGTGTGGCCCCAGCCTTAAAGAGGACCTCACTTGCTCCCAATAATGGCTAGTGAAAATCTATGACCTTCCCTAACTTTGATGCTCTTTTCCATTTTGGTCTGTGTTCCTCCATTTCGGAGATATTCACATTTGTTTCTATTGGATCGCAATATGTGAAATCTCTGCTTGTAGTGCAATTGGTAATTTCTTCAGTGTTGTCTGGGGACGTGCGCTCTCAGCCCTTACAGTTTGAGACTCCTAAATCAGCTGCTGAGCTGTGATTGTAAGGGAAGGGTGAAAGTACACATCCCCAGAAAAGACTGCAGTTGGTCCGCAAGTAGAGATTTCACAAATGTGGCTCCAAAATCAACAAATGTGAATATCTCTGCAAAGCAGTGACACAGTGCAAAATTGACAAAAAAAGCATCAGAATCAGGGAGTTCAGGGGTATTACAGAGTATTTAACTCAAAGATCAGCGTAGGAAGCAAAAGAATGAATGAGGAGAAGTAAGCAGATTTTTCTAACAAGATATATGTTACAAAGTCACTTTAGCTATTCATTTATTCAATAAAGTATAGTTACTATTTAAGTACGTCATCCAGCAGGTATTGGACGCGTGTCCTCTTCTTGTGAAAAGGACAGACCAGTTTTTTGGACTATAAGATGCTCCTTACCATAAGACACATCCCGGGCTTAGACCACACAAAATAGGAATACTTTTTTTTTCCAATTAATGCAAGCTTCCTTGGTGGTGTAAAATAGAGGAGTCATTATCACTAAAATTAATATACTGGTGTTGAATAAGGAAGTAATAAATATATTGTTTGTGCCTATGATACACACAGCAAAGAGACACTAAGTTCTACTACATGCACATATAAACTCACACAACTCTGCTATATGCACATATACATACAGCTCTGATGCATGCACATATGCACACACTTTACATTACCACATCTTTCAGTTACGCTTATACACAGTCATGCTTGAAAGTGTTGACACCCTTGAAATTGTTCCAGAAAATGAAGTATTTATGCAAGAAAATTATTGCAATTACAAGTTTTTGTTGTACACATGTCTATTTTCTTTGTGTTTATTGGAACAACACAAAACAGAGGAAAATTTAACATAATTTCACACACCACACCAAAAATGGGCAAACATAATTGATGGCACCCTAAACTTTAATATTTGGCTGCACACCCTTGGGGAATAAATAACTAATTGCTTCCAATAACAATCAACAAGCTTCTTACACCTCCCAACTGGAACTTTGGACCACTCTTCTTTTTTTAGCTCTTTGTATACTTATATTTCTAGGTGGTTCTTGAAGTATGTTTGGGGTCATTGTCTTGCTTGAAGACCAATGACCTTGGATGCAAACCCTGCTCTCTGGCACTGGGCACTATATTGCAACCCAATATCTTTTGGTTGTCTTCAGACTTCATGGTGCCATGCACACAGTCAAGGCAGTGCCAGAGACAGCAAAACCACAAATCATCTTAGTACCTACAGTCAAGTATAGTGGAGGTTTAGTGTTTTTTTTTTTTTGTTTGTTTTTTTGTTTTTATAGACATCATTCAGTTTTCAATAAATCATAGAATGATGTGCTTTACCAAAAAGCTCTACCTTGGTCTGATCTGTCCACTCTTTCCCAGAAGGATTTTGGCTTACTCACGTACATTTTGGCAAACTGCAGTCTAGCTTTGTTGTGCCTCTATGTAAACAATTGGGGCCGCCTGCGTTTCCTGCCCTAGTGTTTCATTTTAATTCAAATATGGATGGATAGATCACACTGACACTGATGCATCTTGAGCCTGCAGAACAGCTTGCATTTTTTGGGAACTTTATTGGGGCTGCTTATCCACCATCCAGACTATCCTGTGTTGCAACCTTTCATCAGTTTTTCTTTGCAGTCCGCTAGAATAGCTGCAGTGCCATGGGTTGTAAACGTCTTGATTATTTTGCGCACTGTGGACAAAGGAACATCAAGATCTCTGGAGATGGACTTGTAACCCGGAGATTGTTCATATTTTTCTACAATTTTTGTTCTCAAGGCCCCAGGCTGTTCTCTTCTCCTCTCTATGTTCACCATGCTTAGTGTAGCACAAACAGGTTCTTAAGTCCTTAGACAATTCTCTTCTCCTCTTTCTGTTCTCTTTGCTCAGTGTGGCTCTTACAAACACACAATGCACAGATTGAGTTAACGTCTCCCCTTTTTATTTGGTTTCAAGTGTGATTTTCATATTGCCCACACCTGGTACTTGCCACAGGTGAATTTGAATTAGCAGCATATGCTTGAAACAAAAGTTGTTTACCCACAATTTTGGAAAGGTGCCAACAATTTGCCAAGGCTCGTTTTGGCGGTTTTGTGTGAAATGAAATTATATCCAAGTTTCATTGTTTTCTTTTTTCTTTTTTTGGGGGGGGGATTTCCATATACACTAATTTTCTGGGAGAAATAATTCATTTTCTAGGAGAATTTCAAGAGTGCCAACACTTTCGAGCACAACTGTACGGGGACGGATGCAGACGTACACGCGCACACACACATTACCACACCTCTCTCTCTCTCTCTCTCTCTCTCTCTCTCTCTCTCTCTCTGTCTCTCTCTCTCTCCATCTGAACGGGGGCTGCGCCAACAGAGCAGCTGAAGCACATTCTACACCTTCTACAAAGTTAACTTTAGGTTCTTTCAGGTCATGTGACTGATCACATGACCTGAAAGTTTCTAATGTTATAAGGTTTGAAGGTCCTTCAGCTGGTGCAGCCTTTGTTCAGATGCTGGTAAACTTCCTCTTCTCTGCTCCGATCTTATAGATTTGTACACAGCAGGAGGAGAGAGGGGAGTTCTCCGATCAGAGAGGAAGCGTTGTCCGTGTTCTCCTTTATCACAGGAAGCAACCTCCAGGCTATAAGACGCAGACCCTTTTCAGCAGGGTTTTTTTTCTTGTTAGAAAGAGCGTCTAAAGACCTGTGCACCCGTTGCAGATCTGTCTTTTTTCTTTTTTCTCCATGGATTTGACACAATTTCCCGAAGCCAGCAAATTGAATGCGAATCCTGACGTCTCATGCACACGTTGAGTATTTTCTCCGTGCAGATTTGGTGCAGCTGTAAATCAGCAGTATGTCAATTCATTCAATGTTGTTGCTGCAGATTTCATATGTACTGAGTGGGAAAAATCTGCACCAAAAACGCATGTAAAAAACAAAAGCGGCAAATAACGTACGCTTTTTGCTGCCAAGAGATGCAGAAATGGTGCGGAAATTTCTGCACCAAATACTTAACGTGCACATACCATATTTTACAGGCTAGAAGGCTGTGTGTTACCTTACCGATCAGGCACATGTCTCAGAAGGTGTGCGGGTTGTAAAGTCATCAGTGATTAAGAAGTGAGCAGCTCTACAGTCGTTGGATAGCCCCTTGTTTATAAAATCTTTATTGTTCTGTTATTGATATTTACTGTGGTTCATTGCTATTCTGCATAATCATATATTTTATGTATATTTTTAAAGGGAAAGAATCGGCGCTGACCTTATGATCGAGACATCGAGGAGTCCCCTATGTCCTAAAGTAAGTACTTGAGTCCTTTGTGGTTAAACCCTTTAAAGTGTTAGAATTGTATAGCCATAGCTTTGTTTTAGCAAGTAACATGGTTAAGAATTGTGGAATCGAGAGAGACCATGTTGAAGTCAATGGAGTCTGTCAGTGACTGTATTCATAGGGGTAATCAGCCAAGTGCTACTAACATACCATAATACAAATTATTACTTATACAATACACTTTCTTTTACATTTTCAGCAGTGATGTTCTTTTTTCCATTACGTGATTACCCAGTAGTAGATTAGCATGTATATTTAATTCCTTTAATGTACTTTTCTCTGCCTCTACTTAGAAGCCCTTCTATATAGTTTACTGGTCTGTCATTTATCACTTTTATTGATAACAGCATAGATGAATAAACTGGCTTGCTTACATGACATAAAGGCAATAGTTTTAAACCTTTACTATTACTTTCTGTAGCAGGGGTGGGCAGTTAATTTTCCCGAGGCTGACACTGTTGTTGAGGGCAGAACCAGTAGGCTGATCTTGATTCTGCTTAATATTACATTATTAGTATATTATTACATGCCAGTTGATTAGTGGGTGTTGGCCCTCATTACGCATTGGGTTCTTCCCAAGAATCTAGGCTGTTGTAAGGTATTGGCACTCTGCAGTTGGCTGACTTTGTCAACATGGAGTTGTTGTATAAGCTTCCCGAGGTTTGGGGATATGACCCAGTGTGCTGATGACAGCTGGTACCACAACTGCCGGTTTGTCAAAAAACGTCAGTTCTTTTTCTCGACACTGCCATCTCCAGGTATTGCTTTATCGAGAATCCACACTTTTTTTTTTTCTCCTCGATGATGTTTCTGTTGGGTGGGTTGTGTGAAAGTTCCACAGTGTTTTCACATGTTCATTTTACCACTTTTTCCACTGTGTGCTCCACAAATTCATCTTAGTGGGGAGGTGATCTTTTTTGGAAATGTTGTTATTAACATTTTATGATTCTTATTAATTTCATCTCTTAATTTTGCCCACAGTTGGGTATGTTGAGTAGCTGCTGCTGCTAACACATTACCGTAGGGCTTATAGTAATGTGTATTCTTACCATTAGCAGTCAATGAAAATAATAAAATTTATGTTTCTTATAAAGCTTATAAAAATCAGTAAGTCATATTCAACCTCATCTATGATCAAGATAGATGTCCCTTGATCGGCTGCATTCCTCACTATGATCCTTTCCATGTTCCCCATCCTTCTGACTGAATGTCTCTCTTGTTTGTCGTAATTCCGCTCTTTCGGCTTTCATTCTCTCCCAGTCCATGAGACAGATAGGAACAGTCAAATTGCTGGATGTAGTTTGGTGGCCACAGTTTACCCAGATTCCCTCTTTAAAAATGTTACTCTTAACATTGACCTAATTTTAGAATTAAAATGTTTAGGTTTTTTTTTTTCATGATTATTACCAGCAATCTGCCACTTTTTTCTAAAATTGTCTCTGCAGCATATTCTCGTTGAGAATGATATAGCGTATTTTTCGGACTATAAGATGCACATAAGTTTTAGAGAAGAAAAATGGTATATACAATTGAAGCAAAAAATGTGGTCATAACGCACTGTTATGGGGGGGAAATCTGCTAATGACAGTCTAGTACAGAATTTGGGGACATTACCTCCTAATGTCCACCATCCTGGGCCCGTTCCAGGTATACACTGTATGTCCCCATCCTGGTACAGATGTTTCCCACCCTGGTACGCATGCCTCCTGTTATGCTGCGCAAATAAAAGAACAAAAAAAAACGATTATACTCTCCTTCCCTCCTCTCCACCGATAACCGGAATCCCCTTCTGATGCTGGCAATTGACTTCCGTGTGTAAGCTGGAAACTCATTACATCACTGCCATGCGACCCCAGTCACACGCCAACATCAGCTGCTGGCTAATCGACAATGAATATTAACTATTAAAGAAAATGAATATTCACTGCTCCTCATGCCCATAGTTTCAGGCGTGGGGAGCAGTGAATATTCATTTTCTTTAATGGTGGACACATGTTCACCTCAACTGATGCAGGAAGCCGGCAGTTGGGGGGGCAAACAGGTGTGCCCGTTATCAAAGAAAATTAATATTCCCTGCTCCCTACCCATAATCCCACCACCTCTCGGCGCTGGCTTCAGTGCAGAGCGGTGGACGGAATTGTAGGCATGGAGAGCAGTGAATATTCATTTTATTTAATAGCAGGCAGACATGTTAACCCTAGCTGCTGCTGCTCCAGCTTGCTCCTGCCGCCTGTGATCCCACTCTACTGTAGTGGCCCCCCAACAGTAAGTCAGGTGCATCCGGACTATAAGATGCACCCTACCCCCCCTCCTCATACACATATACATATACACACACACACGCGCACATATATATATATATATATATATATATATATATATATATATATATATATATATATATATATATATATATATATATATATATATATATATATATATATATATATATATATATATATATATATATATATATATATACACACGCACACACTTACACCCTTTTCTCCCTGCGAGGGAAAGTGTGTGTATCGTGTATCCTATAGTCCAAAAAATATGGTAACAGTATGTGCATTTGGCGTACGGTCCAGGTCATATTTTTTAAAGGGAATCTGTTTATTGATTCGTCCTGCACAAAATGGACAGAGAAAATATAGTGAAAGCCTGCCGGAGACCATAGGAAAAGACAAGACTAGTCCAGCATCTGTCCTCTCAGGCTTCTCTGTCCTTGGAAATTGGAAGATCTCTCCCATGTGTGTGTACATCGGTAGAGACCTGTCAATGATCTACACCTATGAGCAAGCCCTATTATGGCAGTGAATTATGTAATGAGCCCAATTTAATGTGTGGCTAATTTCCTATACTTTGGAGATGATAGGCCAGCTGATGCTTTGTGATTTCTGATTGTCCATTTTGGGCATAGAACTGACAAACGCATTGCTTTATTGAGTACACACCAATCACATAAAACAGAGCATTCAGTCTATTTTCAGAGCCATGTCCGTACAAGGGAAGCTTCCGGATCATTTGTTTGCAGACAATCCTCGGAATATTATAAAACTGAATATTTCTGCTGCTTTCTATTTCACAACAAAGTGGCCTTTTGTTAGAGACAGTTGTTTTCCAGCTTTGAAAAGCATCACTTACCCTTAAGTGGATCAATTATTCATTTAGTATAATACAACTGTGGGATGGGGAGTTTATACACTGCCATGTTCTGCTTTATCAAGTGCTGATGTAATGCCGCCATGCTGCAGGAAAGCACAAAGGCCACTTCATAAAATGTAACATTGCAAATAGTAATCCAATTGACGGAGGCACCAGACGTACTGTGATTCTGAATGTCAGCCACTCTGTGCGTGTGTCTCACTGGAAAAGTTCATGATGAGCTACTGTGTTCGGAAACACCCTATAGTGACTAGGGTTCCCGACAGGAAGCTCTGGATCATCATGTGAATGCCCGTCTGATGGCTCGTAGAACGTTCTGAATGGCCGCGAACTTGCAGATGCTCAGCGGTTTGGGCAGCATGGGATTTATAGTATCATTGTAATGATGTGATCAAACATCAATGTGCCTATCGGCTGTCCTCCTAAGCAAGTTTACAAGAATGACTTCTAGAAACAGAAACCTTGTAGGCGAGAAGAAATCAAGACTTTCCATTTTATGTGCTTCATATGCAAGTTAGCAACACCCGTCTGTGCAGAATGGTATGTAGCTACAGCCACCTGCCTTCAATTCCATTTTTTTTAGGTATTTGGTCTGGAAGTGAAAGCGTATCCTCACCCATTTCAGTCAACTTATGCTACGCCTGCAGTTCCCTGCGCAGTGGCTAACCGGCACAACACTCTACAGAAATAGAGGACACGGTGCTGGGACCCGTCAGTCTCCGGTTTGGTGTTCATTAATTAGAAGGCTGGCCCCAGCCAGAAATTCAGTGTTTGGCAGAAAAACACCCTGTGATGGGTCTTCAAATGTAACTAGATAGGATGGAGATGGGTGAAATGCAATGAAAGAGAGTGCAGGTGGTATCATATTGTCCACTGTCTCTGGGATTACACTTGACTAATGCTCACTTGGTTTTATACAGTTAAGCAGTGGGAAGCGTAAAGCGAGTGATTGTGCATGCACTGCACTTCCCAGCAGGCACAGAGTATCCTGTACATTGAAAACATTATGGCAGCTCTCAAAGGTTTGGGTATATTAGGCAGCAAGTGAACAAGCCTTGATAGTGATGTGATAGAAGCAGGAAATATAGGCAAGCCTAAGTAGTGGATCAGAGGTTAGACAAGTGGGTCAGAGGTTAAAGGGAATCTGTCAGCAGAATTTTGCTATCTCACCTGAGAGCAGTGTAATGTAGAAATGTGCCCCTGATTCCAGTGTCATTTAGTTTACTGGGTGCTGCAGTAGTGACACAATGTTTTTCTAAATGTAATAGAGCTCAGAAAGCTAACCCTGCCCACACCACAGCTTTCTGTGTACATTGTATATTGACAATAAGCTTCTTAACAGTGGAGGGGGTTTGGTCAGATCAGGCTTGCATACAGTATAGTCCAGGCAGTGATAATCTCCTGGTGATAAAACCTCCATTGTATGGAAACCGCACACAGTCACATTGCTGAAATCTGTGTCTGTCTGTGTGCTCAGATTATATAGCAAAAACCTGCTAACCGATTGCCTTTAATTTGGTTAGTACCTATCAAAATTGGTCCATGGAAAGAAAACAAGTGCTGTTTTAATGGCAATGTCAATGTAGACTGGTCAAATTGTGTGTGCTTTATTTTGCTTATCTCTATAGTGCCAACATATTCTGCAGCGCTTTACAAACTTTATTATTTTATTGAAGTGCAAAATTCCCTATCAGTATGTATTTGGAGTGTGGGTGAAAACCAACGCAAACCCAGCAGAACATACAAACTCCTTGCAGATGTTGGCTTTGGTGGGATTTGCACCCAGGACCCCAGCACTGGAAAGCCACAGTGCTAGCCACTGAGCCACCGTTGATTTAGTTCTCAATCTGTGACATTTTTCTAACTCGTCCTGCAGGGTGGTGGGGGTGGGGGGGGGTTATGAATCATGGATATGCTGTGAAATGGCTACATTACCGATGTCCTGATACCACATTTATCTTGTTACTGTTGTAGGTTTCTGCCGTCAGTACCATAGTTAACCGAGGAATCCCATTAAAGGCGTTTGTGTTCAGGAACTACAACCATTTCCCAGGGGTTAAATCGCCCTATATTGGAGGATGTCAATATAATCTATGGCAGGCGATTCGAGCTTCATCTGCGGCACCAGGATACTTCCAGGAGTATGTACTTGGGAATGACTTGCATCAGGTAAGGCCATGGTACTAGTGTTGAGAGAGTAGGTAACTATTCGTACTTGCTATGCTGTCAGTGAGTACTGTCCGCTACTCGCATATTCGTTACGAGTAGAGGGCGCAATGTAAGTCAATGGGAAATACTAGCTAAGTAACTAGTAACCTGAAAGCCCCGCTACTCGTAACGAATATGCGAGTTGCGGACAGTACTCACTAACAGCATAGCAAGTACGAATAGTCAACTACTCGCTCAACGCTACCATATACACCATCTCATAATGAACCTTGTCCATCATTCAGTGATTTTCTAATAGCAGTTGTTATTCCCCTCCTACCATTATACAGACTTCAGCGCTCAGGATTTAGTAGCACATCTTTACTGAGCACGGTTTTGTGAATGTGCCCGAAGGCTGCAGGATGATCGTGTCAAACACATCCTCCACTTCACATCATTATTTCTCGGCAGGCTGTGATTGACCTAATCCCATAAAACAAAAAAACCTGAACTAGAAATTATTCGGTAGCAGCCTGACAGCCCTGACACTAATAAAAAGCATTAGCGAGGAGCAGAATATTGTGCCTTCTGGCATCACTAGCTTGGATTCCTAAACAAAAGAGCCATGCTACACTTGACAGAGCAAAGCTTGTTCCTCTCCAGTGCATCATGTCTGGGAACATCATAAGTTATCCGCCACTTCTCCCCTTGTCTTGTGAAAACCGTGTTCCCGCCATTTAGGAGTAAATTGTATAACGATAGTGTTAATATCCGGTTACTGTAAATGTAGATGTCTGCTTCTTGTCTCCTTCATTTCCTGCACTATATTTGTCATACCTGCTTAGTGCCCATCATTCCTAGCCTGGCAGCTTGTGACCACTATGCTACTTAAGCTGTCAGAAGGCAAGAGAATTGATTTGGATTATGATGACCACAGCCTTTTTTTTTTTTTTTTTTTTTTTTTTCTGTGCTGTTATTACACAGTATGTATTGTATAATGTTCAAAGCTTAGCATAAGTGTATTGGCTGTCGCCTCCTCATCAGAAGCCTCTCAGAAGGGCTTGATATACAGTGAGTCCACCCATATCCTGTCCACTGCCATTAACTTGAGAACGGCGGCAGCTATAGGCATAGAAGGGGTGTCTAGGTATAGTAAAGTAGCCATGCGCTACACAATGAAACCACCTATAGCGACACCTGGTGGAAAACAACGGAGTTAGCATTTTTATCTCGTAAATGGAACAAGAGAGCGTAAAAAAGTGAATTACAAAGTTGTAGGGCATCATCAATTCAATACGAATCGACACCTTGCATATAGAAATGCTATGATTAGAACGTGTAAAACTCACAAGGCTGCAGACGTAAAGCGATACCTCATGGAGACCTTCCTACAAGTCATTGGGTATGGTGGCTGTGTGGAGTGGCCTCCACGCTCACCTGATCTAACCCCATTGGACTTCTTTCTGTGAGGTTACATCAAACAGCAGGTGTATGCGACCCCTCCACCAACATTGCAGGACCTACGACAACGTATCACAGATGCTTGTGCAAACGTGGCACCTACCATATTGCACAATGTGCAGGAAGATACAGTATGCTGTCCAGAGTCCAGATGTGCATTGCAGCTGATGGTGGCCACTTTGAGCATCAGAGTTAAATGAGTGCCATATGCGTGACCAGCATTCAATCTTTTGGGGGTGTCATGGGTTTCATATCATAGAATTTCTGTATACAAGGTTACGATTCGTATTGAATTGATGATGCTCTACAATCTTCTAATTCACTCTTTTTCTCTATCTCGTTCTGTTTTCAAGATAAAAATGCGTTGTTTTCCACCAGGTGGCGCTATAGGTGGTTTCATTGCGTAGCACATGGCTACTTTACTATACCTAGACACCACTTCTATGCCTATAGCTGCCGCCGTTCTCAAGTTAATGGCGGTGGAAAGGATATGGGTGGACACACTGTATACGTGTCAGTGTAGGAGAAGCTGGTGTGGTCTGTGCATTGCAATATTGAGGGCCGCTATAGATCCCGCCAGATCTTCTACCTATATGTTGGTATTGGGCAGCATTCCCTAGCCAATTCATTCTGTGGCCACACTTTGGTTTCTTTTTATACCTACAATGCTGTTTTGCACTCTTGAGAGTGCAGTAGTAAAAGTTTGAGGCCTCTTCTGTAGGGGGAGATCATATCATCAACTGTCATACATTGTGGGCCTTTTGGCCAACAGTGTAATACAGATTAACAAAGTTTGTCGTGATATAAGTGGAATTAATTGACCTTTGTTAATACAGTGGCCAACATGACAAATGGCACTGTTCACTTTACAAACCAATTACAGTATAGCTTTAATCATTTTTTTTATAGTCAACCATGCCAGTTGTTTGTTTCAGCTTTGCTATACAAGACCCATGTGCGTGCTCTGTAGTCTTACTAGACATAAGACTTCCACATTCTATTACTAAGGTACATAGTGGTTACCTCTAGCAAACAATTAGTTTACAGTGTTCCTTTTATGTTCCCAAACATATTAATCTGCAGATATAGAGTTAATCTGTTGGTTAATAGCATTCTAAAGCTGCCCAGCCGCTGCACTGAGCTGGGCTACCTGGAGGAAATTAACTTTATTCCTCCTGGCAGCTTCCAGCTTTCAGTCATAGAAGCACGGTCCGCATGCCTTCAGTTATTGCACAGTGATCAGTGGCTATAACCAAGCCCCTGGCTGTCAGTCAGTCCTGGGAGCGTGGTTACAACCGCCACACTATACAGTAAACGGTGATTGAAGCTGCTCAGGCTGTGCCTCTATGTCTGAAAGCCAGGAGAAATAAAGTCATTTTTCCTCCCAGTAGTCAAGTTTTCAGTTCAGTGGCTGGGTACTTTTAAGGTGCTCTATCACTAGCAATGATTCTCTCATGTAAGAGCATCCAATTCTATATTCCAATGACACTTGGCTCAAACTGTGCTGCGAATGTGAGCCGAGTATTCATCAGTGATCAGATTCTCTCTTGTGAGCATACTCTTGGAGTGCTGGTAACTTGAAGATTAACCCCATAACATTTGGGGATGGGACAGGTTCCTTTTTAAAGGGAACAATTAATTGATCTCTTTCAGACATCTGGTTGTCACAAACGTGTACTATCTTGGAGTTTCAAGGATCCAAGACACATCCGTTATAGTCTTTGAGGCTGTTCATATGTCCGTGGTTTGTTTTCCGGACTGTGTAGCCACTATAAAAAAAAAAAATAATTAAATAAATCACGGAAACACCCCCCCCCCCCCCCGTTGTATAAGTGACACAGAGGAAAATCACCCATGCAAGTTTATAGTTCTGTAAAAATGATGGACAGCACTTGGATGCCATCAGTGTACAGCCCATCTGCCACCAATCCACATTGTAGTGGGAAGGAGAGACTGTAATTTGACTTAGTTTTTACCATCATTGTTTTCATGTATGGAAAAATAATAGATTGATGACTCTGATCTAAAACACTGATGACTCTCGTATCATCTATTTGTGTACGTGAAAAATTTCAGACATCTGAATGAGGCCTTATGAAAAGAATTAAATGTTGGGTGCTAGTAACAGTCAACCGCTTATCACTGAGTTTGATGGCATAACCGGGGAACGGGACTCCTAAACTGGCCCTCAAACTAGGGGGGCCAGGGGAACGGGACTCCTAAACTGGCCCTCAAACTAGGAGACTAGGCATAACCGGGGAAGGGGACTCCTGAACTGCCCTGATCTAATACTGCCCCCTTCACCACAGGAGAGGGCTGGGGCAGGAGTGGTAGAGCCCACAGATAAGGACAGAGAAAACCAAAATTTGTTCACTCAGTACGCTCACACAGAGATATTAGACAACAAGTGATAAGGAGGAACATAAGAGCTGTGAGGAAACCACAAGATGACGAGAGAACTCCACAGCAAGACTACGAACAAACCAATACAATCACCAACAGGACTGGGATACAACAGCACACAGACCGGTGTTGCTAAAGCTACAGTCGTCAAGGGAAGACTGGCTCCTCCATCTTAAAAAGGCGGGGAGTGACTGTGATAGGTCTCCCACAAGATGTGATCCAAGAGGTAACACCTGCATGCCTGATCACTATTGAGCACATAGCTGATCGACGCCTAAGCCGGTCTGTGTAACTTACAAGCACCAAAGGCGACACTGAGGAGTGTCAGACTCTGCAGTGTGAACAGCGTCAGATGCTGCCAAGACACTCGGCGAGTTTAGAGCCAAACACAAATAGTCATCCACAGCACTGGCATGTTAACAATACTACTGGAGGAATGGCCTGGGTCAGACGAGATGGAAGGTGACATTTGTGCCAAACAAATGCTGCATCCCACCAGAATAAGTCTCATCTAAGCAGTGAATCATGGTTATGGGAACATCGTCTGCAGCAGCTTTTAGTTTTCTATAGTAATAAGCCCCAAATTGTCCATGGTCTGCATAAATGGATGGGATGGGCTTCCTTTCATATCACAATGAAGGCTAGACGTTTTATAAAATCTATGACTGGTGAGAGCTAGATTGTATAATTTGGGAGCCGTGCAGGTCCGTACACAGAATGAAATGATTTATGACTTTCTGCAGTTCTTGCCCAATGTTACTCTGTGATGTAAATTGTATGAAGGCGAGTGTAGTGCTTTGTGGCCAGTCTTCTAAGCTCAGAAAATGTATGGCTATATGAATTCAGTATGCTTTTCTGTGCATACAGAGCTGTACTGAGAATGTCATTACTTATCTAATTCCCACACTGAACGGTCAATGCCACACACTGGAATAAAAACACAACCAGACCCAAGCTGATTAAGACTGGTGCAGTTTTGTTTGGGTCTCCACAGAATATTAAGGGGTCCGCTGACTGTTCATCAGGAGAGTGTGAACGCATATTCATACACCGCATTGTATTGAGTCATGTCTGGCAGACTTGTTTGTGGGGAGGCATTATAAAAACCCAGCACATCCCCAGCCATACTCCACATCACTCGGGTCCTCAGCTCCTTGAGCTGACCTTTCCCTCTCTTACCGCCACAATTAGGATATTCTTGACAATCTAAATGTAGGTAACACACCACTAGACAGCAGATTTGTTTTATGTACCAGCCTCTCCGCATTGGCTAGCGATATTTTCAGGATTCAACCTGTTTCTTCCATTCTCCTATTAACAGAGGGGCTGAACTATGAGAATCACTAGCAATGCAGAGCATGTCTAACCAAGCAGTGATGTGCGATGGTTACTATGGAGTCCCAAGAACTTGTGCCCAAATATTACAGTTGGCTTTGCATTTGTATCATCGCTGCTTCACGGGGATACATGCTCAAGGATGTGTTTGTGTTCTGCATATAAAATAGCAAAGTTTTACAAGAGAGTGATTTCTGCAAAAAGGAGAAATATCACAGGAGAGTAATAAGGGATCTCAAAATGAGTGCTACTCTCCCAAGAATAGTGTATCGTGTGTATGTATTTGTGTATGTACTGTGTGTGTGTATATATGTATGTGTGTGTGTGTGTGTGTGTGTGTGTGTGTGTGTATTATATATACATATATATATATATATATATATATATATATATATATATATATATATATATATATATACATAATATACACACACACACACACACACACACACACACACACACACACACACACACACATATATATATATATATATATATATATATATATATATATATATATATATATATATATATATATATAGCCTTATTCTGTCTGTCTGTGTCTGTCTTGCTCCAAAATTGTGTCCTTACGGTGACAAACAGCGGATTGGCCGTTCGCCTCGGCTCCGCCCCCCACACGGATTGGCCTCTCGCCCCGGCACCCTGCACGCATTAGCAACTCTGCTGCGCCCCGCCCCCCCTCACGCATTGCACGCTCGCTCTGGCCCCGCCCCCTGCACGCATTCCCCGAAACGACACGGAGACCCGACTCCCAGGTGAGTGCTGTACCCCCGGGAGTCCACATCAGCGTACGCCGCCAACCCAGCCGACACATACTCTCGCATTGCTGGGATTGACGGCGTACGCTGGTGTGGGCTCCCGTGCGAGCGGGGGGCGGGGTACGCTGGTAACCATGTAATATTGTCTAGCATGGTTACCAGCGTACACCGGCTCCCAGGTGAGCGCATCAAGGTCCTGCAGCGGCGGAACACACACACACACACACACACACACACACACACACACACACCAGATCACACTCACTCTCACACACACCTCACACACACATCAGATCGCATCCACACACTCACAACATCCCGTGATATCGCTTGCTTCTCGGCGGCGATCCTGTGCGTGCAGTGATCTTCCAGGACTTGCCGGAGGATCACATGGCCAGAAGCATGTGGTATCTCCGGATGTTGTGAGTGTGTGAGCGCGTATGTGCGATATCGTCAGTGTGTGTGTGCGTGTATGCAATAGGGTGTGTGCGTGTATGCGATCGGGTGTGTGCGTGTCGGTAGAAAGCAGAGGAGCACGGCGTGCAGCACAGCTGCTGGGACCTCCCACCGGAGGGCACAGACAGAAGTGGGGTGTGAGTGTATGCAATCAGATGTGTGCGTGTATACTGTCTGATGTGTGACTGTGGAGCACGATGGGGGATGGAGCACGATGGGGAGTGCACAGCATGGGGGATGGAGCACGATGGGGGTGCACAGCATGGGGGATGGAGCACGATGGGGAGTGCGCAGCATGGGGGATGGAGCACGATGGGGAGTGCGCAGCATGGGGGATGGAGCACGATGGGGGGTGCGCAGCATGGGGGATGGAGCACGATGGGGGGTGCGCAGCATGGGGGATAGAGCATGATGGGGAGTGCGCAGCGTAGGGAATGGAGCACGATGGGGAATGCGCAGCATGGGGGATGGAGCACGATGGGGAATGCGCAGAATGGGGGATGGAGTACGATGGGGAGTGCGCAGCATGGGGGATGGAGCACGATGGGGAATGCGCAGCATGGGGGATGGAGCACGATGGGGAGTGCGCAGTATGGGGGATGGAGCACGTTTGGGAGTGCGCAGCATGGGGGATGGAGCACGTTTGGGAGTGCGCAGCATGGGGGATGGAGCACGATGGGGAATGCGCAGCATGGGGGATGGAGCACAATGGGGAGTGCGCAGCATGGGGGATGGAGCACAATGGGGAGTGCGCAGCATGGGGGATGGAGCACAATGGGGAGTGTGCAGCATGGGGGATGGAGCACGATGGGGGGTGCGCAGCATGGGGGATGGCGCACGATGGGGGGTGCACACCTCCCCCCAATACACACACACACACACCGCCACACACGCACTGCACAACATACCACACACACACTGGGAACCACAAACACCACCCTACACAGACACCCACACACACAGACAACGCCGCACACACACAAACACCGCGGCACACACAAATATATGCACATGCCGCACAACACACACATTGCACAAAACATGCCTCCCACCAAAACACACACACACACCCACACAAACCGCGCAACACACACACACAATGATAGACACACAGCGCTCCACAAATAACGCAACACACACCCCACACAAACCGCGCAACACACACACACAACGCTACAGACACACAGCGCTCCACAAACAACGCAACACACACAACGCAACACACAAACACTGCTCTCACCCCCCACCACACCCAGACAACACCCAGAACATGTACAGCGCCCTACACAAACGCTTGGTAACTACACACAACAATATGTGTGTGTATATATATATATATATATATATATATATATATATATATATATATATATATATATATATATATATATATATATATATATATATATAATGTATATGTATATATAATGTATATGTATGTATATACTAGGTGGCCCGATTCTACGCATCGGGTATTCTAGAATTTACGTTATATATATATATATATATATATATATATATATATATATATATATATATATATATATATATATATATATATATATATATATATATATATATATTATATATAATTAATTTAATTATATGTATAATATATTTCCTTCTCATTCCCTGTGGGTGGTTATTTGTCCTTCCTCGTTCTCGGGTCCTGTACCAGAGGCCTAAGAGTTTGAGGGTTCTGCGCAGGATCCTAGTTGTTCCCAGCACTGCGCTTTTCTGGACAGAGAGCGCAGATGTTGTTCCTGGAATCTGTTGTGGCCATTCTTCCAACTTAAGGGTCACTGCTCCAAGTGCTCCTATCACCACTGGGATCATTGTTGTCTTCACCTTCCACATCTTCTCCAGTTGTTCTTTGAGGTCCTGGTATTTCTCCAGCTTTTCATTCCTTATTTCTGATATTACTGTCATTAGGCACTACCACATCTATTATCATTGCTGTCTTCTGAACCTTGGCCACTATCACGATATCTGGTTGGTTAGCCACCACTTTATCCGTCTGGATCTTAAAGTCCCACAGGATTTTAGCTCTTTCATTCTCCACCACTTTTTCCGGGGTCTCCCACCTGGACTTGGCCCATACGCTGTACAGATGTTCCTGTATACAATTCTCGCTACTTGATTGTGGCGTTTGGTGTATGCTGTTCCTGCTTGCAGTCTGTCACTATGTGTTGCACGGTTTCCGAGGTTTTTTTTTTACATACCCTGCACATTGGGTCTTGTCTTGTGTGATAGATATAATATACATTGCACAAAATTTGCTTTATAGAGAAGGAGACTGGGGCCCCAATTCATCAAGACTAGAATTATTCATGCAGGCTATTCATTAATACCCGATTCATTAAGCCGTGATCACCTCTAAATGAATGCGGGGCATCTGAAAATTGACTGGAGTAAGATTTCTGGTGTTATCACGCCCCCATCCCACCACAGCTCCACCTATTTTGGCGAAACTGGATTAAAAATGCCAAAAGTCACAATTTTTCCGCAACCTTGCATTGAAAATTTTGCAACATTTCAATGTGTTTTACTCAAGATTCCTTCCATAAACGCTTTGATGGATCAGGGCCTGTGTGCTTGTGACATGTCACACTTTCCTGCTGGAAGTGTCCATTAGATAATACATAAGTTATGGCCAAAAAGAATTACATTGTGACCAGTAATATTCTTA
The DNA here is from genome assembly GCF_048569485.1 of Anomaloglossus baeobatrachus. Lineage (NCBI taxonomy): Eukaryota > Metazoa > Chordata > Amphibia > Anura > Aromobatidae > Anomaloglossus > Anomaloglossus baeobatrachus. The sequence goes on along the minus strand of NC_134356.1, from coordinate 315,765,599 downwards.
TAAGCTGTGACATTTAGACAATGAGAGACCATTTTGAATGAAGGAGAAAATGTCCCAATTATAGCAGCATGGTGTAAGACCAGAAACTTTGAATTAGTTCTGTATCACTTACTGGGGTTCTTGCTGTAGTTTTGATTACCAATTGTTTTTGCAGATCTAATAGTTCTCTAAATGCTGAGCTCTGTTAACTCCACCCACATTATTGATTGACTGCTTTCTGTGTACACTGTGCATAGGCAGAAAGCTCTTAATAAATTGTGGGGGCTAGGTTATACAGAGTTTATCAATATGGAGGACTACAAGGCTTCACGTTTAATAGTCCTCCTGTGATAATTTCCTGTAGTCAAGTGATTTTATCAAATTTACAGCAAGCAGCCCAGTAAGTGACACATCAGTGGAATTGAGGTCTCTGTCTCTACACTATGCTACTCTCAGATTAGGCAGTAAAACCTTGTGACAGATTCCTTTTAATCCATTGTTAGACTGAACCATTCCCACAATGCACAATGAATTTATGGATGCAGATAGTTCTTCACAACTTTGTCCCTGCAGTCTCCATGGTGGAGCAGAAATTTAGACTTTTCATAGCAGGTAATGTCTTTCATTTAAAAAAAAAAAACCAAAACTGTCAACATTATGCATTTTATTAATTGTCTAATATCCTCCTTGCCATAATATCACTACAAATCTACAGGTCTCTATACTGATCATGTTCTTTAAACCGCACCAACCACCAGAATCTTGCTATATGAAGTGCAGGCAGTGCCATACTGGCACTAGGATGGTGAGTACAAGCATACCTTTTGTTGAAAATATGGGATGCTCTGTTGCTGAAATATCTGTAGTAATCAAAGTTCCAGAAATGCACTGCACTTTGACGAGTGCAATGGGGACGGACCTTTGTGGGTCAGGTCCTCCGTGTATATTCCTCCTCCTGCGTTGCAACAGCAGCTATGGCGGCATGGCGCGATATTTAAATAAAGAAAAGGGGAATATACACAGAGGACCGAACCCACAAAGCCCCCCCCTCCGATACACACATCAAAGTACAGTGCCTTTCTGCAACTTTGATTAAGGATATTTCTGCAACCATGCATCCCATCTTCCTACAACAGGTATGCCTGGATTCAGCATCTTAGTGCCAGTATGGCACTGCCTTTGCTTTATATAGCAAAATCCTGATGGTTGGTCCTCTTTAATTTAACAGAAGAAAAGAAATAAAACTGTGTGTTTTTACCTGGTTTTGTCCTGCAATGCTGTTCTGCCCTCATCCTGCATTTTGGGTCATGAACCCCCTGGTCCTCATTGGTCACACTCCCTCTTCTGAATTCCATACTATCCAACACAAGACAAAGGATGCATCGATTTATGCAAAAAAAAATTAGGAAAACGCATACATGTAGGAAGCACCCTAAGGGTAGATCTTGGGAATGGACTCTAACATTGGCATATTTTTCCCCAATATTGAGCTCTGACCACTGATAACACAAGTTAATTAGTGGTCATCTAAGGGTCTGTATAGGGTGAAGTAAATTTTATGGGGACCGGATGATTAATACTATTGTTCAGTCCCTATACATTTGAAATACTACAGTAAGTCTCGCTTACATGGGGGAGTGGACAGTGATTTTAGGGCCCATGTATACTGTATGTATAACAAAAGGTGAAAGTAGTATTATTCATCAAAATAATGGGGTATTAACTCTTTTGAATATTTGTGTAGCAATAGATGTACTGGGGAATCAAACTGTATAGCAAAACACAGATCAGAAGACAATCGATCCTGATTGTTGGTTCAAACATGCAGAGTTTCATTTACCTTAGAAGGTTAGGAACCAAACTATACCTAGAGACAATACCTCACTGTCTGCTATAAACAAGGTCCCTGACATAATAAGGGCAACCCCACACAGAATTCAGAACCTGGTACTTGCTGAAGTCCCTGTGTCCATGGTGGATGTCCTTTCACTCTGTGTGTTGCCATGCCAAGTTCTCCATGGAGACCAATTTGTAGGACTTGACTTGGCAGGTGTAGACTTGGAAGGTGGCCATTTTACAGCTAAACCCAAGGGACGTGTAGTTTTTCCCTTGCATGATGTTGACCAATCATAAACAGGAAGTGTCATAGGGGGGGAGAGAACATGCCCCTATAATGGCTCAGAGAAGGCTTCCTCTCTGTAACACATGTAATGACATACAGCCCTGCTCTCGTAACTGGTCTCTGCTTCACCTGTGTAGAGCAGAGACTTGTGCCAATACAAATACCTTTTATAGTTTTCATCTAGCCTCTGCTGTACTCTTTCCCCCCCTTACTGACTGCCTTGAGGTACAGTTGCTTAATGTGTTTGTAATGACTTTAGTCTACACAAGTGGTGCTGAATTATGAAGGACAGCAGGGCTGTGTGTCATTACATGTCTCATACAGAAAACCTTTTCTGGGGGCGTTTTTTACTTATTTATTTTTTTCCCTGCATGATGCCTCCTGATTATGATTGGTCATTGTATTGCCGGGGAATATGCACATGCCCCCAAATAAGAATCTCATAAAGCCCCTTGTGATGACATGAATTGTATTTACATCCATGCTTATATGGACCATATAATGGTTAACCTACAATTGTCAATCTATATTTTTTAATCCTGTTTGCCAGTATACACCTCAGATTGCAATTTCCACTTTTTGTACTTTCGTTTTTACAAACTACCCGTATTCTTACTACTTCATCTGAGTGGAACAGAGCAGTAGTATTAGCAATAGCTATTCTGCATTATGATCATTGCAAACTGAAATATATGCCTGTCTGAGAAAAATAAGAGTAGTAGTATCACCGACATAAAGCAACATCATTGCAGTCCATTATGTAATCATGTCTGATGTTTTACAATCACTATAAACACTGATCAAGCCTTGTGCCTCAAAAAGTGCATCAAAATTATGTGCCCATTATCTACATTCCTGTGCCCCACTTTTGCTTATAATTAAGGATGAGTGTACCCATGGAAGTTCGGGTTTGCCGGGTTTGGCCAGACTTTGCTTAAAAGTTCGATTTGGGACCCAAACTTGACCCCAAATCCCATAGAAGTCAATGGGAACTCAAACTTTGGTGCTGTAAAATGGTCTTAGTAAGGGCTGAGGGGCTACAAAAGGAAGCATAATGGGCTAAGACCAGGACAATTGCCCTGCAATCATATGTGGATAGGGAATAAAGAAATAATAAAAAAAAATGGCATTTCTCCTATTTTTGATAACCAGTGTAAGTAAAGCAGACAGCTGTCAGCACTCGTATGTCTATTTTGAAAAGTCAACCTCTAGGTATGACGCTGAGCACGTGCACTCAAATTCTTTGGTAGACCATGGCAAGGACTGTTTGAAGTGGAACCTGTCTTGTTAAATCTCTGTACGGCCTTTGCCATTGTGCTGCAGCTCACTTTGAAGGTGTTTGCAATCTTATTTTGGCTTAGGCCATCTTTATGTAGAGAAACAATTCTTTTTTTCAGATCCTCTGAGAATTCCTTGCCATAAGATGCCATGTTGAACTTCCAGTGACCAGTACGATTGAGTGTGTGAGTGATAACATCAACAATATCACACCTGCTCCCCATTCACACTTGAGACCTTGTAACACTAATGAATCACATGATACTGGGGAGGGACTATGGCTAATTGGGCAAGATTTTGCCTTTTTCTCTTAGCAATGTACTCACTTTTGTTGCCAGTGGTTTTCCATTAATGGCTGTGTTGTTATTTAGAGGATACAGCAAATTTACAACTGTCCACTGACTACTTTACCTTATATCAAAGTGTCATATCTTCAGCGTTGTCTCATGACAAGAAATAAAATATTTACAACAGTGTCAGAGGTGTGTGTGTGTGTGTGTGTGTGTGTGTGTGTGTGTGTGTGTGTGTGTGTGAGAAACTCCTATATTTAGTCACATGCTGTCCATTTCCTTGTGATCCTCCTTGAGCTGGTTCTACTCCTTCATTGGAGTCCAGATGTGTTTAATTAAACCAATAGGACTTGATTTGAAAAGGCACACACCTGTTTATATAAGACCTTACAGCTTATAGTGCATGTCAGAGCAAATGAGAATCATGAGGTCAAAGGAACTGCCCAAGGAGCTTAGAGAGAGAATTGTGGCAAGGCACAGATCTGGCCAAGGTTACAAAAGAATTTCTGCGGTACTCAAGGTTCCTAAGAGCACAGTGGCCTCCATAATCCTTAAATGGAAGAAGTTTGAGACCATCAGAACTCTTCCTATACCTGACCGTCCAGCCAAACTGAGCAATCATGGGAGAAGAGCCTTGGTGGGAGAGGTAAAGAAGAACTCCAAGATCACTGTGGCTGAGCTCCAGAGATGCAGTTGTTAAAGCCGGGAGACTCTTTGCTCACTCAGGTAGCAACAGATGGTTGGATCAGCAGCCGAATCCTGGAGACGCTCAATAAAAGACTCATAGCCAGTGTCTTAGCTCAAGAGTATCACACACATTTATTATAATAGCAAGAATATAGGTTTTTGAAGTACATAAAATAGATATGGAATGATGACATAAGAGATTATACAATAGGCGGAGGTTTTCTTGGACAAATTTACGTGTTTCCAAAGTAATTAATTTTGACATGTTTATATAACATCTTGCAATTTTGGCTAGAATGTATATTCTTTGGGTTAGTTTGACTTTGATAATTACAATATTACAGGATGCGATAACAAACACTCCTGCCAAAAATACATATGTTAGAAGAACACAAGTTAACCCATGGGTCAACAGATGTTGTTTTGAGAATAAACTTTATTTTGGAGAAATAAAGGGAATAATAAGGCAAAAATGCATTTGTCCTGCCAGGGACACGTGTTCTGCCAAATTGTTTATTACATACAGTGCCTTGCGAAAGTATTCGGCCCCCTTGAATTTTTCAATGTTTTCCCACATTTCAGGCTTCAAACATAAACATAAAAATGTAAATGTTATGCTGAAGAATCAACAACAAGTGGGAAACACTTGTGAAGTTGAACGATATTGATTGCTTATTTTAAATTTTTGTAAAAAATAAAAAACTGAAAATTTTGGCATGCAATATTATTCGGCCCCTTTAAGTTGATACTTTGTAGCGCCACCTTTTGCTGCGATTACAGCTTCAAGTCGCTTGGAGTATGTCTCTTATCAGTTTTGCACATCGAGAGACTGAAATTCTTGCCCATTCTTCCTTTGCAAATAGCTTGAGCTGAGTCAAGTTGGATGGACAGCGTTTGTGAACAGCAGTTTTCAGCTCTTTCACAGATTCTCGATTGGATTCAGGTCTGCACTTTGACGTTGCCATTTTAACACCTGGATATGTTTATTTGTGAACCATTACATTGTAGATTTTGCTGTTATGTTTGGGATCATTGTCTTGTTGGAAGACACATTTCTGCCCCAGTCTCAGGTCTTTTGCAGACTCCAACAGGTTTTCTTCAAGAATGGTCGTGTATCTGGCTCCATCCATCTTCCCTTCAATTTTAACCACCTTCCCTGTCCCTGCTGAAGCAAAGCAGGCCCAAACCATGATGCTGCCACCACCATGTTTGACAGTGGGGATGGTGTGTTCAGGGTGATGAGCTGTATTTGCTTTTACGCCAAACTTATCATTTGGCATTGTGCCCAAATAGTTCAATTTTGGTTTTATCTGACCAGAGCACCTTCTTTCACATGTTTCGTGTGTCTCCCAGGTGGCTTGTGGCAAACTTTAAACAACAATTTTTTATGGATATCTTTGAGAAATTACTTTCTTCTTGACACTCTTCCATAAAGGCCAGATTTGTGCAGTATATGACTGATTGTTGTCCTATGGACAGACTCTCCCACCTCAGCTGTAGATCTCTGCAGTTCATCCAGAGTGATCATGGGCCTCTTGGCTGCATCTCTGATCAGTCTTCTCCTTGTTTGACATGAAATTAAGGGACGGCCGGGTCTTGGTAGATTTGCAGTGGTATGATGCTTCTTCCATTTTAATATGATCGCTTGCACAGTGCTTCTTGGGATGTTTAAAGTTTTGGAAATCTTTTTGCAACCAAATCCGGCTTTAAACTTCTCCACAACAGTATCACGGACCTGCCTGTTGTGTTCCTTGGTCTTCATGATGCTCTCTGTGCTTTAAACAGAACACTGAGGCTAGTTTCACACTTGCGATAAACGGCATCCGTCACAATGCGTTGTGTAACGCATGTGACGGATGCCTTGCAAAAAGTGTGATAATAAAGGCCACGGATTCCAGTGAAATAACGCATTGCGTTAAGTTTTCTTTAGCCGAGAGAGAGCCCTCATCTTCACCGCACACATCTCGACATTACCGCCTACATTACCGCACACATCCCTACATTACCGCCTACATCACCGCACACATCCCGACATTACAGCCCTCATCTTCACCGTACACATCCCGACATTACAGCCCTCATCTTCACCGTACACATCCCGACATTACCGGCTACATCACCGCACACATCCCGACACTACAGCCTACATCACCGCACACATCCCGACATTACAGCCCTCATCTTCACCGTACACATCCCGACATTACCGGCTACATCACCGCACACATTCCGACACTACAGCCCTCATCTTCACCGCGCACATTCCGACACTACAGCCCTCATCTTCACCGCACACATCCCGACACTACATTCCTCATCATTCCTGCACACATCCCGACACTACAGTTCTCATTATCAGCGCACACAACCCGACACTACAGCCCTCATCTTCACCGCACACACACCGGCACTACCGCACCCATCATCCCCGCACACACATACCGGCATTACCTTAGTGACGTCCCCGCTGACAGCGCGACTCACTTCAGTTGCTGCGTGGAGCTCACAGGAGCGGTGGCGTTCTACGGTCGCTCCTGTCAGCTTCATGTAGCAGAGCTGGATGCGTCGTGGGACCTCGTGTGGATTACGCCAGACCTGGAGGGGTATTTGGTGATTTTAAAAAAGTGGTGAAAGAGGGGGTGTTTTTTGTCTTTTATTCCAAATAAATGATTTTTTTGGGTGTATGTGTTTATTTACTTTCACTTTTACTTACAGGTTAATCATGGAAGGTATCTCGGGGAGACGCCTGCCATGATTAACCTAGGACTTAGTGGCAGCTATGGCCTGCTGCATTAACTCCTTATTACCTCGATTGCCACCGCACCAGGGCAATTCGGGATGAGTCGGGTAGAGTCCCGGGACTGTCGCATCTAATTTGGCTAGGGGGCTCCCCATCCTGAGAATATCGGCCTTTAGCCATGTGGCTTTACCTTCGCTGGTATTAAAATTGGGGGGAAACCGCACGCCGTTTTTTCGTTTTTTTTTTTTTTAATTTATTGTACTGCACAATATAGACCCACCCACCGGTGGCTGTCATTGGTTGCAGTGAGATAGCTGTCACTCAGCGTTGGGGTGAGTCTGACTGCAACCAATCATAGGCACCGGTCGGCGGGAGAAGCAGTGAATACGAGATTGAATAATAGGCAGCCGGCTTTTTCAAAAGAGGAAAAGCCGCCGGAGCTTTGTGACAGCCAGGCAGCATCGCGCCCGTGATCAGTGAGTGTGAGGGGGGGGGGAGAGGGGGTGGAGACCAGGAGTGATTTTAAACGATTTCTATCGTTCTGCTGGAGATGCTTAGCGCATAGTGGCGGAAACCGCCACCATAGACAATCTTTAGACACCGTGGCGGATTCCAATGGAATCCGTCAAGGTGCGCTATTTTAACGACACAAAAAAACACTACATGCAGCGTTCCTTCCGCCCGACGCAGCGTCAAAATAACGACGCTGCGTCTTGCAGCGGATGCAACGCAAGACTATCCGTTGCTATCCGTAGCTAATAGAAGTCTATGAGGAATATAACTGTTTCCTGCAACGGTTACCGTGATTCCTCAAGGCTGCGGATAGCAACGGAAGCCGTCCAACGCAAGTGTGAAAGTAGCCTGAGACCATCACACAGCCGGTGTATTTATACGGACACTTGATTATACACTGGTGGATTATATTTATCCTCATCAGTCATTTAGGACAACATTGAATCATTCAGAGATCCTCAATGAACTTCTGGAGTGAGTTTACTGCACTGAAAGTAAAGGGGCCAAATAGTATTGCACGCCCTAATTTTCAGGTTTTTTTATTTTTTACAAAAATTTAAAATAAACAAATATCATTCACCTTCACAATTGTGTCCGACTTGTTGATTCTTCACAATAAAATTTAATTTTTTTTATCTTTAAGTTTCAAGCATGAAATGTGGGAAAAGGTTGAAAAATTCAAGGGGGCCGAATACTTTCGCAAGGCACTGTAACTTATGAGAATGAAATGAAATATAATGAACTTTGATTGGCTTCATTAGAGAAATAGACTTATAGAGAAAAAATGGCTGAACTCAGAAAATTAGTCTTCTTTAACACAGTATGAAGACAGGGAAAGTTCCACAAAGTCAACTATCACTGCAGCCCTCCACCAGGCAGGCCTTTATGGCAGAGTGGCCTGACAAAAGCCTCTCCTCAGTGCAAGACATATGGAAGCCTGCATAGAGTTTGCAAAAAAACACATGAAGGACTCCCAGACTATGAGAAATAAGATTCTCTGATCTGATGAGATGAAGATAGAACTTTTTGGTGATAATTCCAAGCGGTATGTGTGTAGAAAACCAGGCACTGCTCATCACCTGCCCAGTACAATCCCAACAGTAAAACATGGTGTTGGCAGCATCATGCTATAGGGGTATTTTTCAACTGCAGGGACAGGACGACTGGTTGCAATTGAAGGACAGATGAATGCGGGCAAGTACAGAGAGATCCCGGAAGAACACCTCTTCCAGAGTGCTCTGGACCTCAGACTTGGATGAAGGTTCACCTTCCAACAAGACAATAACCCTAAGTACACAGCTAAAATAACAACGGAGTGGCTTCAGAGCAACTCTGTGACCATTCTTGACTGGCCCAGCCAGAGCCCTGACCTAAACCCAATTAAGCATCTCTGGAGAGACCTGGAAATGGCTGTCCACCAACGTTCACCATCCAACTGATGGAACTGGAGAGGATCTGCAAGGAAGAATGACAGAGGATCTCCAAATCCTGGTGTGGAAAACGTTTTGCAGCATTCCCAAGAAGACTCATGGCTGTACTAGCTCAAAAGACTGCTTCTACTCAATACTGAGCAAAGGGTCTGAATGCTTTTGATCAATGTGATATTTCATTTTTTCTTGTTTAATAAATTAGCAAACATTTCTACATTTCAGGTTTTCTTTTCTGTCAAGATGGGGTGCAGAGTATACATTAATGATAAATTCAAAAAAGTTCATTTTTTTATCAAAAATTAAAGTGGTGTAATATATATATCTTATCCATTCAAAGATTTAGCCTTCTTATAGTACCTATTAAATCAATAGTTGATGCTAAAATACATAGATGTGAATAAAATCACAGCCATACGGCTATCCGTTGCAGCATTAACTTGTGTCCTGGTTTAAAAAAAATAAATCATCTCAAACCGTTTACTTATTGAAAAATAAAGCACCCTTGACGTTACAGAAATGAGCCTATATAAATGTATTACTCCGGAGCAGAGCTATCTATTTATATATTATAATATTTAGAAGTGCCACTTGTCATCATTGGGGGTTATTTCATTAGAGACTTACTATACATTGCTTAAAATGATATATATATATTACCTAGGGTACAGTGTGCTCAGTATAAAAAAATCCTTCAAACTACTCACCAATTCCTGAATCGTGAAAGGCATCAGGACATGGGTACCGTACTACACAGTTGACAATGTTATAAAGACAAATTGATATGGCTCCAAAGAAAAATGAAAATGCTCATAGTTGGGACAGTAGATTTTCTACTGTGATGCAATCTTGCTTCCGGATAGATTTAGAAGGTGGGGTAAACACACATATACAGTATGTATGTATGTATGTATGTATATATATATATATGTGTGTGTGTATATATATATATTTCAAGTACTGTACTGTATTTTCCAGCGTATAAGATGACTGGGCGTATAAGACGACCCCCGACTTTTCAAGTTAAACGTCCCCATTGTTTAGTAATGTCCCCTGCAGTATTGTCCCCATTGTTTAGTATTGTCCTCCTGCTGGTTCCCTTCTTGTCCCCTATAATGCCGTTGTTTACACACAATTAAAGATATTCTCACCTCTCCTCCATACCTTCTTGCAGTCTGCAGGCACACAGACCCCTCCATGATAGCATTCGGTGTACGGAGCGGCCGCTGCAAGATGTTGTCATGGCTTTACTGCCGTTGAATGCTTTACGGTGTCACAAAGCATTCAACTGCAGTAAAGCCATGACGACATCATGCAGCGGACGCTATCACAGAGGGGTCTGTTTGCCTGTGGACTGCAAGAAACAGCTGGAGGCACCGTGGGAACAAAGGAGAGGTGAGAATATCTTTTAGCGTGTGTAAACAACGGCACCGTACACTGCCGTATAAGACGACACCCGGTGTATAAGACAAACCACGACTTTTGAGAAGATTTTCAGGGGTTAAAAAGTCGTCTTATACACCGGAAAATGCGGTAATACTAGAGTGGGTATTATAAATCCTTTTCAGCCAAATATTGACCTGTGTAAATGGGATTGTACTAGGCCAAAACTGGTTGGTACACTACAATACTGATTTGCGGATTTCTTGAAAATGTATGATTATGAATGAAATGCGTCAGTCACATCTGTGACTTATTATTTTACATTGTGCTGAATAATATATGCCTGCCATGGTGTTAAGTTTTACAAGATGTGCTGTTCAGTAACCTGGGAATAGAAGCAGTCGTGTTTTATGTAAATAGGGCTTCTTACTCAAAATCAGACCTACCATTAATTCCAATCATTAGTAGTAAACTCATTTCCGAGTCTTTTTGGTATTTATACAAATTGGAGAAGACTGTCTTGGATTTTTTTATTCCTGGCCAATTTAGCACCCTGCTCTTATCTACAGTATCACAACGGTTGTAAAATAAGATCCTGCTCAGTGTGAAGCTCTACTAAATAATGTATGATGCTCTCTCAAGGTTCTCTTCAAAAGAAATCAGAACGAGACCTGCTTTATTTGGGGGATGGGAATTTCCTAAACAAGGAATTGGGGCCAGGTTTCTGCTTTTGAAAATGCTCCTGGTCATAAAGCAGTGAAATATCTCATGTAAACATTATGCTACTTTTTGAATATATGATCTCAGAGTGCTAAAATTCATTATAGGATATATATTCTCAGTGTTTCTTCATAATATATATTATGCTTAACTGCTAAACCAAATCCGTTCACTTTTTATTGTTCGATAGATGGCCATTATGTTCTAATACTTACCTGCATTTTTGTCTATGCTATGGCTTATGTTTTATAGATTACCTATCAATTCTAATGTGTGTTTTCTCCCTATAGCTTGCTTATTTATTGTTAATATACAGACTAATACGAACAGAGTGTTTCTTTTACCTTTTGTGTCTTTATTCATCACTATCTGCCACTTCATAAAGCATAATGGGCTGTCATCTTATCAGCTAAAATTACATTTCTCAGCAGCACTTGTTTCTCCTCAGTGCTACTTATGTGCGGACCCGTTGGAGTTTGGTTTGACAGGCTCAGCCGGACTTTAAATAAAGTTCAATTTGGGACCCATACTTGACCTGAACCCCAATGGAAGACAATGATTAGCCAGTTCGAGTCTCCACCCACATACAGCTAGTAATAAATAGAGCACTTCTGGGGGAGGCACGGAGGGGTTTTTATATATATTTTATTTTTTTTTTTTAGTTACTTTTTTTTTGTGTGCACACTACATCCAATAATACTGTTAACCTCAGTGCAAGCCATTCAAACAGCGAGCTGGGCATCGAGCGTACCCGAGCAAAGCGATGCTTGCGCGAGTGGTTTGTGTACGTACAGCACCCAAACTGTTTTTTTGTTTTTTGTTGTAAAGTCTGTGTTTGGTATGAACACCAAACCTGTGGTTCACTCATCTCTAGATATTAGGAATGAGGGTTAAGAATAAAGATAAAATAAAGGGAAAAAAATAAAAGATGAGAATACATCAACAATCTGATAAAGGAGATATGTAAACCATATGTGATTGTTCTTCAGTGTGAACGAGTGCGGACCAGTGCGGGGCCTAATTGGCAAAGTAAGGTTATAATCTCAAGCAGATGGTAAGATTTGTCATTTTGTACAGTGAGCATCAGTTTCTTGGAATTCAATCCAATTTCTCCATGTCATGCAGTATATATCCACATCTGTTGGCGTTCGGGCAATCAAGTATTCTATCATATTGAGAAGAGAGACCTCAGAAAGCCATCCCTCTAGGGTAGGGGAGGTAAAAGGTTATGTGCACTTAGTGCATTTTTAATGCATTCCTTGATGCAGATTTGGTGCAAGTGGCTCGGACTTGGCATCAGCAGACATGTGCCGAGAATAGTATGGGCTCGCCGAGTGAGCCAGCATTAAAGGGCCATACACAACAAATGACGTATAGGTATGTCATTGGTCGTGAAGAGGTTAAAACCTCACCTTGTGTAAACCAATATCATTATAGGTTGGTACAGAATGGGACCAGGGCACGACTGTTCAGAAACCTGCCCATGGGAATCTTTATAGATGAAATGCCTAGCTATAAAAGGGGGAATTCCAGAAAAACCAAACAAATAAGCTGGAGCAGAGGGTGGTATACATGCAACGTGTAGGAGCATTTTCACTTTGTGCCCATTTAACAGACAAAAACTAAGATAGTAGCGATGATTCGCCTGTGCCAGCACTGAGAGCTGGTGATCATGTGACCACAAGAATGCATTATGCATATTCCTGATCACATTCCGACCAGACATACAAGGCCTCACTCACTACAAGTGTATTGAGCAAGGCTGCTCAAGTCTAGTCTGGATGTTGCCAGAAGTATGCATATTGCATACTTGCGGTCGCATGACCACCTGGTCTTGGTCCAGGGAATCCTGACAGCAGACTTTTGTGCCAAACCTGGACAACCCCATTAAGTTGAATCTTGTCAGCTGTTGGCTCTCTGGAGTATTCTGTACATCCACTGGTTTAGTACTTTTGTGAACAAATCATAAATATTCTCAAGGGTCACTATATTGTAGTGTCACTTTAAGTTCAGAATGTAATAGTTCTCACCTCTTGTTTTGAATCATGCATTCATAAACAAACCATGATCCTCTATATCCTAAATCATAAATGCTACTAAGTGTTACCAGTGCTACTAACCTTCTGCACCCTCAAAATGGAGACATTTTGTAAGGCCTGATAGCATTTGCTACCCATGACTGCATATTAGAACTGCACATGACAAATAACTTATTGTTTTTGTTTTATCTTCCTCTGGATTAACATAGCAGGATAATTGGTTGTACTGGATGGACGTCCCCATGCTCCTAAACCTTACATATTTCCAGAATGTGAAATGCTCTTAGAAACTGTAATGGTCTACGTCACATTGTAATAGTTGCCTGCAGTTATTTTACAGGTTATCTTAATGACTTGATTTCTACTTCTTGATACTCAGTATAGCATTTTCCTTACTTTACAGGATGGAGGACTGCTTATAAATAATCCATGTGCACTAGCTCTTCATGAATGTAAGTGCCTATGGCCAGATACAGCTTTCCAATGCATAGTCTCACTTGGCACAGGGCGTTACGAGGGTCCAATGAAGACTACAGCTACACACACAAGTCTGAAGGCCAAACTGAACAATGTGATCAGCAGCGCAACTGATACAGAAGGTAGGTATGAGTGCCATGTAGTCTCAGCTGTAATGAAAATCTGTATCATTCAACGGTAAGATGTCTCTCCTAGAGGGACTTTTGTAAAAGATAGAAAACACGTTCCTCCAGATCCCTCAGCCATTTTATGTCCCCTCGTTTCCCAGAAGCAGAAGGATATAAGAAATGGCTGAATAGGAGAGGGCAGCAGACTTTATTGCTATTACTAGGTGAAAATCCTGATTAAATGAGGCCCAACAAGTAAATTATCCAAACGAAGACAAAACGCTAATTATTGCTTGTGTCCGGTATGATATTTCTCACTGACCATGTTCTCTTGTTCTGAATTTCCTTCTCGGAAATATCCACTTTGTCATATGTTGTGTCTTACTCCCGTATTGAGTGATAAATGACAAGACACTTGGACTAGTGACTGAGCAGTAACATATAAATATTTTCCTTCAGGGTGTTAGGAGGTCTGATTAGAGTCCCGCTGTACCAGTTGTTAGTCTGTGATTTTATTTGGTAAATGTAAAGACATGATGGGACACATCATTGTATATTATATGCTCATTATGGCAGGTTTTTTTTTTTCTCTTGAAAGGAACCAGAAACTATTCTGAATGTCACTCTTATTATACAGGACCGGTCTCTTCTCCTGACTCCTCTGCTCTTGTATTCCTAATGATGTACCAAGCCAGAAATGGATTTTTTTAGACATTTGCATCGTGTCACTCAATTGACAAATGAAAGTTTCCATTCAACTTGCTAATGTGTGTGGATTAATTAAGAGATTTTCCACTAGTGATGGGAGAGCAGTGGAACACTCGGATGGGCATGACTCGAGTAACCAAGTATAATGGAAGTCAATGGGGGTCTTGAGCATTTTTCTGGAAGATTTCCCAGATAAATGCTCAAGTTTTCCATTAACTTCCATTATACTCGGCTACTTGAGTCACGTCCATCCGAGATGGCAAGCATGATAGTGCTTGCTCATCACTAGTGTCCGCCACATTTTTTTTCTTTAAAGAACAGCCCAATATGGTCTAAATCTAAAAAAATATATACCCCTTTTCACTCCTGGCCTGGGTTTCCAATCGATCCCAAAGCTTTACCATTGCAGCTATTCACTTACATAAAGAGGACTGTCCAACAAACATTTCTTCAAATGTATTTGAAATGTGAGTATATTTAGTTTTACTAATATACTTGCATTTAAGGAGGTGTCCTCCTCTTTAGACATTAGCATTATTAGAGCAGTTCTACTTCTGAG
Source organism: Anomaloglossus baeobatrachus (assembly GCF_048569485.1). Taxonomy (NCBI): domain Eukaryota; kingdom Metazoa; phylum Chordata; class Amphibia; order Anura; family Aromobatidae; genus Anomaloglossus; species Anomaloglossus baeobatrachus. The sequence continues at coordinate 315,750,570 of NC_134356.1, read as the reverse complement.
TCCTGCTCATTATAAAAGAGCACTTCCTGTGCAGTTGACATAGTGCTGTATAGGGGACTCACTGATAGGAAAGGGACTCACTGATTTGACTCATTTCAATAGCTTAACCAGCAACCTTTTCCGTGAATGTATTGGCCTTGAGAGAGAAGCTTGCTGCCTGAGCTAATGAGTAGTCAGACAATGTGCCAATATAGGGTATGCTCTCCTTTTTCAAATAACTAGAAATAGATTGCAGAATTCCAAATCTTCGCACTAGTATTGGCAAACTTTTATAACTACATGTATATAATATATGTGTGCGTGAATTTATGTATGTATGTGTAAAGAGGGGCATACAGTGCTGGCCAAAGGTATTGGCACCCCTGCAATTCTATCAGATAATACTCAGTTTCTTCTTGAAGATGATTGCAATCACAAATTCTTTGGTATTATTCTCTTCATTTATTTTGCTTGCAATGAAAAAACACAAGAGAATGAAACAAAAATCAAATCATTGATCATTTCACACAAAACTCCAAAAATGGGCCAGACAAAAGTATTGGCACCCTTAGCCTAATACTTGGTTGCACAACCTTTAGGGCGGCTTTGCACGTTGCAACATCGCACGTGCGATGTCGGTGGGGTCAAATCGAAAGTGACGCACATCCGGCGTCACTTTCGACATCGTTGTGTGTAAATTCTAGATGATACGATAAACGAGCGCAAAAGCGTCGTTATCGTATCATCGTTGCAAGCTCCGACTTTTCCATAATTTTGCTGCAGCGATGGTACGATGCTGTTCCTCGTTCCTGCGGCAGCACACATCGCTGTGTGTTACGCCGCAGGAGCGAGGAACTTCATCTTACCTGCCGCCGGCGGCTCTACGGAAGGAAGGAGGTGGGCAGGATGTTTACATCCTGCTCATCTCCGCCCCTCCGCCGCTATTGGCCGCCTGCCGTGTGACATCGCTATGACGCCGCATGACCCGCCCCTTAGGAAGGAGGCGGGTCGCCGGCCAGAGCGACGGTCGCAGGGCAGGTGAGTGCATGTGAAGCTGGCGTAGCGATAATTTTCGCTATGCCAGCTATCATCAGATATCGTACCTGCGACGGGAGCGGGGACTATCGCGTGCGACATCGCAGCATCGGCTTGCGATGTCGCAACGTGCAAAGCCCGCCTTAGCCAAAATCACTGCGAACAACCGTTTCCGGTAACAATCAATGAGTTTCTTACAATGCTCTGCTGGAATTTTAGACCATTCTTCTTTGGCAAACTGCTCCAGGTCCCTGAGATTTGAAGGGTCCCTTCTCCAAACTGCCATTTTGAGATTTCTCCACAGGTGTTCTATGGGATTCAGGTCTGGACTCATTGCTGGCCACTTTAGTAGTCTCCAGTGCTTTCTCTCAAACCATTTTCTAGTGCTTTTTGAAGTGTGTTTTGGGTCATTGTCCTGCTGGAAGACCCATGACCTCTGAGGGAGACCCAGCTTTCTCACACTGGGCCCTACATTATGCTGCAAAATTTGTTGGTAGTCTTCAGACTTCATAATGCCATGCACACGGTCAAGCAGTCCAGTTCCAAAACATTTTAGGCTTTCTCAGGTAAGTTTTGGCAAACTCCAGCCTGGCTTTTTTATGTGTCTGGGTAAGAAGTGGGGTCTTCTTGGGTATCCTACCATACAGACCCTTTTCATTCAGATGCTGACGGATAGTACGGGTTGACACTGTTGTACCCTCGGACTGCAGGGCAGCTTGAACTTGTTTGGATGTTAGTGGAGGTTCTTTATCCACCATCCGCACAATTTTGCATTGAAATCTCTCGTCAATTTTTCTTTTCACTCCACATCTAGGGAGGTTAGTCACTGTGCCATGGGCTTTAAACTTCTTGATGACACTGCGCACCGTCGACAAAGGTATTTTCAGGTCTTTGGAGATGGACTCGTAGCCTTGAGATTGCTCATGCTTCCTCACAATTTGGATTCTCAAGTCCTCAGACAGTTCTTTGGTCTTCTTTCTTTTTTTCCATGCTCAATGTGGTACACACAAGGACACAGGACAGAGGTTGAGTCAACTTTAATCCATGTCAACTGGCTGCAAGTGTGATTTAGTTATTGGCAACACCTGTTAGGTGCCACAGGTAAGTTACAGGTGCTGTTAATTACACAAATTAGAGAAGCATCACATGATTTTTCAAACCGTGCCAATACTTTTCTCCATCCCCTTTTTTATGTTTGGTGTGGAATTTTATCCAATTTGGCTTTTTGACATTTTTATTTTTTTTTTCATTGAAGACAAATTAAATGAAGATAATAAAACCAAAGAATTTGTGATTGCAATCATTTTCAGTAAGAAACTGAGTATTCTCTGACAGAATTGCAGGGGTGCCAATACTTTTGGCCAGCACTATATCAAGGGTGAACTAGTGGGGCATTTGTCCCAGGCGCAGCTGGCAGGGTAGTGCTATAGGGCTACCTGATGCAGCAGTCCCCATGGAGTGGCATTCGTCAGTACTCTGAGCAATCTGTTAAGCTGACAGCTAGAAAAGAGAAGATGTAGCCTGCCGGATCCCAGCAAGCACTCAGTTGTACTCTGGTCTTTTAGGCTTCCGGGTAAGGGCAGCATCAACAGCATGATCAGGTCATCTAATCGCACTGCTCATGTCGCATGCTGTCGCCACATAGTTGTGAAGAATTCTGGTGTAGTAAGCACTCCTGCAGTTGAAGACATCAAAGACTTCTTGTAATGGGGGGATTTGAGGGCACAGTATAGGGAGCAAGGGGGGGACAAATATGGACACAGAATGGAGAGCGTGAAGGGGGGAGGAATTTGAGGACACACTATTGAGGACGAGAGGAGTGCGGATATATGAGGACACAGTAAGGGAAGTGAGGGGGGGGTTGAGAAATCCTTATGGGGATTGAGGGGAGTGGAAAGCAAAGGGGGGGTGGCAATTTGAGTACACAATATGTGGGGAGCGAGGGGGTGGAAAGGTGCGGACACAGTGTAAGGAGTAAGGTGTGGTGATGTGTGAGGACACTGTATGCAGGGAAAAGAAATTTGAGAACACAATATTGTCCAGGGTACCGAAAACCTAGATCTGCCCCTGGTGTAATATACTGTACACACACCTACCTGACACATCTGAAGATGGTAAAATTACTTCCCACAACCTTATCAAGTGTATTTTCAAAGAACTAGTTACAGTATGATAGCAGAGGAAGATAATGCGCATTTCTGGGTACCCTTCAATTCTTAACTTGTTTTCTTTAGACATGGCTACATTATCTATAGCATAGGTGAGAACTTGCTGATCAGTTGGGTTCCGATTCCTGGAAACCACCACCAATTGGCAAAACTGAATTTTTTTTTAACCCTGTAATGGGCGCTTTTGTCCCCATTACGAGATATAACCGTTGGGTGCATGCCTGACTGCCCTTCTTTTTCTCTTTTGGGGCTCGTGAAAAAGCCAAGTGAAGCGCTCAGCAGCCCCATTGGGGAATAAATGGAGCAATGGTTCGACATGTGTACTGCGCTCCATTCTAACAAGGATAAAAGTGTCCTTTACTGCTGAGCGATAGGGGTCCTAGCAGTTTGACCCCTCCCAAGTGATCAACAAGTTATCGCTGGACAACCCCTTTACACTCTCTGGGGAGATATTAAACACTTTTGAAAGATTTTATGCTTAAGTGACCTCATTGTGCTGTACTAATTGAGTCTTATTAGTCTGTATATTGGGGTACTGTATCCATGCTAACAGATAGATGAGTTAATGCCAGCTCAGCTGCCACATAGCGATCATATGAAAACTGGTCTGTTCCTTACAAAACAAGTGACATTTAGGCATTGTGAAGAATAAGCTCTTCAATAGGCATGGCTGCTTTTTCTCTGAATTGATTCCACAGTGACTGTTGCAATCTTTCTTGCAAACAAAGAGAGTGATGTTGAAGCTATTTTAATCTGCTGATGTTGTCCTTCTGTGCCGGCTCAGCATATTCAACCGTGGAGTGGATTGCAGCTCGGAGTATGGCCAATATTTTATTTGACTGAAACCCTAGTCTGATACGCATTGCAGGGCTGATTCTGGTCACAGCACATCTGCCTTAAATATGACAACATCTTTAAAATATGTTTAACGGGGCCTCCATTAAATTTATTATTTTAGTCGTTTTTGAAACAAAGCATTTTAGCAGGTATGTTTCTCGAAGCTGGAATAAAAAAGAATATTTGGAACAGAGATGTCATGCTTCTGCCTCTCAGACCTTTTACGGTAATGCATATTATACAACTCATTAATTTAATGAGCAGCAATCTATTTCTACCAAAAGATTGTAGATTAATTGGAATCCATCATCCAAATATGATTTTTTTTTTTTGTCTATTTTTTAAGATATTTTCAAAACATTGAGGGTTTTTGGTGTTTATGTTAATGTCCCTTTCATATATTAAAGATGCCTAAAATCTTGCAGTTTTGACCACTGTGCGTCATAATCAACTATGACGTCCTATTCTGTGAAGACAATCTTTCAGTAGCCCTCTCTTTATAATTAATGGCAGGTTTACAATGAGTGGTAAAACCTCATTTGTAAAGCTAGAGGGACGAGGACCCCAGTGGTTATGTACAGAGCTCAGCTTATCCTCCCCATCTCTGCAAAGTAAACTTTGCCAGTTTCTCTAATACAAATCAGCATCATGCGAACAGGATTCCAGTAGCTATACAGGAGGTAGAATCCAGACAGGAACACAAATTTCCAAATTATTCGTTACCGGTTCAGACTTCAAGATATTGAAAGAAGCTTGACAATAAAGCCATAAACTGTCCTAAGGGACCTTTTATTGGGTTCTGCTGACTAATCTAAGGTGCAAATTGTAAATGGATTCAAGTACCTGTTCTTCATCCTTCATTTTCAAAAGGATGCTTGTACAAATACTCATTACCTCCGGATGGACTAGCGTGCCTTACAGCAAAATCTTTTTAACTTTTGTATATTACTGCAAGGTTGAAAAGCAAGTCACTAGAATGGCAACCCACCGAAAAGGACCTAAAATTCAAAAAGTCACAGAAAAAGGCCGCCGTATTTACCAACACTAGGTCATAATATTAATGTGAGACTAGAGTTGAGTGAGTAGTTGACTATTCGTACTTGCTATGCTGTTAGCGAGTATAGTCCGCTACTTGCATATTTGTTACGAGAAGCGGGCGCAAAGTAAGACAATGGGAAATACTCGCTAAGTAGTGAGTAACCCGAAAGCCGTACTATTTGCTACTCGCACGAAAAATACAACTTTTGGGTTACTAGTTACTTAGCGACTATTTCCCATTGACTTACATTGCGCCCGCTACTCGTAATGAATATGCGAGTAGCGGATAGTACTCACTAACAGCGTAGCGAGAGTGAATATTTACCTACTCGCTCAACACTACGTGGGACACAGGAACGTCAAACTTGAATGCACAGAGGACTAAATCTAAAAACTTGGACAGAGTTGAGGGACAACTTCGATATTTATTAAAAAATATTTTACAATTGAGGAACTTTTTTCCTTTATCATCAAGTATACAGATGATGCTTTTCGTATGGAAACAAACTTTAAAGGTAATCTGTCACCAGGGTTTTGCTACGTCATTTGAGAGCAGCATAATATAGAGACAGAGACCCTGATTCTTGTGATGTCACTTTCTGGGCTGTTTGCTTTCATTGTCTAAAAATCACAATTTGGTCTGCTGCAGATCAAGCACTTATTTGAATGTGGAGCTCTATAATTCCCTCCACCATCATAGATTGGGAGCTTTCTGCCCATGTAGAATGTACACAGAATGCTGCCAATGAGTGGTGGGGTTGTTTAGAGCGCATAAATATGCTTGACTATTTGCCGGCATGCCAAGTAGTCCTCTAAGGTGTGCAGTGCGTTTTTCGGGTGCGTTTTTGTTCAGAAAACTGCATGACTTTGCTTCACCAGCAAAGTATATGAGTTTTCATTTTTGCTGTCTGCACACAGCGTTCTTAGCATGTCAGTTATTTTTGCGTTTTTCACTGCGTTTTCCACTCGTTGAGTTCAATGAGCTGTTCAAAAACGCAATGAAAAATGCAAATTGCAAATATAGCTGCGTTTTTAGTGCGTTTCTAAAGGGCGCTTTACACGCTATGATTTATCTGACTGTCGTCGGGGTCACTGTTTTCGTAACGCACTTCCGTCATCGTTAGCGACGTCGTTGCGTGTGACACCTACGTGCGACTCCGAACGATCGCAAATAGGGTGAAAATCGTTGATCGTTGACACGTCATCCAGTTTCAAAATATTGTTCGTCATTTGGAACGCAGCAGACATATTGCTACGTTTGACACCCTGCCAACGACTAACATCCACACGACCGCCTTGGTCAAACAATATATTGCTTAACGATGTAGTGTCGTTTGTGAGATGTGTACGTGTAACATGCTATGAAGAAAAAGACATGGATCGCACATCCCACAAAAATACAATGATCTAAAGCCGCTAGGCAAAAAATTAATTAAATAGAACATCAGGTTCTTTTGTTACCATTCTGATAAGATTGTATTAAGCCCACTGCCACTTCACGGCAAACCTCTTGAGTGGGTCCCTATCCTAAACCTTTTAGTGCCGCACTGTGCGCCAACCACTGCTGCAGCGACAGCACCAGCAGGTCAGGCGACCTGGTCCTCACAGCACCCATGCTGCAAGGCAAAGCCCCCAAGGCTCCAGGTCGCAGTGCAGAGATGTGAGCTGTGTGACCGCTACAAAACGACCTATGAGCGATCTCGGCAAATCGTAACAACGATCTGGGTGTGTCACATCGCTAACAAGATTGCTAGCGATATCGTTGTGTGTAAAGCAGCCTTAAGACTAAAAACGCAGCTATAAACGCAAGGGGTGGGTAGTACAGTGACGTGTACAGGAAGAGGATTCCTTGTGTTGGGAAACACAGAAGCGTGAATCCTCCCGATACCGCCACCCCGGCTTCCACCTCCCGTCCTGCACCTTGTCCGCACCTATTTGGCGCCATGTCCGGACAGGAGGTGGAAGCAGCTGCGAAATCAAACGTGAACAGTAGAAAAAAAAAAATCTCATACTCTCCTGTCTGCAGACTCCTGGGACACATCCGATGGCTGCAGGACCTGCCAGTGATCAGCTGATGCGGCACATGACGGCATCAGCTAATCGTATAAGTCTCGCGGTGAGGCCGGCTTTTTACCGCCCGGCCAGCTTAAACTATCAGCTGATGCAGTCAGGTGACTTCATCAGCTGATTATCGCCGGGTCCTGCAGCAATCGGACGGAAGTCTGCACAGAAGTGAGTAAGTTTTTTTGTTTTTGTTTTTTGATGCATCAGCTGATTGTATAAACGTCTTTTATACAATCAGCTGATGTGTGATGTGATTTCACGTCCTTGAACTTGACACATCATCTGATCGCTTTGCCTTCCAGCAAACCGATCAGATGATATTGGATCTGGATTGGACGGCGTGGGACCCTTGACCCAGGATTACTGCGGAGTGGGGGGGGGGTCTTTAGTTCAGTAAAGATGGAGTCACTAATTGTTTGTGTTTTTATTTTGAATAAAAATATTTTTCAGTGTGTTGTTTTTTGTTTTTTTTTTTTATGTTTACTAGAGATTCATGGTGGCCATGTCTAATATTGGTGTGACACCTTGAATTTCGGGCTTAGGGCCAGTTGATAATACACAGCTAGCCCTAACCCCATTATTACCCACTGAGCCAGCCAGTGTCAGGGCAGCTGCAAGAGTTGGATACAGCACCAGAAGATGGTGCTACTATGAAAGCGCCATTTTCTGGGGCAGCTGCGGACTGCTATTTGCAGCAGGGGTGCCCAGAAAGCTTTGGCACCCTGCACTGTAGATTGCAATCCCCAGCTGCCTAGTTGTACCTGGCTGGACTCAAAAATTAGGCAAAGCCCACATCATTTTTTTTTTTTTTTATTTTTTTTTTTTAAATTATTTCATGAAATTCATGAAATAAGAAATTAAAAAAAAAGGCTTTCCTATATTTTTGGTGCCCTACAGCATAAAGTCCTGGATGAGAAATGCTGAGCCTTTTAGTTCTGCAGCTGTCTGCTCTTCTGCATACACTAGTGTATCAGTTTTTTCTTTGTTTTTTTTTTTTTTTTGTTTTTTTTTCACCTGCCCTGATATACAGTGCCTACAAGTAGTATTCAACCCCCTGCAGATTTAGCAGGTTTGATAAGATGCAAATAAGTTAGAGCCTGCAAACTTCAAACAAGAGTAGGATTTATTAACAGATGCATAAATCTTACAAACCAACAAGTTATGTTGCTCAGTTAAATTTTAATAAATTTTTAACATAAAAGTGTGGGTCAATTATTATTCAACCCCTAGGTTTAATATTTTGTGGAATAACCCTTGTTTGCAATTACAGCTAATAATCGTCTTTTATAAGACCTGATCAGGCCGGCACAGGTCTCTGGAGTTATCTTGGCCCACTCCTCCATGCAAATCTTCTCCAAGTTATCTAGGTTCTTTGGGTGTCTCATGTGGACTTTAATCTTGAGCTCCTTCCACAAGTTTTCAATTGGGTTAAGGTCAGGACTGACTAGGCCACTGCAACACCTTGAGTTTTTCCCTCTTGAACCAGGCCTTGGTTTCCTTGGCTGTCTGCTTTGGGTCGTTGTCTTGTTGGAAGATGAAATGACGACACATCTTAAGATCCATGATGGAGGAGCGGAGGTTCTTTGCCAAAATCTCCAGGTAGGTCGTGCTATCCATCTTCCCATGGATGCGGACCAGATGGCCAGGCCCCTTGGCTGAGAAACAGCCCCACAGCATGATGCTGCCACCACCATGCTTGACTGTAGGGATGGTATTCTTGGGGTCGTATGCAGTGCCATCCAGTCTCCAAACGTCACGTGTGTGGTTGGCACCAAAGATCTCGATCTTGGTCTCATCAGACCAGAGAACCTTGAACCAGTCTGTCTCAGAGTCCTCCAAGTGATCATGAGCAAACTGTAGACGAGCCTTGACATGACGCTTTGAAAGTAAAGGTACCTTATGGGCTCGTCTGGAACGGAGACCATTGCGGTGGAGTACGTTACTTATCGTACTGACTGAAACCAATGTCCCCACTGCCATGAGATCTTCCCGGAGCTCCTTCCTTGTTGTCCTTGGGTTAGCCTTGACTCTTCGGACAAGCCTGGCCTCGGCACGGGTGGAAACCTTCAAAGGCTGTCCAGGCCGTGGAAGGCTAACAGTAGTTCCATAAGCCTTCCACTTCCGGATGATGCTCCCAACAGTGGAGACAGGTAGGCCCAGCTCCTTGGAAAGGGTTTTGTACCCCTTGCCAGCCTTGTGACCCTCCACGATCTTGTCTCTGATGGCCTTGGAATGCTCCTTTGTCTTTCCCATGTTGACCATGTATGAGTGCTGTTCACAAGTTTGGGGAGGGTCTTAATTAGTCAGAAAAGGCTGGAAAAAGAGATAATTAATGCAAACATGTGAAGCTCATTGTTCTTTGTGCCTGAAATACTTCTTAATACTTTAGGGGAACCAAACAGAATTCTGGTGGTTTGAGGGGTTGAATAATAAATGACCCTCTGAATAAACTTTTCACAATTTAAAAAAAAAATAAAAAAAGAAATAACATTCTTTTTTGCTGCAGTGCATTTCACACTTCCAGGCTGATCTACAGTCCAAATGTCACAATGCCAAGTTAATTCCGAATGTGTAAACCTGCTAAATCTGCAGGGGGTTGAATATTACTTGTAGGCACTGTAATCTTATAAATGCGCCCCTGTATAACGAATGTGTCCAATCTTCCAGGAACTTAGTCATATTTACCACAGTTTCTGGGCAAGGGGGGAAGCAAAAGGAAATTAAGAACTGCAGCAGCTTTCAAAATCTGCAGCATGTCAATTCTTCTTGTTTTTGGTTAATTTTTCACCCATAAAAAGCAATGAGAAAATAAGGGGGGGGGGGACCTGCAAAAAAACCCAGCATTTTTCTCTGCAATTTTGGTATATTTAAAACTAACACTATTAAACGTACTATATACAAAGCACACCTAATTCACACCCAAAAAAGGCTGACTTTTTTTTTTTTTTTTTTTTTTTTTTTTTTAACGCCAAGAAAGCAGATTTTGGCTAAAAAAAAAAAAAGCAGCTTGTGAGCATAGCCTTTTATTTGCATTTAAATGATTCATGTGCTAGAGGTTTTGGCAACAGGAGTCTCATGTGAGGTGCATTTTAAATAGTCATGGCCGAAATTCTCCTAGAAATTAATTTCTCCTGGAAGGTTATGGCAATTACACATGTTTTGTTATACACATGTTCATTTCCTTTGTGTGTATTGGAACAAGACAAAAAAGCAGAGAAAAAAAAAGGCAAATTGTACATAATTTCACACACCTCCCCAAAAATGGACCTGGCTAAACTGTTAGCACCTTTCCAAAATTGTGAGTAAACAACTGTGTCTCAAGCATTTGATACTTTTTCAAACTCACCTTTAGCAAGTAACAGGTGTGGGCAATATGAAAATCACATCTGAAACAAGATAAAAAGGAAAGAAGTTGACTCAATCTTTGCATTAGGTGTTAGTTTGCTACACTAAGGCTGGAGTCACCCTTCCCTATGACTCGCACAACTGCAAGGTGAGAAAATCTCGCATTGCACTCAGCCCCATGTAAGACAATGCTGCAGCTGAGATCTGTGTGTTTTTCCTCAACCGTAAACTGAGGAAAAAAATCGCAGCGTGCTGTGATTGTCTGCGAGAGCCGTATCACTCGCACCCATTCAAGTGTATGGGTGCGAGAGAAACATCAGACTGCACTCGGATGTTATACAAGTACAGTGTGATATACGCGCAGGCTGACAATGGAGGAGATAGTGGGGTTAACCCCTCCCTCTCCGCAGCTGTAACCAAGGTCGCAAGATCAGGTCACAGTCGCATGATACTCGGCTCACGCTCACCGCGGAGCCGGAGCCAGTGGTCATTAGCATATCTCATCCGTTGCTCTCGCATTGGATGTGATACGTTAATGTGACTCCAGCACAAGTTGAACAGAAGGAAGTGAACTGTCTAAGGCCTTAAAAACAAAAATTGTTGAAAAATATCAACAATCTAATGGTTACAAGTCCATCTCCAGAGATCTTGATGTATCTTTGTACACGTTTGCAACATAAACAAGAAGTTTACAACCAATGGCACTCTAGCTTATATCCCTGAACGTGGACAGCAGAGAAAAACTGATGAAAGGTTGCAACTCAGAATAGTCTGAATGGTGGGTAAGCCGCCCAAAACAAGTGTCAAGGAAATTCAAGCTGTCGTGCAGGCTGAGGGTGAATCCGTGTCTGCGCAAACTATCCAACATTATAATGAAATGAAGCACTATAGAAGGAGGACCCCACACATGACACAGAGACCTAAAAACAGCTAGACTGCAGTTTGCCAAAATATACGTAAGCCAAAATCCTTCTGGGAAAGTGTATTGTGGACAGATGAGACCAATATAGAGCTTTTTGAAAAAGCACATTATTCTACGGTTTACCAAATATGAAATGAGGAAAGAAAAGAACACTGTACCTATAGTCAAAAGTGGTGGAGGTGCAAAGATGTTATGGGATTGTTTCTTTATCGTTCCTATGGGAGACCCAGACATTGGGTGTATAGCTTCTGCCTCCGGAGGACACACAAAGTACTACACTAAAAAGTGTAGCTCCTCCCTCTGAGCATATACACCCCCTGGATAACCAGATCTAGCCAGTTCATTGCTTTGTGTTCAGGAGGCATACATCCACACATGCATTCTCATCTGATTCTTCATTTTTGGAAAGCTTTTGAAGAAAAGCGGGTCCAAGTCTGGACCCCGGCATGTCCCTTCTCACCCCACTGTGTCGGGGGTGTTGTTAAGGTTGATTCCAAGGCTGAAGCCTTACATGCCGCGCTCCTTCACCATCCCTGGGGCTCTGGCTTGAAGTGGGAGCCAGCACGGTTCTCCATGCTTTGCAGGAGACCGGTCTCCATCCGCAGCCCTTCAGGATCCTGCTGGACGGAGCACTCATCCCCAGGGACATGGCCCTGCGTCTCAGCAAGCTAAGTACCTGAGACGTTTATGTTCTGGGGGTCCCTGTACTTTTATTATGTGGGGAGAGTGTGCTGAGTGTTTTTTGTGACATTTCCGGCGGGTTCTCTGGCTGTCGCCTGAGAACCGCGCTGATGGTGCCTGCGCGCCGGCCGCACCGCTCAAATTTAGGCCCCGGCTTCGCCGGAGGCCTACTTTCGGTTTCACTGCCCTCGCATGTCATTCATGCAGAGGGACAGTGTGGCTCCGCCCAGCGGCCGTTCTGCACAGGGGAGAGACACTCCTCACTGAGTACCTATCTCCTCCCCTGTAAGTCTCTTTGGCCCTCCAGATCCCGCTCTCAGGGTTGGCCCTGCCCCCTCTCCTCGCTCCGGCGCCATTTTATCAGCGTTTTCTCTGCAATCAGCACTGGCTGCAGCATCCCTGCTGAGGTGCTTGGGGGTCCGGGCTTTGAGATCTGGAGGGCACACAACACCGCTCCAGCGGTCTGGTAAGCCACAACCTCTGGTTGTGGGTCTCCGTATATACTCTCTAGGGGTCACTCTGGCAAGAGCCCCCACTTCAGCAGCATGTCTCACACGAGGAGCAAGGCTCCAAAGCTATATTCAGTATGCACTGCATGTAAGCTCGAGCTGCCTGAACCGAGCACATATCCACATTGTCATGCCTGCTCTGCCCTGACACTGCCTCAGCCTGGAATCGCCCCCCCAGTGGTCTCTCCGGCTGCTCCGGCTCCTGTGGCTGAACCCCCGGCTTGGGTAGAATCCTTCTCTAGGTCAATCTCCCAGTCTTTTGCCGACTCCATGGGACAGCTGTCCCAGACTTTGCTGAACATGCATCAGCCCCCTTCACAGGGTGCCTCTGCTGCTAGGGCTCTCTCAGCGGAGCTCACAGAGGATTCATCATCTGGTCCCAGACCCCGTCCTCCTAAAAGGAGACGCAGGGTCCCCTCTCCTTCCTCGTCCCGCGGCTCTGATTCAAGAGCTGACTCGCAGGACGAGGAGGATGTCTTTACTGGGGGCTTGGAGGCTACCTCCATGTGCCCCATTGATCTGTCCGAAAGTGACTCAGATGTTAGTGATTTGATTGCGTCCATTAATTCTGTACTGGACCTCAATCCGCCAGTATCAGAGGAGCAACCCTCTCTGGCAGAAAAGCACCAGTTTACCTTGCCTAAGAGGACAAGGAGTGTGTTCTTTAACCACTCCAGTTTTCAGGCCACTGTGACCAAGCCTAGGGCCTGTCCTGACAAACGCTTCCCAAAGCATGGTTCTGATGACAGTTTTCCCTTTCCACCTGAGGTGATCAAAGAGTGGGCTCATTCACCAAAGGTAGACCCTCCGGTGTCTAGACTCTCAGCCCGGACCGTTGTATCAGTGGCTGATGGCACCTCTCTTAAGGATTCCACTGACCGCCAGGTTGACCTTCTGGCCAAATCTGTATATGAGGCGGCAGGGGCCTCGTTCTCCCCATCTTTTGCAGCAGTGCGGGCTCTCAAAGCCATCTCTGCTTCTCTAGAGGAGATGCATTCCCTCACCAGGGAATCTATGCCCGAAATGGTTGCCTTAACTTCCCAAGCTTCAGCTTTTTCATCCTATGCCATGTCTGCCATGCTGGAGGCTTCTCACCGCACTGCGGTGGCTTCTGCTAATTCCCTCGCTAGCCGCAGGATCTTGTGGCTTCGAGAGTGGAAGACAGATGCTTCTTCAAAGAAGTACCTTGCTGGGCTCCCTTTTGCTGGATCCAGGCTATTCGATGAACAACTGGATGAAATTATTAAGGAAGCTACTGGCGGGAAGAGTACTTCCATGCCACAAACTAAAACCAGGAAACCTGCCCAGGGTAGGAACCAGTCTAGGTTTCGTTCCTTTCGTTCCTCTAACTGGTCATCCTCTAAGCCCTCGGCCTCGTCCACTAACTCAGCCAAGGACCAAAAATCCAACTGGCGCACAAAGGCGCGTCCACAGAAGACCGCAGGAGCTGCTGCCACTAAGGCAGCCTACTCTTGACTATCTGGCCGCGCCAGCAACGTCCTTAGTCGGTGGCAGGCTCTCCCACTTTGGCGACGTGTGGTTTCAACACGTCTCCTATCAGTGGGTGCGGGATATCATCTCCCACGGATAGAATTCTCTTCCAGCCCGCCAAACAGATTTTTTCTGTCAACTCCCCCCTGCTCCAAGGCCGCCGCCTTCTCTCAGGCCGTGGCATCCTTGCAGGCCAACGGAGTAATTGTACCGGTTCCCGCCCGGGAACGGTTCAGAGGTTTCTACTCAAATCTCTTCCTAGTCCCCAAAAAGGACGGTTCCTTCCGGCCCATCCTGGATCTCAAGTTTCTCAACAAGCATGTTCAGGTGCGGCATTTTCGCATGGAGTCTCTGCGATCCGTCATTGCCTCAATGACCCAAGGAGATTTCCTGGCATCCATCGACATCAGAGATGCCTATCTGCATGTGCCAATTGCAGTTTCACACCAGTGTTGGCTACGTTTTGCAATCAGAGAGGAACATTTCCAATTCGTGGCTCTCCCCTTCGGGTTAGCCACGGCCCCTCGAGTATTCACCAAGGTCATGGCAGCAGTGGTTGCGGTTCTGCACCTCCAGGGGTTGGCAGTGATTCCTTACCTGGACGACCTTCTAGTCAAGGCTTCATCCAGCGCAGACTGTCAGCGGAGTGTCTCGCTCACTCTCGCCACTCTAGCCCAATTCGGGTGGCTTGTCAATCTGCCCAAATCCACTCTGACTCCGACCCAGAGGCTCACGTACCTAGGGATGCAGTTCGAGACTATGCCGGCACTTGTGACGCTGCCCTTAGTCAAACAGCAGTCCCTCCATCTGGCGGTGCGCTCTCTGCTGAGGCCCCGCCGTCATTCCATCAGGCACCTAATGCAGGTGCTGGGTCAGATGGTGGCGTCAATGGAGGCTGTTCCCTTTGCCCAGTTCCATCTGCGTCCTCTGCAGCTGGACATTCTCCGCTGTTGGGACAAGCGGACTTCCTCCTTGCACAGGCTAGTGGCTCTGTCACCACAGACCAGGAGCTCCCATCAGTGGTGGCTTCGGCCCCTCCCTTTGTCTCAGGGGTGCTCTTTCCTGGCCCCGTCCTGGGTGATCCTCACCACGGATGCCAGTCTATCCGGCTGGGGAGCGGTATGTCTCCACCACCGAGCGCAGGGCACTTGGACTCCGTCCGAGTCAGCCCTCTCGATCAATGTGCTGGAAACCAGAGCTGTGCTTCTAGCTCGCCTAGCCTTTCACCACCTGTTGGCGGGCAAGCACATCAGAGTCCAGTCAGACAACGCGACAGCGGTTGCCTACATCAATCACCAAGGCGGGACACGCAGCCGCCTGGCAATGTTGGAGGTTCAACGCATCCTTCAATGGACGGAGGACTCCCAAGTCCACCATATCCGCAGTCCACATCCCAGGCGTGGAAAACTGGGAAGCAGATTATCTCAGCCGTCAAACCGTGGACAGTGGCGAGTGGTCCCTGCATCCGGCAGTGCTTCAGTCAATCTGCCGCAAGTGGGGCACTCCGGAAGTGGATCTAATGGCATCCCGGCACAACAATAAGGTTCCGGTTTATGTGGCTCGCTCCCACGATCCTCAGGCCTTTGCAGCGGACGCTCTGGTTCAAGATTGGTCCCAGTTTCGTCTGTCCTACGTGTTTCCCCCTCTAGCTCTCTTGCCCAGAGTTCTGCGCAAGATCAGAATGGAGGGCCGTCGGGTCATCCTCATTGCTCCGGACTGGCCCAGGCGAGCTTGGTACCCAGACCTGCTCCATCTGTCTGTAGAGGTGCCGTGGCATCTTCCGGACCGTCCAGACCTTCTCTCACAAGGTCCGTTTTTCCGCCAGAATTCTGCGGCTCTCAGATTGACGGCGTGGCTCTTGAGTCCTGGATCTTGACGGCTTCTGGTATTCCTCCTGAAGTCATCTCCACTACGACTCTGGCTCGGAAGTCTTCCTCGGCCAAAATCTATCACAGGACTTGGAGAATTTTCCTGTCCTGGTGTCGCTCTTCCGGCCATGCTCCTTGGCCTTTTTCCTTGCCGACCCTTCTGTCCTTTCTACAGTCCGGTCTGCAGCTAGGACTATCCCTCAATTCCCTCAAGGGACAAGTCTCGGCTCTGTCAGTGCTGTTCCAGCGGCGTATCGCCCGGCTGGCTCAGGTCCGCACCTTCATGCAGGGCGCGTCTCACATCATTCCGCCTTACCGGCGGCCCTTGGATCCCTGGGACCTCAATTTGGTCCTCACGGCCTTGCAGAAACCCCCCTTTGAGCCTCTTAGGGAGGTTTCTTTGTTTCGTCTTTCACAGAAAGTGGTCTTTCTAGTGGCCATAACTTCCCTCAGGAGAGTCTCTGATTTGGCTGCGCTCTCTTCGGAGTCACCTTTTTTGGTTTTTCATCAAGACAAGGTGGTTCTCCGTCCGACTCCGGACTTTCTCCCTAAGGTGGTTTCTCCTTTCCACCTTAACCAGGACATTTCCCTGCCTTCCTTTTGTCCGACTCCTGTTCATCGCTTTGAAAAAGCGTTGCATACTCTGGATCTGGTGCCGGCGCTCCGGATCTATGTGTCTCGCACCACTGTTCTTAGGCGGTGCACCTCTCTTTTTGTGCTAACCACAGGTCGGCGTAAGGGCCTCTCGGCTTCTAAGCCGACCTTAGCTCGTTGGATTAGGTCGGCCATTTCCGATGCCTACCAGTGTACTCAGGTGCCTCCCCTGCCGGGGATCAAGGCACACTCGACCAGAGCTGTCGGTGCCTCTTGGGCTTTCAGGCACCAGGCTACGGCTCAGCAAGTCTGTCAGGCTGCCACTTGGACTAGCCTGCATACCTTTTCAAAGCACTACCAAGTGCATGCTCATGCTTCGGCAGATGCGAGCTTGGGCAGACGCATCCTTCAGGCGGCTGTCGCCCATTTGTGAAGTTAGGCTCTGCCTACTTCTCAGTTTTTCTGTTTATTCCCACCCATGGACTGCTTTGAGACGTCCCAATGTCTGGGTCTCCCATAGGAACGATAAGGAAAAAGAGAATTTTGTTTACTTACCGTAAATTCTTTTTCTTATAGTTCCGTATTGGGAGACCCAGCACCCTCCCTGTTGCCAGTTTCTTGTTCCGCGTGTTATCATCGGCTGTTGTCGTGGACAGAGTCTCCGGTTGTTCCGGTTCTTGCTTTGTCTTTACTTGTGGGTGGCTATTCTCCTTCAGCTTTTGCACTAAACTGGCTAGATCTGGTTATCCAGGGGGTGTATATGCTCAGAGGGAGGAGCTACACTTTTTAGTGTAGTACTTTGTGTGTCCTCCGGAGGCAGAAGCTATACACCCAATGTCTGGGTCTCCCAATACGGAACTATAAGAAAAAGAATTTACGGTAAGTAAACAAAATTCTCTTTTTTGCTGCCTCTGGCATTGAGCTGCACACTAAAAAGCCAACAATGTATAAGGGAACTCAGGTATTGAATTACTGCTATAGGATTATATGAAAAAAGAAAATTTAGTTTGTTTTGGCCAATGCATGTATGCCCGGTCACCACGGCAAGGTAATCTCTGTAAACCGGGAACCAAACTTAAATGCCACGATCAGGGTTAAAAACCTCCATGTCACATCGTCAGTAAGCTGGGTTTGCGTCCTAGGTCATGGGTCTTCTAGCAAGAGAATGACCCAAAACACCCTTCAAGAACCACCTCAAAATGGATGTAAACAAACAGCTGGAGAGTTCTGAAGTGGCCACAATGAATCCAGATCTAAATTCCATTGAACTTCTTTGAAGAGATCTTTAAAACTGCAGTTGGAAGAAGGCGCCTTCAATTATGAGAGACCTCGAGCATGAAAGAAGTATGTTGATGGTTATTGGAAGCAATTGATTGTACTTTTTTATTCCCCAAAGGTGTGCTACCAAATATTAAGTTGAAGCTGCCAACAATTTTGTCCGGCCCATTTTTTTCACTTTTGTGGGGAATTATGTCAAATTTGCCATTTTTCTGTTTTTCCAACACACACACAAAGGAAATAAATGTGTATAACAAAATGTGTAATTGTAATAATTTTCTAGGAGAAATTCTTCATTTTCTGGAACTATTCCAAGGGTGCCAAAACTTTCAGAGATTGACTTTATGTATAGTTTGCTCTAATTATATTACATAGGTATTTATTTCTATGTAATGAATACACAGGTACAGCAGAAATATTCAGACTTTGGCCATGACTTTGTGAATCCTGCTCTTATTATATCACATGGGTATCTATTTCTATATAATGACATTAGGTCACCCTGTCAGAGATTACAAGCAGTGATTAGTGACTGTTCGGAGCTCCTGTGGTCAGTGCTGTGTGAGGCTGAGAAACCTGATCCTGCGCCGATCTGCACAGAGCTCCAGGATCACAGTGGGTAAATCACTGCTCCTAATTTCTGACAGCACTGCCTGTCATTGCTTCTCTGAGCAATAAAACACATTTTCTGACTGTGGATCACCTGATTTTGCTAGAGCAGTGTCAGTGATAACCTGTGGGAGCCTGACAAATGGCTGAGCTCCTGGCACATTGTGTGCAGACGCCGATCTTCATAGGCTTAAAGCCAGAGTTGGGAGTGGGAAGCTGTCCCTGCCAGGAGGAGTAGCTAACCATACAGGGACTTGTGCACATATTTTCACTAAAGGGGAAATATTCAATTAAAAAAAAAACTTTAATAAAAAGTGAGAGATCTGTGGTAGTGCGGGCCAAATATAATCACCCTGTGGGCCAAAGTTTGACATGTACGCAGTACAGGATGCAGCAATTCACAACACTTCTCACTGGCATATTCCTGCTGATTGTAGTCCTTCATTTTCCCTTTTCTTATCCACGTGGGCCAGACCACCATGACCACAGCCATATCTCATCCCTGCAAAATGTAACGCTGACATTTTTGGTTTACTGCTTTTCCAGCACCCTCCTCAAGGTTCCATCTCTTTACTAACTATATAGTACTATAATCAGTGTCCTAGACAGTTAACGTCCCCTTTGTTCCCTGGATTGTAATAATACCTTTCTTTTTGTGCCCCACAGAATAACAGTGCCTCTGCTGTGCCCCAACATTGCAACAATGTTCCCTCTGTACTTTCCCATAGCAATAATGCTCCCCTTTGCCTTCTTAGATTATTTCTATAGGGTGTTATATAACTATCTATGCCTTATTTAATAATAATACCCCTTGACCCCTCATAATGACCTCCTTATAATAATACAAACATCCCCTTGTGCATACGAATGCCTTCTGTGCTTCTCTGATGATGATCATCTAGTGTGCGTCCTTATAATAATGCCACCCCCTACCATTGTGCCTTCTTATTGTAATTTTACTGAACAGGAGCATACATAGAAATTACCTGTCCCAACAGTATTACACTTGGTGAGACCACAGCACCCAGTAGGCTCCACACAGAGTATAATAGACCACATAGTATGATGGCCTCCACAGCACCTCACATAGAATGATAGTCACCATAGCCCCCAACATATGACACAACAGCCTCCACACACAGTATGCAGGCCCCTATGGCTCAACACAAAATACACCCACAGAGTATGATGGTCACCACACCTCCCACACAGTATGATGATCCATACAGCTCGCTATACACAGTATTGTCCTCCCCTGGCCCCCATACATCATGATGTCACCCACAGCATCCCATACAATGTAATGGCTTTACAACTCTCTATACACCATATTAACCCCCATAGCTCTCCACACAGTATAATGTCCCTACAGCCTCCCATACATTATGATGTCTGCACAACTCCCTATACACAGTATTGTCCCCCACAACTACTTGAACTATATGATGTCCCCCACAGTCCCAATACAGTATGTAGGCTGTACATTTACTTATACACAGTATTGTCCTCCACAATCCCCATACAGTATGATGTCCTCAATATTCTCCTTCAAGGCTTAATATAGGAGAAATAAAATAAAATAACAACTTACCTAATCCGTGCTCCCGGGTCCACCTGACCCCATCTCTCTGTATTGCAATGACCGCATTGCACCGCCCAACGCCAGAAGGACGTTGTCATAGGTTAAATTTCTTACATTAGCCAGACGTATTGTTCTTCTGCGTGTTAACTCATGCTTGCTAAGCTAATGTAAATTACCTCAGTGGCCATTGTCTAGTTTGTGGATTGCAGACTACATGTAAATATCCTCAGTCTTTCTGTCCACATCATTTAAATGAACATTATCCATGCGGCTTGAAATTCACCCAATAAGAGAAGCAACCTTTTACAACCAATCTGATAACGGCACAGTGTATCCTAAGGGAAGGTTCGGGCTGTGAAAGGGGACTTCTTGGAGTCACCAGGTTGATGGATGTTACATGATCCAGTCTAAGCTCTTAGGAGCCGGCTAGGGGATCAGAACCAGGATGCCTTGTGGACTCGGTCTAGGGACTTTGGCTCCAATTAGAGAATCACTTGGCTACATGGCTTCATTCTAGGGGCTCCGATTCCGATTGGAGACCATAACCGCAGTCTAGGGATTTCGACTCCGGCTGCCAGGATTATATCATATCATCATACCAGAGACTACTTAAGGAAGAAACCCAGGTTGTGACAATTTGGTCACCTGGCTACAGACTTTACTGTGCTTAGTAAGCTTCCTACGCTTGCCACTATTCTTTTCTCGGAGTAGCTGGCTCTGAAAACCCCAATGCGCGAACTATCTAATCCCTGGTGAGGCAGTGGAAGGGTGAGACTGTGTTGCCTGTTACTTTTGTGTGTTTTGCTGGTTATGTGCTATGTGCTGTTTAATTGTTTGGGGATTCAATAAAGTCTTAATATTGTGATTCCTTCACCCTGTGTTGTCTGAGTAGTGTTCTGCCCATGATTAAGGAGGTCGGGCGTTCAGTTGGGATGAGCCCTGGGCCATGCTGTCTTTCTAAAGGCGGCCAGGCCAGCGGACGAGAGCAACCACTGACCCCCGTATCTCCACAGGTGTAGTCTGGAAGTAGTCTGCGTCCAGTTGGAATGATGTAGCATGGAGCAATGTTACAATCAATGCGGACCATGGCTGAACCAGCCCATCTGGCATTCGCCTGATTGCCCAATGGCTTTGACAGCCCTGCCTGTCACAAATTGTTCTTAAACAGTTACTATAAAGGACTTTGGATGAAATAGTAAATGCCAGAGGTTTAACTAATGGTTTTACAATACGTGTAATCCTTTGTTTTTGTTTTTACTACAGAGGTGCACAAAACACTGGATGCCCTGCTACCACCAGACAGCTATTTCCGCTTCAACCCTATCATGAGTGAAGATATATCACTTGATGAAAATCGCAAGGAAAAACTAAGTCAGCTACTATCTGATGGCCAAAACTATCTAGAGCGAAATGAAGAGAAACTTAAGAAAGCCGCCAAGGTCTTGAAACAGGACAGAACCACATTCCAGCAGATTTGTGACTGGACTAAATTAAAAGTAGATATGTATGATGGCTTGCCACTCCTGTCCAAACTGTAGGGCTACAACCATGTATGGCACAGGGGTGCATATGTCCATTCAGTCAACACATCACTTGTGTGCCGTTTACATCTTCTCTAGTAGCCAAGTGGTAAAGGGATCATTGTAAATGAAGTTTCTGTAATTATTACTCTTAAAGCTTAATGTGAAGCCTGAGAAAGAGAAATACTTCATTTTAGACAGATTTTTTACATTGATGGACAGAGATGGAAGAATCAATTCCCAGAACGGTGTTCAATCGGCCAGGTCAGTAATCTGTGACCACTGTAGGAGAGGCCTGCAAATTTCTTGACCTCCCAGCAGTCCTGGTTCTATTGTTTAACTGGACCGACACACACACACACACACACACACACACACACACACACACACACACACACACACACACACCATTGTAACCAGTCTAGCTAATCAAGAAGATCTGAGAATGCTGGGAGGTAAGGAGATTTGCAGGGCTGCTATCCAACAGCCACAGATTACTGACCTGGATGATGGAATTGAGTCCTGTGTATCCATTCTCCTATTTCTATTGATGGATACTGCATTTGAGAACAAAAAATGTACATAGTATAAATATTCCTTTTACTGTTTTATTTGACTTGTATTGATTTTTGCTTGGTTTAGATTATTTATTTAAAGGGAACCGTTCATTGAATATGGCCCTAACCCGTAATTGACACCTATCTTCATGTGCACACTTTTATACAGGGAAGTCAATTACTCGATAGGACCACCCACATGACTGTTAAGCTCAATATTTAACAGGAAATGAATACAAGGAACATTGAATAGTTTTTTACTAACCTATTTACTAATCTGTCCTGCCCTATATCATACTGCCCAAATATTGCACAATATTTCCCCACTGAAATTTTGCGTTCCGTTCTTTCCCCATCCTGTTTTGAGATAAGTGCACTAAAAACGTGACTGTTTCCTCTACCAAATTTAGAGGGGTGCATTATTGTGCACAAGAGCGGTATATCAGTTACATTCACACAATGAATTGATCTTTTCTTAGAATTATATGACATATAAAGCAGAGGTTCACTGCTGAGCCTAATCTTCCAGCTGAATACATAAGTTGTGTAACTCTGTTGCTTTACTTGTCTAGTATGTGCGCTGAATAACTGTATAGAATGTCTTAGCTGATTCTATTGGAATCTGAATTGAGCTAACAACGTTAGTTGAGGTATTATAATACAGGTCAGTCTTCTGTATTGCATTCTTGGGGGCTAGCTACTTGAGAATATTGGACAGCACCTGGTGTAAAGAGTACACTACCCAGAATGTATATCATCATGACGCGCTATGTGCCGACAGTAATCAAGCAGGGGATGCCATTGAGACTTTAGCTACACCATGTACTGGCCTATCCAGACTGACTTGTAGAGATTCCAGATCTGAACAAGGTGATTAAGCAATGTGGTTGCAAATAAATTATAATTTAGTACTTGAACATCATTTTAAAGGAGTTGTCCACTACTCATACAACCACTTCTCAACTGTTATATTCCCAACTGCTCATCACTTTCTTTAGACAAAACTGACACCCAGAAGAAGTGAGAGCTGCTGCTGGACTCTGACTTCCTCTGAATGTCGTTATTGCCTAAGGAAGTGCAAGTGAAGCAGTTGCTGATTGGATGACAGGCTCACGTGACACATCAACATCTCTGAAGACCAGGCGCCTACGTTTCTGGAATAGCGCCGGCACCGTAGGTTTATATTCCCTGTTATTTTTTAAATGGGGAATATAACAGTTAGAAGGGGTTGTCAGAGTAGTGGAAACCCCTTTAAGTTTCTTCTATACATTGTATTAAAGGTGCTAATTCACCTTAGAATTTCTTTTTTATGATGTACTGTTTTTTACAGTTTGTCCAAAGGCAAGAGGAAACAAATATTGTACAATATTGGTAAGCAGATCAGTAGTTTTATAATTACAATTGCAGATGTATTCATATATTTACAACAAATCTGTCACCTTGAAAATGCTGTCCAATCTATAGCCAGAGTGTTATACAGCAGCAAAGGTATTTATTTCGTTTTGTGGGAGAAGACTCGTACTATTTGTATGTGTAGCTGTCCAGTGGGTGGTCTCACACAATGATTGACCGCTTTCTTCATGTGAATGTCCATTATAGAGTAAAGGTGGCTTTACATTCTACGAGATCGCTAAAGCAATCTCGTTGGGGTCACGGAATTTGTGACACACATCCGGCCATTTTAGCGATGTCGTTGTGTGTGACACCTATGAGCGATTTTGAATTGTCGCAAAAACGTTCAAAATCGCTCATCGGTGACATCCCCCCCTATTCCCAATTATCGTTGCTGCTGCAGTAACGATGTTGTTTGTCGTTCCTGCGGCAGCACACATCACTGTGTGTGACGCCGCTGGAACGACAAACATCTCCTTACCTGCGTCCACCGGAAAAGGAGGAAGGAAGGAGGTGGGTGGGATGTTCCAGCCGCTCATCTCCTCCCCTCCTTTTCTATTGGGCGGCGGTTCAGTGACGCTGCTGTGACGTCGCTGTGACGCTGAATGAACTGCCCCCCTTAGAAAGGAGGCAGTTCGCCGGTCACAGCGACATTGCTGCACAGGTATGTGCGTGTGATGTTGCCGTAGCGATAATGTTCGCTACGGCAGCGATCACCACATATCGTGCCACCGACGGGGGCAAGTGCTATCGCACGCGACATCGCTAGCCGATGCTAGGGATGTCGCAGCATGTAAAGCCTGCCTAAGACTGCACACTGGACTTACAATGTGACCTCTTTACGCTCCTAGATCTTGTGGCCACAAATCAGACCACATAATCAATGTGACAGATGCCCTGTAAGTGTATATCTTAGCTGGAATGAGAAGTCTACTGGCTGTACTGCTACAGCGAAGATACTGTAATCTTCTTATGCCAATCATCTTGGGGTTTTCCTGGTTCATATATTGTATTATATTATCACCATTTCATTAAATTGGCATATAGAAATGTATGCGTATTCCTTACTGATAGTGATATGTCTCATTTTATTCTGAAGGCATTTTGCAGCGTTTTAACATCTTAAGAGCCTTGTCTCCTCAGATTGGTTTACACTATAGATAGAATTATAGCGGACTTAACCTATGAATCATGAGAAATTTTTCGGGACAGTGTAAATCCTTTTACTATTTTTGCACACCTTATATTTTAGCTGTTGCTTTTCATTCTTGAAAGTTGTATTAAATATATAAGGGTATATGCACAGCATTACAGTGACCTTAGTTACCCTTTCCTGATTTAGAAGGGCATATTAAATAATTCACACATGCGTAAACATAATGTCTACATTAAGAGGCCGATTCATCAAGAGTGGTGTAGTTTGTAGTCGTGCTACGCCAGCTTTCTTGGAGTAGAAGACACAATCTATTAAGAGACACAAGCGCCTTTTCTGCGTGACGTGCGCCGTGCCAGAAATACTACTCCAGTTAATTACTGGAGTAGCATTTCTGGCATACATTTAATGAACTTGACGGGCGAATTTGGACCTTGGCCATCTCCTCTCTAGCTTCGCCCATTTCTGCGGACCTTTTTCTAGTTGGCGTGAAAAATTAGTAGTCACCTGCAGGGAAATATACAGGCTGGGCGTGCAAGCTAGCTACAAAGCCAGGGACATGACATAGGACGTAAATTTACATCATTTGTAGCATGGAGGTTAAAGAATAAATTTCATTTTATTTTCTTTCATAAATTAATAGAAGATGTGATAATTCATAAAGTGTTTGTGACCACCAGGTGTGTTTTATAGAGGCAGTGTCTGTATACTGTTCCATACAGTGCTGAGCCCTATTCCACAACTGTTCTGAGCCAGAAAATGGCAAGAATCACTCCGATAAAGAGAAATGACAGTCCATTTCCATCATGACATGAAGGTCAGTAAGTCTGAAAACTTAGACAGCGGATGCGGCCTGGAAGAGAACTCCACCTCCAGAGACTATTAATCAAAGGGGCATGAATTTTTACTTTTATAGAAATGTCGGTATAAAGCTCCAATATGTATAATGGCCAACGTTTCAGTCATCTGTGGCC
Source organism: Anomaloglossus baeobatrachus (assembly GCF_048569485.1). Taxonomy (NCBI): domain Eukaryota; kingdom Metazoa; phylum Chordata; class Amphibia; order Anura; family Aromobatidae; genus Anomaloglossus; species Anomaloglossus baeobatrachus. The sequence goes on along the minus strand of NC_134356.1, from coordinate 315,724,974 downwards.
CTTGCTGTGCTTTCTATTTCAAGGAGCCTATACTGCAGTGTTGACGATTTTTAGTGCAGATAGACATTTTACAAAAAGTATACAAAAATTCTGTCTTATATTCAATCACTCCCAGATGAACTGTTTCATAGTTTCATAGTTTTTAAGGTTGAAGGGAGACTCTAAGTCCATCTAGTTCAACCCGTAGCCTAACATGTTGATCCAGAGGAAGGCAAAAAAAACCCCCAATGTGTCAAATAAGCTCCAATGGGGAAAAAAATTCCTTCCTGACTCCACATACGGCAATCAGACTAGTTCCCTGGATCAACACCCTGTCATAAAATCTAATATACATAACTGGTAATATTATATTTTTCAAGAAAGGCGTCCAGGCTCTGCTTAAATGTTAGTAGTGAATCACTCATTACAACATCATGCGGCAGAGAGTTCCACAGTCTCACTGCTCGTACAGTAAAGAATCCTCGTCTGTGATTATGATTAAACCTTCTTTCCTCAAGACGTAGCGGATGCTCCCGTGTTCCAGTCGCAGGCCTAGGTGTAAAGAGATCTTTGGAAAGGTCTCTGTACTGTCCCCTCATATTTTTATACATTGTGATTAGATCCCCCCCTAAGCCTTTGTTTTTCCAAACTAAATAACCCCAAGTTTAATAACCTGTCTTGGTATTGCAGCCCACCCATTCCTCTAATAATCTTGGTCGCTCTTCTATCTACCTGTAAGATTATGCTATTTATAACCTTCTATACTTTTGCTATCAACAAAAGCATCCATTCCTCTCTTAAATTCATTCAGTGAGTTGGCCATCACCACCTCCTCAGGAAGAGAGTTCCAGAGCCTCACTGCTCTTACCGTGAAGAACCCTCTTCTATGCTGATGTAGGAATTTTCTTTCCTCCAATCGAAGAGAATGCCCCCTTGTTCTTGTCATAGTCTGTGGTACAAACAGATCATGGGAAAGATCTCTATATGGCCCTCTGATATATTTGCACATATTTATTAGGTCTCTCCTTCTCTTTTCTAGAGTAAATAGACCTAATTTTGATAACCTTTCCGTGTATTGTAATGCACCCACTGCATTTATTATTTTAGTAGCCCGCCTCTGAACCCTTTCAAGTTCAGTAATGTCTTTCTTGAGCACCGGCACCCAAAATTGCACACAATACTCCAATTGTGGTCTGACGAGTGATTTGTACAGAGGGAGAATGATGTTTTCATCTCTTGCCCCCAGACCTCTTCTAATGCATCCCATCACCCTATTTGCTTTGGTGGCTGCTGCCTGACACTGGGCACTCCAATTTAGATTCTTATTGCCTAAGATGCCCAAGTCTTTTTCCATGTCTGATTTCCCCAGCAGTTTCCCATTTAGTAAGTAATCGTAGCATCTGTTTCTCCTACCCATGTGCATAACCTTACACTTATCTGTGTTAAACCTCATTTGCCATTTTTCAGCCCAATTCTCCAATTTACTCAAATCCATCTGTAGTTGCAAACTGTCCTCCTTTGTGTTAACTACCTTACATAGTTTTGTATCATCTGCAAATACTGATATTTTACTCTGTAAACCATCCACCAGATCATTAATAAATATATTAAATAGTAGGGGGCCCAATACAGACCCCTGTGGTACCCCACTAGTAACCCTGGCCCAATCTGAGTATGCGCCATTAATAACCACTGTTTGTTTTCTATCACTAAGCCAGCTACCTACCCATCTACACACATTTTCCTCGAGCCCAAGCTTTCTCACTTTACTCATCAGTCTTTTATGTGGGACAGTGTCAAATGCTTTACCGAAGTCGAGATAAATGACATCCAATGATTCTCCTCGGTCCATGTGAGAGCTTACATCCTCATAGAAGCTGATCAGGTTAGGTTAGGTTGACAGGAGCGATCCTTTATAAATCCATGTTGATATGGAGTTAAACAATTATTAACATTGAGACATTCCATAATAGTATCCCTTAAAAACCCTTCAAACATTTTACCCACAACAGATGTTAAGCTTACCGGCCTATAGTTTCCAGGTTCCCTTTTACACCCTTTTTTGAATATTGGTACCACATTTGCTAGCCGCCAATCCAGTGGAACAGACCCAGTTTCTATAGAGTCTTTAAATATAAGGAACAGAGGCCTGTCTATCACACTACTTAACTCCCTTAATACCCGAGGGTGAATGCCATCAGGGCCTGGTGATTTGTCAATTTTAATGTTACTAAGTCGGTTCTGCACTTCTTCCTGGGTTAGGCAGGTCATACTTAATGGGGCGTTTACATGATCACGCTGCATTTCCTGTGGTATATGCTTTTCCTGTGTGAACACAGTTGAGAAAAAAGTATTTAAAACATTTGCTTTTCCCACATCGCTTTCTATAATTTTACCCTCATTATTCTTTAAAGGGCCAACACCATCAATTTTAATCTTTTTTTCTGTTTATATAATTAAAGAATATTTTGGGATTTGTTTTGCTTTCCTTAGCAATGAGTCTCTCAGTTTCTACTTTTGCTAAATGTATTTGTTTTTTACACATATTTTATTTTTTTCTCTATATATTTTTAACAGGAGTACATTTTGTGCAGAAATGTTGCAACTTCAAAAATGAACAAATAATCAGTTGAGAACATTTGAGAAACCTAAAACCCACTCAAAATGGCAAGCTAAAAAAGCGAAACCCGTAAAGTGACTTTAAAAATGCGCAACTCATTAGATGAGATTGTGTGGACAGGTGTTATTTATACAGGTAACAAGTTCAAACAGGTGCAATTAATACAGGTAATGAGTGCAGAGCAGGAGGGCTTCTTTAACCAAAATTAACAGGTCTGTGAGAGCCAATATTCTTGATGGTTGCTCTAGTTGATAACGTTTATGCAATAAAATATAAATTAATTACTTAAAAATCATACAATGTGGTTTTCTGGATTATTTTCTTTTATTCTGTCTGTCACAGTTGAAGTGTATCTACGACAAAAATTACAGACCTCCCTATTCTTTGTAGGTGGGGAAACTTGAAAAATCGGCAGTGTATCAAATACTTCCCCACTGTATATATGACCATGTTTTTAGGAAATAGTGTATTGCCATCCCATTCTCTTATTCAGTGGAGGTCCAAAGGGCAATACCCCCCCTCCCGATAAGACTTCTACATATATCCAGCAGGTAACCTCATTGCATATTGTCATTACGCCATGTTCACACATGGTAAATGTGGCACAATGCAAGTCGATAACAATTTAAAAAACACATTCTCCTTTAACCATATCTAAAATTCTATGCTTTCTGAATTACATAATCTTTGTATGTCACAATGGTCTCCCGTCATTAGGAAGCTTGTGATAGGTTTGGGTCCGAAGTCTCACTTTGCCTTGTGAGACTCTGTATTTTAAATGTTTTCCTTTCTTTTGGTGCAGCAAGAAGAGTTGATATCAGTTTCTCTGCTAGCAGCTCCTGGATAATTCTCCATATGATGTCGGCTTGTGACCACACCCATTCCCTTTAAATGGTCACATGTTCCATCACATGATGCCAGCAATAGAACATTCACTCTGACACTAGCTAGAGAGATGAAAAGTTGCTTTGGTAGCCACTGGAGTCTTGCTGCTATTGAATGCCTTGCTGGTGGTGTTAGTCCTTCTAGTGGAAACGGTGCTGACTGCAGCCCTGGTATATGGCTGCATCCGTGAAATTGGTGTATATCCTTTTTGTTTATCCCCATCTCTCTTCCTTTGTTATATTAGTGCAGTGGTGGGACTAGCGCTCTTGCCGGCCATCTCACTAGTCAGGGTGTGTAAAGGGCTAGCAAAGGTCTAGGCATGTGATTGGAGACAGGGTGAAAGAACTTGCATAGGCGCATTAGGGAGTTTAGGGTATAGCTTCAGGTGAGCGCAGGAGGTGTCCTCTGACCCCAGCGTTTAGGACCTACCATTATTGTGTCTCCTGTGCTCTGCTGTTTTTCGTCGTGCATAGGACATTCAATGGTCTCTGTGCAGCTGTCATGCGGTGTGTGATTTTACTTCAGCATTATTTTTTCAGATGTCCTGAAAACTGCACTATAAATCAGTTAATATATAGTTATTACAGGCTCAATGCCAAGAATGTCTTCCCCGCAGAAGATTAAAAAAAGAAATCTGACATTTTTATTTTCCCATTAACAGAGCAGTTTGTGGGCTGTTTTTGGTGGAGAACTTGTGTTCTTTATTGGTACAATTTTGGGCTACATACAACTATTTGATTTAATTTTTTTTATTCAATTTTTGGGAGACTGGTATAAATAAAATTCTTGTGTGGCTATTTTAACACATTATTGTAAAAAGTGATTTAGATTTTTTTCTACTTGCAATTATATGTACACTACTAACAAAAAGTTGGGGATTTTTGGGTTTCGGGTGACATTTCAGGATCCTATAATGCACTGAAACCTTTTCAGGAGAACTTAATGTGACCAGCGCTAAATCTTTGAATGCGCATGTTCAACTGTTCAGTGATTTCAATACTTTTTTTGAACAACTTGCTGTTCTTTAACAAGGAGCTTAATGGCAAAATTCACATTAGGTGTTTGATCCATTGATCACTCAAAATATTTTGGGGTTCAATTAGAATTGTATTTAAACAGTTATCCTCATCATGCTGCTCACATTTTGACATCATGAGACCAAGAGGATGAATAACAATTGATCAACAGTACCTCGTCATTGTGAGGCTTCAAGCAGGCTGTTCTCCCACAGAATTGGCCACTGAGCTTAGAGTGTCACAGAGTGTCTTCAGCAGGTTGCAACAGAGATACAGAAAAACTGTAAGAGTCACAGGCTTAGACGTGGATGTTTTTTGGCCACATCCCACAATGCCACATAACTAGAGACCCATTTAAGGCAGGTAAGAACCACCCACATGTCACATCAGACCATTACGTGGTTTGTGTGCTATACGACCTACAAGGGTACCTGACCACACCACCAGGCACAGGCGTTGTCATCTTGCTGGACAAGGGATGAGTGGGCCTTAGTGCTGTTCACTGGTGAAAGTCAATTCACACTGAGCAGAAAAGATGGCCATCAACGATGTTGGATATATCAAGGAGAGCACTCTGTATCAGCCATTGTCACCAGATGAGCTGACGGTGTTGGGGCGTGCAGGTGTGTCTATTCCTTATAGAACTTCCCTACATTTTGTGAATAGTACAGTGACAAGTCCCTACTACATGAATAACATCATTAATCCAGTCATTTTGCTTCTGCATGAACAACACAGTCCTAATTTGATCTTCTTGAATGACTACTCCAGCTTATTTAGGTTGCATCTTTAGGAAATGCATGCTGGAGGCTCTGGTACTTCAAATGAGGTGGCCTGCACTTTCTTCAGACCTGAATCCCATAGAAAACATATGAGATCAGCTGAGTCGCTGCATAGTCTCGGAACTCTGTACCCCAGAACCTCAATGACCTGAGGGCCACCATTCAAGAAGAGTGGAATGCCATGCCTGAATAGACAATAACTCAACTTGTGAGCATAAGAAGACGTAGTTGTCAAGCTGTAATTTCTGCTCAATGCCACATGACAAGTTATTGAGGTATTCACATATTGGGGGGGTATGCCCACCTCGGTTATTGGCTTTTGTTTGAATAAGTTATCTGAAATGAGGAAAGCACCATTCCATATTTCTAGTAAAATGCCTTACTTTCATGATAAAATATCACTGTAGCATGAAATTTTAATGTTTTTTCCATAAATGTCACCCAAAAGCCAATTATCCCTAACTTTTTGTGAGTAGTGTGTGTATATTTTGTTCCATCTTCTATTCTTCGTCTAACACAAAACTATTTTTAGGCTACCTTCCCATGATCCGTGTCCTCTGAGTTTTTGATGCTGCAGAATTATTGCACCAGCTCCGCACCTTAGATTACTTGCATTTTTTTTTCATTGCGTTTTTGACTCTGCGTTTTTCGTCTGTTTGTTGTGTCATCCCTTAAATAAAGCTGTTTTGTTTTTGAAACTTCCTGGTATTGACATCGTTAGTTGCGGATTGCATGTGTTTTTGATGCTTTTCCACTACGTAGGTGCACCAAAAACACGTGTTTTTTTTACCTGCAGAATTTCTGCATCTAATGCAAGTCAATAGGGAAATTCCACACAAAAGACTCTGCTACCCGCAAGAGAAATTTACATGTTGGTAGGAAAAATGCTCCTAAGGTAAGTTTATGCATCGTAAAAAAAGAACTACATTGGACACGAGTTTTCCATTAATCCCGTCCGTTTGCTTGTATAGTAAAATGCAGTGTTTTTGATGCAGCAAAAATAGGCAGCATCACAAACCAGAGTTGGTGTTGGTCACACAGGGGTGTTTGAACATAACATCCTTGGATGATTTACCAAATACACTGTGCTGCTTGTATAGTGCATTACATATGCCTGCCTGTTAGGCTAAGGCCACACGGGGTTATGTGTGAGTCCTCGCATGACGCTCGGCTCACGCTCACAGCACAGCGGGAGTCGAGTGTTATGTGAGGGTCATGCGACTGTGATCCGATCAGGCAACCAGACCACAGCTGCAGACGGGAGGGCTGGCGCTGCGGAGGGGAGGGAGGGATTTATCTCCCTATCTCCTCTGTTGACGGCTGATGCGATTCTCACAGTGCACACGTGTTTCTCTCGTCCCATAGACTTGTATGGGTGCGAGTGAAACAGGATCGCATTACACTCACAGCATACTGCGACTGTTTTCCCGGTCTAATTAGGGCTGAGAAAATAATCACTCATGGGTACTGCCCCATAGAGTAATATTGATTTGAGTGGAATGCGATTTTTTTTTTTTTTTTTTAAATCTCATTCCGCTCCCACCGTTTTTCTCGCCGTGTGTCCTAAACCTTAAGATTGCACTGACAGGTGCGTGGGGACTTTGCAACACCCCTGCTGCCACAATAAAGCCTTGGCATTATGGTATTTCTGGTTCCCTCACTGGTTGACTGTTAAAGGAAGCATCTTCGTAGTCGTAAACTTATTAGATGCCACAGCCACTATTGAATACGGCATCTACAAGATTAAATGGTCGTGATCAGATCTAGCCCTGATTTTTGCCATTGCAGGAGAGTGTCAATATTATAGTACACCTGACAGCCCCAACTCACAGAGCTGGTTAACTTCTGAGTTGTGTTGATGATAAAATATTAAGATTCACCTTAATGTGGGAAATACTGTAAATATCTTCTTAGTTTGCAGCCTGTGCCTTCTTTCTCCATTTGTTTGAGTCCAAGTATATTGATTGTAGTTTTACAGTAAAATGAATGGGCGTCTATTGCTTTTGTGGGATAAAATATTCCTATGGCATCTGATGGGTGGGTATTGCCATCGTGAAAGAGTTCTCTATAAAACAATGGGCACTGGAAGAACTTTTCATATTTTGCATGATGTATCCATTGTAATATGTACCTGCAGTAACACAGGTATATAGCAGGACTTTTGCTGGTCAGTCAATGTACACATATGAGTAGTATGCTCTTGACCAAGAAATGCATAGCTTTTTTTTCACTAAAAGAAAACTATATCCCCGGAGACGTTATAATTTGTAAATGCTTTAACAAATCAATAGCTGTGATCCACTTAAAGCTCATAATTCACTTCACCAGGAGAAGCAGTGCCTAGTAAATAAAATGTATAATGTAAGAGAGAAGCCAACAAAACCTACACAGTCTGCACGAAACCGAAATAGCCCACTCTTTTTAATGGATTCTTTGAATTTGTAAACATTACTTTCATCAACAGTATTACCGGAGGGAATGAAGTCAAAGTGGAGCAAACAGCTGCTCAACAAAAGGCTACAGGAAATATGCCATATACTATTTACCGAGAAATCCTTACCTAACGCCATCACAAATACAGGAAAGTTCTTGTAATCCAGAATCAATGGCTCTAAGAGGTGCTAGATTATCTGATATTAGCTACAGATCATGAAATGTGTAGAAAACATTGTTTAATATTGAAATCTTTCACTAATGCAACCTAAATGATGCCACAAAAACTATTACTGTGCCCTCAATCACAGGACATTCCTAAATTCTGCTCAGTCTTTAACATCTAGTTTTGTGAAATAATTTATGGTCTGACTATTATTATTTTGAAAATCTGTCTTGTTTACCTGATTTGGGGGGGGGTTATAGTAAAATTACCCTAAGTATAATGTTTAATGTGGCAGGGAACACTCCTGGAGCTTCGTTGCTCACCGTACAGAATGTCTGCACAGCTCCGGGGAACTCCCGTTACCTCTCCTGTGACATGCCAGCACTATTACTATGCCCTTGTATATTGTAATGATAAAGAATATTTAAAAAAAAAAAAAAATTGTTTAAATCTGAGCACCTCTGTGTCTGGTGAGTGCAGTCTCATTGCTACAGAGAGCACCAGGAGGCACTGCAGGTAAGAGTTTCCATGATATTTCAATAACATAAACGATTGAAATTCACTGTATTTCTCAGGGCTCTTTAATGTTATAAAACTGCTTCTAGCAATGTGGTACCTAAAATTATAAGGTTTGCAATTCTCCAGTACAGTAAAGCTATTTCTAATTCAAAGTCATCTACCAAGGTCTGCATGTTGGCCCATAGGGAGAATGCATAAAATTGCCATTTCAAATTGCTCTGCAATGGAACAATTTGATAATTTAGAGCTCCTATCTGTGTAATAATACTAATAATCCCGTCACCTGCATTGCACATCTGGAATTGACATTCTGAGTTACATTACATGTTGATATCTGCTGTATTTTTACTATTTCTTGTCTACAATAGTAGTAGTGAGCTTCCCACCCAAAGCCAAAACCAACAAAGGCTTAGGTGTACAAACATTTTGGGTAAAACTTCCACTTCTTGACCTATCTGCCTCCTTTATGTATTCCCTGAAAAGGGGGTACATTAAAAGTATCCCAGGGCTGTATGTGCCCCCCAGGGCTGTATGTGCCCCCCAGTGCGGTTTATGCTCCCCAATAATATATATACCCCCTATTGATGTCTATGCCTGCCAGTGATGTCTATACCCCTTAGGGATGTACCGTATTTTTCGCTTTATAAGACGCACTTTTGTTCCCCCAAATTTTGGGGTAAAGTAGGGGGTGCGTCTTATAAGCCGAATATACGGGGGGGGGTGTATATATATATATATATATATATATATATATATATATATATATATATATATATATATATATATATATATATATATATATGCAAAAAGGAGGGGAGCCAGCACTGCCTATGAGTGGCATGCAACAATGAGAAAGTAAAAAGTGTAATATTCACAAATTCATTCCTACTGTGACAGTTCAATGAGATTTTTGGCAAATTGATCAATGATTTGAGCCCCCCTGCCCCGTCACGGCAAATCTCTATAAGGGGGGTCCCTACACTATATTTAGAATTTATATACGTACCCTAAGGTCTCGTGTAATGCGCAGGACCGTATAAGAACATCACCTACCTGAGAAGTGTCAGAACCGCTCCCATGCTGCAAGGGCTGACAACTGCGAGTAAAAGGGCGGTCCAGGTGCCAGCGTGTGTGGCAGAACCACACACACCAGCACAATGTCAGAACTGGCCCCCACAGTGCCAGACCAGCAAACATGGATGAAGGGCGGAACAGAAATATAAATATAGTGTAGGGACCCCCCTTATAGAGATTTGCCGTGACGGGGCAGGGGGGCTCAAATCATTGATCAATTATTTGCCAAAAATCTCATTGAATTGTCACAGTAGGAATGAATTTGTGAATTTTACAATTTTTACTTTGTTGCATGCCACTCATAGACAGTGCTGGCTCCCCTCCTTTTTGTGTATATGTATACACTGCAAGGTCCAGGGGAGGTGGGGCGCTGCTGGGGGCAGGTAAACGCTGCGGCGGCAACGTTTGATCTCCTGCTCCCGCTCATGTAATATGCACAGCCGCTGTCCATCTCCGGTGGTGCTGAAATCGCACCGCAGTGAGGGTCTAGGGCAGCAGTGCATATTATATGTCTCTGCGCCCCCCCCTGTGATGGCACATGCCCCCCCCGGATTAGATTTGGCCCCCAGGCTGCTGCTCATTCTAAAATAAAATACCTTTACTTACCCCCTCCAGCGTTTCTCCCCGGTGTCCCTGCTTCCACTGTGATCAGGCACGCAGAGATCTCAGTCTGCTGTGCCGATCACATGACCGGCACCAAGAACCAGGAAGTGGAAGAACAGAAGCACGGAGGGAGATCGGCGCTGGAGGAGATAAGTAAAGAGTGTTTTATTTTACTATGGGCAGCAGCCTGGGGGCGATATCTAACACAGGGGGACTTGTGTGATCTATAGGGGCCATGGGCAGCACCATGGGGGCGATATCTAACACAGGGGGACTTGTGCGATCTATAGGGGCCATGGGCAGCAGCATGGGGGCGCTATCTAACACAGGGGAACGTGTGCAATCCATAGGCAGCCATAGGCAGCACAGGGTAACATATGCAATCCATAGGGGACCATAGGCAACACAGGGGAACGTGTGCAATCCATAGGGGACCATTGGCAGCACAGGGGAATGTATGCAATCCATAGGGGGCCATAGGCAGCACAGGAGAATGTATGCAATCCATAGGGGGCCATAGGCAGCACAGGGGAACGTGTGCCATCACAAGGGGGCTATATTCAATATAAGGGGGCCATATCCAGATTAAGGGGGCTAATTTTGGGATGGGAGGCTATGAGGGATATATACCCTATATAATTTGTTAGAGGGACACTGGCATTATAAGATGGACCCCATTTAACATTAAATTAACACCAAATTTGGGGGTGCGTCTTATAATCAGGTGTGTCTTATAAAGCGAAAAATACGGTATATACCCCAGTGGTATCTATGCCCCACAGTGCTTTACAGTGGGGAAAATAAGTATTTGATACACTGCCAATTTTTCACGTTTTCCTACATACAGAGAATGGAAAGGCCTTTAATTTGTATATTAGGTAGGCTTCAACTGTGACAGACTACAAAAAAAAAAACAAATCACATTGTATGATTTTTAAATAATAAATTTGCATTTTATTGCATGAAATAAGTATTTGATCACCTACTAACCAGCAAGAATTCTGTCTCTCACAGATCTGTTATTTTTTCTTTAAGGGCTAATGCGCACATAACTGCTGAATATTTCGCACCTATTTGACAGCACATGTGCGCTTCAAATCCCTGCAGAAACACTGCATAATGGATGCAGTTTTTTTTGTAGAATAAAGCCGATTTCATGCGCTGTGGCTGCTGCCCCCACCATAGACAGAGTGGGAGCTGCATCAATAGCGCACTAATTAATTGACATGTTCATTTTATGAACGCACAGATTTGGGTCAACATTTTAGCACCCAAATCGCTGCCTTCATAAAAGCATTTTGCGCACGTACCATGCACAATCTACATTGTGCAGCGGACGCAGGACGCATGCATTTATGCTGCAGTGCAATACGCAGCGTAAATGCATGCAATTACGCAACATGCGCACGAGCTCTTAGATGTCCCCCTACTCTGCATTCATTACCTTTTATTAATTGCACCTGTTTGAACTCATTACCTGTATAAAAGACCCCTGTCCACACACTCAATCACACTCCAACCTCTCCAACAAGGCCAAGACCAAAGAACTGTCTAATGACACCAGAGACAAAATTGTAGACCTGCTGGAATGAGCTATAGGACAATAGGCAAACAGCATGGTAAGAAGGCAATAACTGTTGGCTCAATTATTAGAAAATGGAAGAAACACTGTCAGTTTTACTCGGTCTGGGGCTCCATACAAGATCTAGCCTCGTGGAGTAATGATGATTCTGAGAAATGTCAGGAATTAGCCCAAAACTACACGGGAGGACCTGGTCAATGACTTGATAAGAGCTGGGATTAGTGTCTCAAAGATTACTGTTAGTAACTCACTACCCTATCATGAATTAAAATCCTGTAAGGTATGCAAGGTCTCTCTGCTCACGCCAGCACATGTCCAGGCCCATTTGAAGGTCACCAATGACCATCTAGATGATCCTGAGGAGGCATTGGGAGAAGGTCATGTGATCAGATAACACCAAAATAGAACCTTTTGGTATCAACTCCCCTTGCTGTAGTTGGAAGGAGGATTAGTGCAACCTCAAGGACACCATTCCAACCATTTAGCATGGGAGTAGAAATGTCATACTTTGGCAGTGTTTTTTTGCAAAATGGACAGGACGACTCTACCATATTGAAGGTAGGATGGATGGGGTCATGTATCGTGAGATTTTGACCAACAACCTCCTTCCCTCAATAAGAGAAACACCCAACCAGGGCAACTAAGGAGTGGCTCCGGAAAAAGCATTTTAAGGTCCTGGAGTGGCCTAGCTAGTCTCTAGACCTGCACCCAATAGAACATTTTTGATGGGAGCTGAAACTCAATGTTGCCCAGCGACATCCCCGAAACCTGAAAGATCTGTGGAAAATCTGTATGGAAGAGTGGCCCAAAATCCCTAATGCAGTGTGTCAAGAACTACAGGAAACATCTGACCTCTGTAATTGCAGACTTGCAGTAATATCTCTGCTAAGAAAATAAACTAAAAAATTATATTTTCTTGGTGTTTCCTTGCTCCACTATTAGACCCATTATCATGAGGGAGAAACTTGGATAATGAGTACGTTGGGGATAGTTGCTGTATATCTAGTACATTAATAAGCCTGCAAATTTAACCCCTTAACTACCGCGGGCAGTAATATTATGTCCTAGTGGTCATAATGTTACTGCCAGCGGTCTGCGGCAGCATGCCGCGGTCGGCGCACATCTCAGCTGATTTTCACAGCTGAGATGTGTGCCTGCTAAGCACGAGCAGAATCGTTATCTGCCCGTGCCGTTTAACCCTTAAATGGCGCTGTCAATATGTGACAGCACCATTATAATCGCGATCGCGGTAAACTTTTACTAACCAGCCGATACCAGAAGTCATGTGATGTGATCACGTCACTTCCGGTGGTTGTCATGGTAGCACAGGGTCATGTGATGACTCCTGTAGTACACATGAATTACTTTCAGGTTCACTCGGCCCGGTGCAGAGTGAAGCAGAAAGTGAGTGTATCTGCTGTTTACAGCTGTGTAGCTGTGATCAGCAGATAGGGCAGAGCGATCGGATTGTTGATCGCTATAGCCCCCTAGGGGGACTAGTAAAGTAAAAAAAAAAAAACAAAAAAAAAAAGTTTTATGAAATTAAAAAAAAACTAAAAGTTGAAATCACCCCCCTTTCGCCCCATTGAAAATTAAAGGGTTAAAACAATAAAAAAATATACACACATTTGATATTGCCGCGTTCAGAAACGCCCGATCTATCAAAATATAAAATCAAATAATCTGATCTGTAAACTGCGTAACGGCAAAAAAATTCCAAACGCCAAAATTACGTTTTTTTGTCACCACAACTTTTGCGCAAAATGCAAGAACAGGCGATCAAAGCGTAGCATCTGTGCAAAAATGGTACAGTTAAAAATGTCACTAAGCCATAGATCCCGAAATATGAGAACGCTACGGGTCACGGAATTAGGCGTAAAACGTGCAACACTTTTTTCGGACGAACATCCGTTTTTTGTTTTTTAACCCCTTATATAAAAGTAAACCTATACATGTTTGGTGTCTACGAACTCGCACTGACCTGAGGCATCACACCCACACATCAGTTTTACCATATAGTGAACACAGTGATTAAAATATCTCAATAACTATAGTGCTATCGCACTTTTTTTGCCATTTTTCTGCATTTTAAATTTTGTTGTCGTTTTCCAGTACACTATATGGTAAAACTTATGGTTTCATTTAACAGTACAGCTCGTTCTGCAAAACATGAGCCCTCACGTGACCATATTGACTGAAAGATAAAAGTTACGTCTCTCAGAAGAAGAATGGCGAAAAAAAAAACTGAAAGCGAAAAATCGGCCGGTCGTGAAGCGGTTAAGCTAGGTTTTCTCTTCACAGTATTTGTTTAGAGATTTCAAATTGTCTCTCCAGGACTGGAGACAAACTCTAGCGCAGCGCCACCTATTGGAAGTGGTGATCCTAAAAGTTAAATGTGGATTTTTAACAACCCTTTACATATAACTTAGGATATATATGCCAGATCAGAATCCCAATTTGCAGACACGGTGTTTCGGGGTGCTTGCCCCTCGTCAGTGCAAAGTATGGGGTGTCTGATCTGGCTCATGAGATTTCGTCATACCTAGTACGACTATTAGTCGTATATGTGATATTATAGCCAACTAGCAGTCTATGTGAAGGCCAACCACAGTGATAAAAATGTGCCCATGCTTTCTGATGTATGGATCAGATTTGCATAAATGATCACAAACCCACGTTAGCAGCATAAATACTTCTCATCAGTAACCCGAGTCAATCTGTGTCTCTGTGGCTTCCTCTACTCATGAATATGTTATAGTTCACCTAAAACTGTACGGTAAACACATTAATCATCCTGATTGTCTGTGTCATGGGAACAGTTGAAATTCTTTTGGTGGTTTGTATTGTTATGCATATGATGACAATATTCATGTGGCTCCTAATGGGAGTTGACAGCTATAATGTTCACACCTGCTGCTGTTATGGGGGGGGTCTTCTGAATATATAGGACAAAGCATTGGTTTATTCCCCAGCTTTGGCTTGTCTAGACAGTATAGGAGTGATACAAAGGCTACATTTTAATAATAGTATAAAAATGGTGTGTTACAACAAATGTACTAAAATAGCGGCTTTCTACTATTCATCAATGATGTCTTCGGCTACAAGTCCTGTTTACAGATGCAGCTGAGCTTATTTTTTGCACTGCTTATCCTTTGATCACGAAGTGTTATCTTTTGGCTTTCCATAAGATTACACGTAAACCTTGGCATCTATGATGTTAACTCTATTTCTTATCACAGTGCACATGCAAGACACAGATACATGTAAGATTCAACGCTCTACATCGGCTTTGACAACAATGAAAATGTCATCATGCACTTTGATCAGCATGGCGACATCTTAATCCTGCCAACGAGCTGCTGATCAGTGGTTGTCCAATTAATACTTTAAATAAAATGTACTGAAACAAGGTCAGGCTCATATAATTAATGCTCTGCATATTTATGTCACCATCATTCAACGGCCTGACACATTTTCTCTTTGTAGCAGGAGCATCTTTTCTAGAAAACGGCTATAAAATTTAAAGGGGTGGAATTTTTTGAATAATTTTGCTCACTTTGATCATTTGTATGATCGAGCGCAAATAGTGGGTAAAACAATAGCTACATTCTTTAGTGATAGTGAATTCAAGCCAAATTGCTTGATTTCAAACAAAATATACATCAAAATGCTCTGATAGCTGTCACCTGGACAAGCTATCTCTCCCACCTGACTTATAAATATGCACCCTCGTGTAAGTTGACCACGCATGGTTTCAATTGCATATTTGTAGGGGGCGCAAAAAAAAAATCCAAAAGGCTAAAAATGTCCTTTTAAAGGGAACCTGTCAGCTGCCTTAGCCCCTCATAATTGCCGCCATGTCTTTATTGAACCCTATATCCACTTTCTAATGAGCCCCTTTTTGAATCGCCATAAAATCAACCTTAAAATTGTGCTCACGCTATGTTAATTAGCGACCAGTTATTGGGGCCTTGATTTCCCAGACTAATTCTCACACTCATCATGTTATTACTCCGCTGTGGGCGTGAGTACAGGCTCGGACTGACTCACAGGGGAATAAGGGAATCCCCCGGTGTGTCCCTGTGCTATAGTGAGCCATGTACCCCGCAATATGAGCAGTATTTTGCCCCATTACATTATTCACTATGTGCAGAAAAAACAGCATATTATTCACTCAACAAACTACTGCGTTATTACGTAGAAGTACAGCTATATATGTGAATAAGGCTAGCTATACAGTGGGCCCCCAGAGTCAGAGTTTTTGGTGGGCCCTTCTCAGTTCAGTCCAACACTGTGTGAGTGACATGATTTTTGAGCGCAACATCACCACTGGCTCTTTGTAAATCTTGAGCAATCGCCTGACGTTCCCTGGTAATGCATTGTGAACCCCGGTGTGCGCTCCCTAACTTCATCAGCACACTACCTATTACCAGTGTGTTGGAAATTACATGAGCCAGACCCTGAGGAGCGCCACAGTCACCGGGAAAACAACAGAAGGCCGGTCTTACAATCTCCATTTACCACCACAGAAGCCCACAACCCATTTGTATATGGGCACTGGTATATGGCAACTGCTAAACTTCTGTGGCTGGCTGAGTTCTGTGCCACTACTACCTCTCTGGACATGAGTATTGTGCCGATGAAGCTGGGTGGTTTATAAATTATCAAGGCAAAATGTCACAGGCATACACAAGCCTTACAAAAAGCCAGTGGTGATGTCGCTTTTGCAAATGATGTTCACAGGGGTTTTAAGTGGGAGAATTAGGCTGCTTTCACACATCAGTTTTTTGGCATCAGGCACAATCGGCGAAAAAACTGATGCGACGGATCCGGCGAAAAAACGCATCAGTTGCATCAGTTTTTTCCATCAGTTCTTTCAGTTTTTTGACAGATCCGGTGTGATACTGAGCATGCTCAGTTAAAAAAAAAACCTGATCCGGCGGCCGGATCCGTTTTTGCCGGATCCGGCATCCATAGGCTTCCATTATAAAACATGCCGTATGGTGCCGCATCCGGCGCGATCCGGTTTTTGCCGGACACACCAACGTTCACTTCAACGTTTTATCTGGCTGCCGGACAAGTACATTTTGCCAGCAAAAAACGGATGAAACGCAAGGCCATCCGGCACAATCCGGCGCTATTGAAAGTCTATGGGGGAAAAAAACGGATACGGCGGCAACAGACGCCGGATCCGTTTTTTCATGTTTTTGGTGGATTGTGCCTGATGGCAAAAAACTGATGTGTGAAAGCAGCCTAAGGGTGGCTTTACATGCTGCGATATCCGGCCCGATATCGCTAGCATGAGACCCGCCCCCATCGTTTGTGCGCGACGGGCATATCGCTGTCCGTCGCACACAAAATCGCGCACCCCTGTCACACGCACTTACATGGCCTTCGACGTCGCTGTGACCGTCGAACCGCCTCCTTTCTAAGGGGGCGGTCCGTTTGGCGTCACAGCAACGTCACTAAGCGGCCGCCCAATGATAGCGGAGGGGCGGAGATGAACGGGACGTAACCTCCCGCCCACCTCCTTTTCCTTCCGCATTGTGGCCGGAGGCAGGTAAGGAGATGATCCTCGTTCCTGCGGCATCACACGTAGCAATGTGTGCTGCTGCAGGGACAAGGATCAACTTCGCCTCAGCGACAGCAGTGATAATTGGGAGCGGACCCCCATGTCAACCAGGAGCGATTTTTGGACGTTTTTGCAACAATCCAAAATCGCTCCTAGGAGTTACACGCTACAACATTGCTACAGCGGCCGGATGTGTGTCACAAAATCCGTGACCCCAACAAGATCGCTGTAGTGAAATCGTAGCGTGTAAAGCCCGCTTAAGTATGGGGAAATCAACACCCGAAGCTTTAGTTGTCCACTAATTATCATATTGCAAGCGCAGTTTTAAAACTGATTTTATGGTGATTCAGCAATCAATAAGTCGCAAAAAGTGGCTTGCAGAAAGTAGAGGTAGGGTCATTGAAGAAATGGTTTCGGCAGGTTAGGGCAGCTCACTGGCTCCCTTTTGAAGATCACCTATCATTTAATGTTTTATTTACTTTTAAAATGAATGGTGCTACCTAATGTGTGTAGCAGAGTGATGAGGATCAAGGTCCTTAAGCCCCAGTCACACTAAACAACTTACCAGCGATCCCAACAACGATACAACCTGATAGGGATCGCTGGTAAGTTGCTAGGAGGTCGCTGGTGAGATGTCACACTAAGCGATGCTCCAGCAATCTCACCAGCAACCTGACCTGGCAGGGATTGCTGGAGCGTCGCTACATGTGGAAGCATGCTGCGCTTGGTAACTAAGGTAAATATCGGGTAACCAACCTTATATATACCTTGGTTACCAGCGCACACCGCTTAGCGCTGGCTCACTGCACACCTAGCCACAGTACACATCGGGTTAATTACCCGATGTGTACTCTGCTATGTGTGCAGGCAGCAGGCTTCTGCGGACGCTGTTAACCACGGTAAACATCGGGTAACCAAGAAGCCCTTTCCTTGGTTACCCGATATTTACCTTCATTACCAGCGTCCGCCGCTCACACTGCCAGTGCCGGCTCCCTGTTCCCTGCACTCCTAGCCACAGTACACATAGCTGGAGTACACATCGGGTAATTAACCCTATGTGTGCAGGGAGCAGTGAGCCGGCACTGACAGCTGAGAGCGGCGGATGCTGGTAACGAAGGTAAATATCGGGAAACCAAGGAAAGGGCTTCTTGGTTACCTGATATTTACATTGGTTACCAGCGTCCGCAGAAGCCGGCTCCCTGCTCACTGCACATTTAGTTGTTACTCTGTCGCTGTCACACACAGCGATGTGTGCTTCACAGTGGGAGAGCGACAACTAAAAAATGGTCCAGGACATTCAGCAACAACCAACAACCTCAAAGCAGGGGCCAGGTTGTTGCTGGATGTCACACACAGCAACATCGCTAGCAAGTTGTGCCTCAGCAGTGATGTTGCTAGTGATGTTGCTTAGTGTGACGGTACCTTGACGGTACCAGTGGTAGACTCCATTGCAAGTGCTGAACTTCTGGCTGAGTGGCACTCTACTCTTTGATAAGTAATCTCTTAACAATTGTGTCAAAATGGCCAACACCTAATGAGTACAAGGCCAATCTCCAAAAAAACTCTACATTGGGGTTTTATCTACAACTGCAATTATAAAAACCAAATTATGTGAAAATGGAAAGACAAGAATGCGATTATTTAAAAATCTGCCATATTTTATTTATAACAGAACATAGAATACAGAATAAGAAGTTAAAAAGACATTTTCCCATTTAATTTGAAAAAATTAACTCATTTAGAAAGTGATGGCAGCAACACATCTCCAAAAAGTTGGGACAGGGTTAACAAAAAGTTGGAAAAGTGGTATTCGTTAAAAATTAACCCTCCAGTTGTTTTTCAGCAAATCATAAGACTGTAGGAAAAGCATGGTAGAAAGGCAAAGTCTGTTAGAAGAAAAGTTGGTCAGAAAATATTTCTGAACATAAAATTATAAAAACTTTGAAAATCCCACCAGTTACAGAATATAATATCATAAGATTCAGAGTTTATAGACCAATCCATGTGTATAAAGGACAAGAACGCTCATTATTGGATGTTCTTCGTCTACAGGCCCTCAAGCGGCACTGAATTAAAAACAGGCACTATAACAAAACTGGAGAATAAGACATGAACCACACCTCCAAAAATCATACTTTGATCTAATGCCGCTAGGCAAAAATTAAAATGCCTGAACATGAGTATCTTGGTTTAACATTCTGATCAGACTGTATGAAGCCCACTGCCACGTCACGGTGAACCTTAGCTGTGTAATGTCAGCTGACATCAACGCCAGGGTTAGTAATGGAGAGGTGTCTTATCAGACAGTCCCATTACGAACCCAGTAATAAAAAAAAATGTAACCACACACAGGAACATTTTTTTTTATTTGACTAAAGACTCCCCCATACTATCCCTTGTTTACCAATTTATTATCAAAAATGCTCATCACCACTCTCGCCGAGTCACACAGTGGGCAGCGCGAGATCTGGAATGTCTGATGAGCGGTGATGTCAGTAACTAAGTCACTGTTTGTGAGGCATTCCGGGTCTCATACTGTCCTCAGAAAGACCCAGTGAGAGAGGTGATGAGTGGGAACATTACTGACGTCATCACATTCGTCACAGTCGCTGATTAACACAGAGTGCAGACTGACCAGAAGTGACCTTTTGAAGTATCCTCAGAACAAGGCTCCATGGGTTATGCTACAGAATCGGTGGTCATTATGGCAATGGCATGTATTACAGCTGCAGGGATAGTTTTTACATATTAAATTGGTGAAAGAGGGACAGTATCTTGTCTTTATTTCTCTCTTTTTATGACTTTCAGATTTCCATTTGTGGACTACATCGGATTCGGTGGACTACTTCAGATCTGCATGGCTTTTTTTCCTTTAATAAATTGTTGAAACAGTGCTAGAGTTAGGGTGTGGGTGTGTTAATTAAAATGAAATATTTTTGTGTGTGGGTTTTTTTGTTCTTTAACTTCCTGGGTTAGTAATGGGGTAGACTGATAGACTCCTCCACCTTACTAACACCAGGACTCAATGCCAGCTGACATCACACAGTTTACATCAACCCAAAGTACCATTACCCCAATTGCCACTGCATCAGGGCAACTAATGTGATGTGCCACTTCTTGGGTGGCTACAGGCTTCTATTTTTAGGCTGAGAAGGACCCAATAATGATGGAAGTCCCCAGCCTGATAATAGCCTACTGCTGTTTGTTTTACCTTGGCTAGTTATCAAAAATAGGGGGGGAACCCAATGTAGTTTGTTTTTTTTCATTTTTTTTTTTTTTTTTTTGGGGGGGTAATATTTGTGGGTGTTAATGGCAGCTGTGTAATGTCAGCTGACATCAAGCCCAGGGTTACTTATGGACAGGTGTCTGTCAGACACCCCCATTACTAACGCCGTAATCAAAAAAGACCCACACGGAAAAATAGTTTATTTGAATAAAGACTATTCCACACTCTACCTCATTCATCAATTATTAAAAATATTCCCACAAAGCTCCTCTATCATAGTCCACGATCCCCGACTGCAGATCTGTGAATAGCAGTAGAGTACATTTATTCCCCGACACCGATATCAAAAACAGGGGGAACCTCATGGCATTTTTCCTAATAATTTATTAGATTAAACAAGGCTAAAATACCCTTTATTCCTACATGAAAGTCACTAAAGACTGCAAGTGTACAAACCATGCTCTAATATAAGCTCTCTCTCTCCTAGATCAACTCTCCCTGAACTGCTTCAAGAGGACATTGTGCCGAGCATCGCGGTGGCGGGAGTCTCATAAGATTCAATGATGCGATGCGACCGGCCAATCACAGTAATGCCAGTAGCTAACATGGCTACGACATTACCTGGTAGGTCAGGCAATCACCATATCTTTACTGGCTATCAGCTGCAAAACATGATGGCCTGGGACTCGAGCACCCGTGATACTCGGCCGAGTAATGAGCATGCCCAAGCAACTTGATGTTCAATTAAGTATCGAGCAGTGCTGAGCACACTCACTCATCCCTAATCTTTAACACAAAATGTAACACCGGCGTCTGTATCCCTATATTCGCCAGTGTTCCAGTGCTTGCCTATGCCCCTGTGTTATCTTCTCCTCCCACCCAGCCAGGATACTGACGCCATTAGTTCCTTGGCCGCTTACTTGTTTTTGTAGCGATGTTCATGCTGCCTGTTCTCCTGCAAGGCTATCCTCGTGCTGCATGGTCCTCTGATGTTCCGCATGGCTGCTCACGGGTTGCGTGGTCCTCTGCTCTCCTTCTACAACCCCTGGCAAAAATTATGAACTCCCCTGGCTCTGAGGATGTTCATTCAGTTGTTTACTTTTGTTTAAAAAAGCAGATCACAGACATGACACAAAACTAAAGTCATTTCAAATGGCAACTTCCTGGCTTTAAGAAGCACTAAAAAAAAATCATGAAAATATAATGTGCTAGCCAGTAACTCTTACTTTTCAAGACCAAACAGGGGGAAAAAATTATGGAATCACTCAATTCTGAGGTAAAAATAATGGAATCGCCCTGTAAATTTTCATACCCAAAACTAAAGGCTACTTTACACACTGCGATATCTGTCCCGATATCGCTAGTGTGGGTACCCGCCCCCATCTGTTGCGCGACACGGGCATATCGCTGCCCGTGCCGCACAACATCGCCCAGAGCCGTCACACATACTTACCTGTCCGGCGACATCGCTGTGACCGGCGAACCGCCTCCTTTCTAAGGGGGCGGTCCGTGCGGCGTCACAGCGATGTCACTGAACCGCCGCCCAATAGCAGCGGAGGGGCGGAGATGAGCGGGACGTAACATCTCGCCCACCTCCTTCCTTCCGCATAGCGGCCGGGAGGCAGGTAAGGGGAGCTTCCTCGTTCCTGCGGCGTCACACGCAGCGATGTGTGCTGCCGCAGGAACGAGGAACAACTTCGTTACTGCTGCAGTAACGATTTTTAAGAATGGACCCCCATGTCGCCGATTAGCGATTTTGCACGTTTTTGCAATGATGCAAAATCGCTTATCGGTGTCACACGCAACGGCATCGCTAATGCGGCTGGATGTGCGTCACAAATTCCGTGACCCCAACGACTCCGCATTAGCGATGTCGCAGCGTGTAAAGCCCGCTTAACACCTGCATCAAATAATATCTGCTCGTTAGTCTCCATCTAAAAAGGAGTGATCACACCTTGGAGATCTGTTGCACCAAGTGGACTGACATGAATCATGGCTCCAACACGAGAGATGCCAATTGAAACAAAAGAGAGGATTATCAAACTCTTTTAAGAGGGTAAATCATCACACAATGTTGCAAAAGATGTTGGTTGTTCACAGTCAGCTGTTTCTAAAATCTGGACGAAATACAAACAACATGGGAAGGTGGTTAAAGGCAAACCTACTGGTAGAACAAGGAAGATATCAAAGCGTCAAGACAGGAAACTTAAAGCAATATGTCTCCAAAACAGGAAATGCACAACAAAATAAATGAGGAACAAATGGGAGGAAACTGGAGTCAATGTCTTTGACTGAACTGTAAGAAATCGCCTAAAGGAAATGGGATTTACATACAGAAAAGCTAAACAAAAGCCATCATTAACACCTATACAGAAATAAACGAGGTTACAATGAGCTAAGGAAAAGCAATCGTAGACTGTGGATGACTGGATGAAAGTCATTTTCAGTGATGAATCGCAAATCTGCATTGGGCAATGTGATGATGCTGGAACTTTTGTTTGGTGTCATTCCAATGAGATTTATAAAGATGACTGCCTGAAGAGAACATGTAAATTTCCACAGTCATTGATGATATGTGGCTGCATGTCAGGTAAAGGCACTGGGGAGATGGCTGTCATTACCTCTTCAATAAATGCCCAAATTTACATTGAAATTTTGGACACTTTTCTTATCCCATCAATTGAAAGGATGTTTGGGGATGACGAAATCATTTATCAAGATGATAATGCATCCTGCAATAGTGCAAAAACTGTGAAAACATTCCTTGACAGAAGACACAAAGTCAATATCATGGCCTGCAAATAGTCCGGATCTCAATCCAATTGAAAATCTTTGGTGGAAGTTGAAGAAAATGGTCCATGACAAGGCTCCAACCTGCAAAGCTGATCTGGCAACAGCAAGCAGAGAAAGTTGGAGCCAGATTGTCACTCATTAAGTCCATGCCTCAGAGACTGCAAGCTGTTATAAAAGCCAGTGGTGGTGCAACAAAATACTAGTGATGTATTTGAGTGTTCTTTTGTTTGTTTGTTTTTCATGATTCCATAATTTTTACCTCAGAATTGAGTGATTCCATAATTTGTCCCCATTTGGTTTTGAAAAGTATCCGATACTGGCTAGCACATTATGTTTTCATGATTTTTTTTTTTTTTTTTTTTTTTTTTTTAAGTGTTTCTTAAACCCTTCTTCCCCAGCCACTAAAACACCCTAATGACCCGGCAATTTTTTGCAATTCTGACCAGTGTCACTTTGACAGGTTATAACTCTGGAACACTTCAACGGATCCTGGCGATTCTGACATTGTTTTTTTGTGACAAATTGTACTTCATGATAGTGGTAAATTTAGGCCGATATTTTTTGTGTTTATTTGTGAAAATTTTGGAAATTTTGCGAACATTTTGCAATTTTCAAACTTTGAAAATTTCTGCCCATAAATCCGAGAATTATTTCACACAAAATAGTTATTAAATAAAATTTACCACTTGTCTACTTTTACATCAGTGCAATTTTCGAAAAAATATATTTTTTTTTTCGTTAGGAAGTTAGAAGGGGTCAAAGTTCATCAGCAATTTCTCATTTTTCCAACAAAATTTACAAAATCATTTTTTAGGGACCACATTTGAAGTGACTTTGAGAGGCCTAGGTGACAGAAAATGTAACCCCATTCAAAAAACTGCACCCCTCACACTGCTCAAAACCACATCCAAGAAGTTTATTAACCCTTCAAGTGTTTCACAGGAGCCAAAGCAATGTGGAAGGAAAAAATGAAAATTTTACTTTTTAACACAAAAATGCTACTTTAGTCATAAAACTTTGCATTTTTACATGGGAGAAAAGAGAAAATGCACCATACAATTTATTGTGCAATTTCTCCTGAGTACGCCATATGTGATGATACCCCATATGTGGTAAAAATCAATTGTTTGGGCGCATGGCAGAGCTCGGAAGGGAAGGCGCCATTTGAATTTTTGAAAGCAAAATTAGCTGCACTCATTAGCGGACGCCATGTCGGGTTTGTCGACCCCCTGAAGTGCCTAAACAATGTAGGTCCCCTACAAGTGACCCCATTTTGGAAACTAGAGCCATCAAATTATTTTTCTAGATGTTTGGTGAGCACTTTGAACCCAACCCCTGGGGGCTTCACAGAAGTTTATAACATTGAGTCGTAAAAAGAAAAAAAAAATGTTACCACAAAACTGTTGCTTCAACTAGATAGCTTTTTCTTTCACAAGGATATCAGGAAAAAATGCACCATAAAATTTATTGTACATTTTTTCCTGAGTACGACGATACCTAATATGTGGTACAAAATCAATTGCTTGGGCGCACAGCAGGACTCTGAAGGGAGGAGTGCCATTCAAATTTTTGAGCGCAAAATTAGCTGGACTCATTAGTGGACGCCATGTCGGGTTTGGAGACCCCTTGAGGTGCCTAAACAATGGAGCTCCCCCACAAGTGACCCCATTTTGGAAACTAGACCTCTCAATAAATGTATCTAAATGTTTGGTAAGCCTCTTGAACCCCCTGGGGGCTTCACAGTGGTTGATAACGTTGAGCCGTGAAAATATATATATATATTTTTTTTACCACAAAACTGTTACTTGAACCAGATAGCTTTTTTTTTTCACAAGGGTATCAGGAAAAAATGCACCATAAAACGTATTGTGCAATTTATCCTGAGTACGCAGATACCTCATATGTGGTAGAAAGTAATTGTTTGGGCGCACAGCGGGGCTCAGAAGCGAAGGAGCACCATTTGACAGCAAAATTGGTTGGAATCATTAGTTGACGTGATGTTGCATTTAGAGACCCCCTGAGGTGCCTAAACAATGGAGCTCCCCCACAAGTGACCCCATTTTGGAAACTAGACCCCTCAAGGAATTTATCTAGATATTTAGTGAGCCCCAAGGGGCTCCACAGAAGTTGATAATGTTGAGCCATGAATACATTTTTTTTTTTTTTAACCACAAAACTGTTACTTGAACCAGTTAGCTTTTTTTCACAAGGGTATCAGGAAAAAATGTACCATAAAACGTATTGTGCAATTTGTCCTGAGTACGCAGATACCTCATATGTGGTGGAAAGTAATTGTTTGGGTGCACAGCAGGGCTTGTAAGAGAAGGAGCGCCATTTGACTTTTCAAACGCACAGACGCCGTGCATCACTGATCGGCTGCTGCAGGACGCA
Source organism: Anomaloglossus baeobatrachus (assembly GCF_048569485.1). NCBI lineage: Eukaryota > Metazoa > Chordata > Amphibia > Anura > Aromobatidae > Anomaloglossus > Anomaloglossus baeobatrachus. Next base: position 315,699,333 of record NC_134356.1, on the reverse strand, counting down.
TGGTCGGATGAGATACAAAAAGCGTCGGGGATACGTAAAAAAAAAAAGTCACACCGAAAATTGAGCAAGGATGCTGATCCGTTATGTGCATCCATGATCAGCCCTCGGCCGCTGCAGGACGCACACACGGATGAGATGCAAAAAAACAACGCAAGATACGGACAAAAAAAAAATGTCCCGCCGAAAATTGACCTTCGATGCAGATACGTTATCTGCATCACTGATCAGCGCTCGGCGGGATGCAAAGACGGATGAGGTGTAAAAACGGACAGGGAATACAAAAACAATAAATTATACTCACAGCACCCAGAGGATTAGCAGGAGGACCACTGAAAAGAGGAACTGCAGGAGGAATAGAAGGCAGCAAGTGGACAGCTTCTTACAGGAGCAGCAGGCAGGAAGTTGCACAGCTCATCAGAAGACCCAGGAAGGACCCAGCGATGGAGGCAGATGTGATCGGGCCAGTGAAGACCTCAGACGACCCGGTGAAGGCAGGTAGGGGACGTCGGAGGGAGAGCAGATGGAGAGGGGGAGGGAGAGTCCGGAGAAGCTGAGGCAGGAGAAGGGGAGCAGAATAAAGATCGCGGGAGGAGGGGTGGGGGGGTCAGATCGACAGGGGGGCACATCAGCAGGGGGCAGGGGCATCACGGGAGCGTGTAGGGGCCATCATGGGAGCGCGCAGGGGCGATCATGGGGGCGCACAGGGACCATCAGGGGGAGCATGCAATACTCACGTGGAGCAGGAGCGGCGATCGGACAGCAGCAGCGGCGTGGTATTACAAGCACTAGCCAGTGCATGCCGCAGACATGCTGGGGGAGGGCTTCCCAGACCAACACAAGCCTGGGGAGGGCGGTCACCTCCAGATCAGACCGCCCCACTGCACGCTGATTGGAGCGATTTTGCATCATAGCACAATCGCTCCAATCAGTCCTGCAGGGGCTGGGGGGTGCCATGTTTGAGCTCCAGCTATGATCTGTGGCAGCTGCTGCAGCAGGATCTCAGTGTCACACTGGTTCAGGGATTGTTTTAGCCACAATTATGTATAAAATAGACTAAATCAACACGTACTGTAACGAAACAAAAAATAAGCCATTATTGAGCCATAGATGCAGAAAAATGAGAATGCTACGGGTTTCTGAAAATGGCGCAAAATGTGTGCCACTTCATGTTTGAGCTCCAGCTATGATCTGTGGCAGCTGCTGCAGCACCTCATACCAGGATCTTAGTGTTGCACTGGTTCAGGGATTGTTTTAGCCGAAACCAGTGCGATCTATGTGGTTGGCAGTTCAGATTTGAACAGCCAGTCACAACGATCATCGATGGGGGGGTGGCGATGCCACCCCCAGTTTGTTCAAGCAAAGGTTTCCTGCTGTAAGAAACAGCAGGGGACATCATTTGAAAGCCGTTGCTATGGCCACAGCAATCAAATGAATTTTAGGCAGTAAAGTTACGATCCTGGTCGTTAAGTCACGTAAAAATAGGACGTAACTTTATTGTCCGCGGTCGTGAAGGGGTTAAAGCCAGAAAGTTGCCAATTGAAATTACTTTAGTTTTGTGCCATGTCTGTGATCTGCTTTTTTTTTTAAAAAAAAAAAAAAAAAAGTAAACAACTGAATGAACATCCTCAGAGCCAGGTGAGTCAATTTGCCAGGGGTTGCACATGGGTCTCAGTACTCTGCTCTCCCGCAAGGCAGCCCATGTGTTGCATGGTCCTCTACTCTTTTGCATTGCTGCTGACGTGTAGTGCAGACCCTGGTTCTCCTCCATGGCTGCCCATGTGTGTTTTAGCCCTTGGCTCCCACCCAGGTCCCTAGGCCCCTGGGCCCCCCTTTCCCTTTAAAGGGTAGCCCGTGCACTTTGTAAAGGTGCCCCCATCCTACTGTTGGGAGGCACCATGTACTTAAGGCTCCCTCCCCTGTTGGGCGGGGCCTAAGCAACTCATTAGGTTTTTAACCTAGTCCTTTCGACCTGTTCCATGTTCCTGGACCTGTCCAGCCTGTGTTCCTGTACCTGACCTGTTCCATGTTCCTAGTCATATCCAGCCTGTGTTCCTGTCTGTGTTCCTGGACCTGTCCAGTGTGTGTTCATTTGCCTGACCTTTTAAAATGTTCCTGAACCCACTCAGCCTGTGTTCCTGTCCATTCTCCTGAACCTGTATAGCATGTGTTCCTGGACCCGACCTGTTTTGTGCTCCTGGACCCATCCAGCCTGTGTTCCTGTACCTGACCTGTTCCGTGTATCAGGACCCATTCAGCCTCTGTTCCTGTCCATGTTTCTGGAACCATCCTGCCTGTGTTCCTGTACCTGATCTGTTCCATGTTCCTGGACCCATCCTGCCTATGTTCCAGTCTATATTTCTGGATCCATCCAGCCTGTGTTCCTGTACATGACCTGTTCTGTGTTCCTGGACCCATCCCTGTGTTCCTGTCCATGTTCCTAGACTTATCTAGCCTGTGTTCCAGTACCTGACCTGTTCCATGTTCCTGGACCCATCCAGCCTGTGTTCCTATATCCATACCTCTGTCCATTCCCGTGTCCTGATACCAAACTGTGTTCCTGTGCCTTTGTTCTCGTACCAGTGCTTCCTGAGTCTGTGTTCTTGAGTCTGCCCTGCCTGAATCCTATTCCCATCCTGCCTGTAGCTCCATATCTGTCCTGCTGTCATCCAGCTACCACAGTCCCAGACACTGCACTGGGAGTGGCACCTGGCGTCTACTGGCAGCCAACCCCAATCTCCCCATCAGAGGCTCTGGTGAATACCCAGTGGGCGCTTGGTTAAGCACATCCAATGTAAGGGTAAGTCCAGCTCCACCTGTGTTGCAGTGGGTCCACGCGCTCGTATTATTTATAGTCTTTCACTGATGTAGTAAACTCCTACATCTAGAAACTGTAGACTGTACTCACATTGGGGTTCAGAGCTTCTATTGCAAACTCTCTCAGATATTATAGGAAAACTAACTCTACGTGCCGTTCTATTCTCGTCTTAAAACTATCGAACATACCATAATAAGTTAATGGGGTCAGTTGGGTGGAGCTGCTATCCATTGTAAGACGTAATTGGCACTGTGTTTATGTGACGCCCTGGACTATTCAGGTCGTCAAAGGGTTCTGCACAATCTTTCTTTCCCCGTGCAGGGCTCAACCCTCCATGGTTCTGGGAACCTAACCTGCTATACTGCCTCCACCAGCATTCACAAATCCTAGATACACCTTGCACCACACCCTGTCAGGCACACCAGTGGGCTACTTAAGCTGGAATAGGGCCGCCCACCTAGGGGTCAGACAGATTGGTGGGAGGGGGGAAGTCAGTGAGTGAGGAAGTGGAGCACAGAACAGAGCTGACAGGCAGAACAGAAGACGCTCCCAGTGAGAGACGAGCTGAGAGTAGCAGCTCCCCAGAGTTCAGTCGTAGCCCTCGAGCTGAGAGGAGCTCAGAGGAAGCTGGGAGTTGTAGCTTCCAGGGGAAAGGAGACTAGGTCGCAGATGGTGGTCTGGACCTAGAGGAGTTGGACCCCCGGTCACAGGGGATTGAGGCTAGGTGCCTGGGACCTGTCTTGGAGGACGCTCAGCAGCCTGAGCCTAATCACCGGTCCGGGACCGAAGGCACGACGGGGTACACTGACCCTAGGTCAGGGAGAAGCTTCAAGCGACCCGGTAATTAACCTGCGGAGCACAGGACCTCTATGGACTGTTCCCATGAACCTCAGAGATCGGGGGCACTAGCACAATGAGGGCGATAGGGCTTTCCAAGCAAGTGGCCCACTGAAATTCCAAGAGTTAGCTCCTGAAAGCAGGCTCTTCTACTTAGCCACAGTGGCGAGCGGGACCCGGAAAGCTCCAAGCTAACGGGCCACAAAAGACACTCTAAAATACGGTGCCAGGAGGCAGGTCACAGACCATCAGGCAGTGCTGCAGGGGACGGGACCCCTCGGAAGACAACGGCTTTCAGAGACTTGGTTTACTGTGTTGTCAGTGTCTTTATTGCTGAGTGAGTACCTTATTAACCCCTGCAGCAAATGAGCCTGCGTTCCCCCTGCAATCCATCCCACCATCTGGGGTCCTGGGGCCTTTCCCTACCCGTGGAGGGTAACGTCATCTAGCTGCCCCACTCAATCACCCCGGGTACTCCCAAGAGGGCAGCGGCGGTACTCCCTATTTCCGCACACCACGGGTGGCGTCACGAACTATATATATCTCCTCTGTAAATACCCCCCTTTCTTCATTCGGATATGACCCCTTAGCCCCCGGGTCCGGAGACCCTCGAGCTAAGAGCAGTGACGTCCGGATCCCAGAGGTTCGGCCGCTGCTGGGGCGGTACATTTATGTATTCTGTTATAAATTGAAGCTATGACACAGTTGACACATGGTGAGGTTTTAATATTAGAGAGTGTAGGTACTGTCCCGATTGGGTACACCTTGTCGCGGTGGGATGGCTTTACGCTTTCTTGATCAAAATAGAGCTTACTAAGTACCCTATGTTCATTTATATGCATTATTCTTTTATTTTAGTTACAGCAGGGTATATGTTCACATTATTTTCTTGTTTTGGTTTTTCATGTCCTATGGCCAGTGTGAACATGGGCTTACAAGTCATATGTACACCAACTCATATTCTGGCTCATTTTTTTTTGTTTTTTTTTGTAGTCTCCTTATACTCAGTACAAATAGGGCGTGGCCCCCTTCTCGGTGAGCTGGACATTTCATCTAGTGCGTCCCATGGCTATATGTCCAGTTGGGACCCAGCCACTCTCTGCCCTTATTCAGATTGATAGAAAATAGAAAAACCCAAGCACTCAAAGGACAAGGAAAGGAATAATTTTTGATGCAGGTGTTTTTATTATTGACAAACTGCAAAAAAAGTGTGAACCCTGACAGTAGCAACACCGACGTTTCGGTTGTGACACTTTTATCAAGGTTGTTGCCTGCAAAGGTTAAAAATACAAAGTGAATATTTACAAGTGAAATATATCGGGCCAGTGAAGACCTCGGACGACCCGGTGAAGGCAGGTAGGGGACATCGGAGGGAGAGCAGATGGAGAGGGGGAGGGGGAGTCCGAGAAGCTGAGGCAGGAGAATGGGAGCAGAATAGAGATCGCGGGAGGGGGGGGGTGGGGGTCAGATCGACAGGAGAGCACATCAGCAGGGGGCAGGGGCATCACGGGAGCGTGCAGGGGCCATCAGGGGGAGCATGCAATACTCACGTGGAGCAGGAGCGGCGATCGGACAGCAGCGGCGGCGTGGTACTACAAGCACTAGCCAGTGCATGCCGCAGACATGCTAGGGGAGGGCTTCCCAGACCAACACAAGCCTGGGGAGGGCGGTCACCTCCAGATCAGACCACCCCACTGCACGCTGATTGGAGCAATTGTGCATCATAGCACAATCACTCCAATCAGTGCTGCAGGGGCTGGGGGGTGCCATGTTTGAGCTCCAGCTATGATCTGCGGCAGCTGCTGCAGCACCTCATAGCAGGATCTCAGTGTCGCACTGGTTCAGGGATTGTTGTAGCCACAATTATGTACAAAATAGACTATATCAACACGTACTGTATGTAAAGATGCTATGAAACACGGGTCACCCTGACAACCATCACTGAAGTTAGACTGAGAGTATCACATTTTGCAGTATGCTTTGTCTGGTGTATAAAGAATACAAATGTTAGAAAAGCAAGTACCAATAAGCGTAAATAAGAACAGAGATATCACACCATAAAGAGAATGTCAGACTGTATGTAGGAAATACATAGTATGAGGAAAACAGCCAGTATGTTCAGTAAACTGAAAAACATTCTTATAAAAACAAAGGCATATGGACACATACAGTGCTGGCCAGAAGTATTGGCACCTCTGCAATTCTGTCAGATAATACTCAGTTTCTTCTTGAAAGTGATTGCAATCACAAATTCTTTGGTATTATTATCTTCATTTAATTTGTCTTCAATGAAAAAAAAAAAAATTGTCATAAAGCCAAATTGGATATAATTCCACACCAAACATAAAAAGGGGTGGACAAAAGAATTGGCACTGTTTGAAAAATCATGTGATGCTTCTCTAATTCGTGTAATTAACAGCACCTGTAATTTACCTGTGGCACCTAACATGTGTTGGCAATAATTAAATCACACTTGCAGCCATTTGACATGGATTAAAGTTGACTCAACCTCTGTCCTTGTGTGTACCACATTGAGCATGGAGAAAAGAAAGAAGACCAAAGAACTGTCTGAGGACTTGAGAATCCAAATTGTGAGGAAGCATTAGCAATCTCAAGGCTAAAAGTCCATCTCCAAAGACCTGAAAGTTCCTGTGTCTACGGTGCACAGTGTCATCAAGAAGTTTAAAGCCCATGGCACTGTGACTAACCTCCCTAGATGTGGAAGGAAAAGAAAAATTGACGAGAGATTTCAACGCAAGATTGTGCGGATGGTGGATAACGAACCTCGACTAACATCCAAACAAGTTCAAGCTGCCCTGCAGTCTGAGGGTACAACAGTGTCAACCCGTAGTATCCATCTGCGTCTGAATAAAAAGGGACTGTATGGTAGGATACCCAGGAAGACCCCACTTCTTACCCCGAGACATAAAAAAGCCAGGCTGGAGTTTGCCAAAACTTACCTGAGAAAGCCTAAAACGTTTTGGAAGAATGTTCTCTGGTCAGATGAGACAAATGTAGAGCTTTTTGGGAAAAGCCATCCACATAGAGTTTACAGGAAAAAAAGGCATTCAAAGAAAAGAACACGGTCCCTACAGTCAAACATGGTGGAGGTTCCCTGATGTTTTGGGGTTACTTTGCTGCCTCTGGCACTGGACTGCTTGATCGTGTGCATGGCATTATGAAGTCTGAAGACTACCAACAAATTTTGCAGCATAATGTAGGGCCCAGTGTGAGAAAGCTGCGTCTTCCTCAGAGGTCATTGGTCTTCCAGCAGGACAATGACCCAAAACACACTTCAAAAAGCACTTGAAAATGTTTTGATAGAAAGCACTGGAGACTACTAAAGTGGCCAGCAATGAGTCCAGACCTGAATCCCATAGAACACCTGTGGAGAGATCTCAAAATTGCAGTTTGGAGAAGGCACCCTTCAAATCTCAGGGACCTGGAGCAGTTTGCCAAAGAAGAATGGTCTAAAATTCCAGCAGAGCATTGTAAGAAACTCATTGATGGTTTCCGGGAGCGGTTGTTCGCAGTTACAGTTAGGTCCAGAAATATTTGGACAGTGACACAATTTTCGCGAGTTGGGCTCTACATGCCACCACATTGGATTTGAAATGAAACCTCTACAACAGAATTCAAGTGCAGATTGTAACGTTTAATTTGAAGGTTTGAACAAAAATATCTGATAGAAATTGTAGGAATTGTACACATTTCTTTACAAACACTCCACATTTTAGGAGGTCAAAAGTAATTGGACAAATAAACCAAACCCAAACAAAATATTTTTATTTTCAATATTTTGTTGCGAATCCTTTGGAGGCAATCACTGCCTTAAGTCTGGAACCCATGGACATCACCAAACGCTGGGTTTCCTCCTTCTTAATGCTTTGCCAGGCCTTTACAGCCGCAGCCTTCAGGTCTTGCTTGTTTGTGGGTCTTTCCGTCTTAAGTCTGGATTTGAGCAAGTGAAATGCATGCTCAATTGGGTTAAGATCTGGTGATTGACTTGGCCATTGCAGAATGTTCCACTTTTTTGCACTCATGAACTCCTGGGTAGCTTTGGCTGTATGCTTGGGGTCATTGTCCATCTGTACTATGAAGCGCCGTCCGATCAACTTTGCGGCATTTGGCTGAATCTGGGCTGAAAGTATATCCCGGTACACTTCAGAATTCATCCGGCTACTCTTGTCTGCTGTTATGTCATCAATAAACACAAGTGACCCAGTGCCATTGAAAGCCATGCATGCCCATGCCATCACATTGCCTCTACCATGTTTTACAGAGGATGTGGTGTGCCTTGGATCATGTGCCGTTCCCTTTCTTCTCCAAACTTTTTTCTTCCCATCATTCTGGTACAGGTTGATCTTTGTCTCATCTGTCCATAGAATACTTTTCCAGAACTGAGCTGGCTTCATGAGGTGTTTTTCAGCAAATTTAACTCTGGCCTGTCTATTTGTGGAATTGATGAATGGTTTGCATCTAGATGTGAACCCTTTGTATTTACTTTCATGGAGTCTTCTCTTTACTGTTGACTTAGAGACAGATACACCTACTTCACTGAGAGTGTTCTGGACTTCAGTTGATGTTGTGAACGGGTTCTTCTTCACCAAAGAAAGTATGCGGCGATCATCCACCACTGTTGTTATCCATGGACGCCCAGGCCTTTTTGAGTTCCCAAGCTCACCAGTCAATTCCTTTTTTCTCAGAATGTACCCGACTGTTGATTTTGCTACTCCAAGCATGTCTGCTATCTCTCTGATGGATTTTTTCTTTTTTTTCAGCCTCAGGATGTTCTGCTTCACCTCAATTGAGAGTTCCTTAGACCACATGTTGTCTGGTCACAGCAACAGCTTCCAAATGCAAAACCACACACCTGTAATCAACCCCAGACCTTTTAACTACTTCATTGATTACAGGTTAATGAGGGAGACACCTTCAGAGTTAATTGCAGCCCTTAGAGTCCCTTGTCCAATTACTTTTGGTCCCTTTAAAAAGAGGAGGCTATGCATTACAGAGCTATGATTCCTAAACCCTTTCTCCGATTTGGATGTGAAAACTCTCATATTGCAGTTGGGAGTGTGCACTTTCAGCCCATATTATATATATAATTGTATTTCTGAACATGTTTTTGTAAACAGCTAAAATAACAAAACTTGTGTCACTGTCCAAATATTTCTGGACCTAACTGTATTTTGGCTAAAGGTTGTGCAACCAAGTATTAGGCTAAGGGTGCCAATACTTCTGATTTGATTTTTGTTTCATTCTCTTTTGTGTTTTTTCATTGCAAGCAAAATAAATGAAGATTGCAATCACAAATTCTTTGTTATTATTATCATTTTCAAGAAGAAACTGAGTATTATCTGATATAATTGCAGGGGTGCCAATACTTTTGGCCAGCACTGTTGTCAAGTAGCCATGGTGGAAGAGAGACTACATACCAAAGTAATGGTTGGAGGCTGTGACAGAGCGGGGATAGAAGGAAGAGGATGCCTGGAAAGAAAGATTAAAGATTAGACTACTATGGAATAAAACGATATAATAGGACACCAGAGGAGGTGGTGGTTTGGGTACCTGGCAATGGTCCTGGACGGGCTGTAACAGCAATGGTAGTGCAGCGGTGGCGTGGGGAATGCAGTGTTGGGCAGCACCATTTTATGGGAAGTGAGGTGCATTACATCACTTCCGGTACGGCCGGGTGGCACGCACAGGTGGAACGCACGTCATTGCGCATGTGCGTGACGTGTTAGGTCAGATGACTGTGCTGGGCGGGAAAAGGGAGTCATTGCAGGGCCAGTGCACCACATTAAGCTGGATGGCATAGGGAACGTACATGATAGAGCACTGATATAGGTGCAGGGGCGTTCTGAACTTGTGCCTAAATATGCTAATTAACTGTAGCAGGACCTTAGTGTGCAAGGTGAAAGTGCTGGGAATGGTGACTCGTTAGATAAAGGTGCTATGGTATCTAGAGAGAAAATAAAGGGGGAAAAAAAGGGTTAGATGCCATATCTATTTGTAAACATATAAGTTAAGAATAATATACATACGGTATATAGAAAAGTATACATATGTAGAAAAATATTCACTTTTACAGAAATTCACTTAATAAATTAAAGAACATGACGTTATTTGTTGTGATGTCAAATATGGACCTCATATTCACAATTGAGGCAGAGCAGTTCTAAAGTTTGCAGGGTGTGAATCCAAAATGATTCATTCGCGTAACATTTTTGTTCGATTGCCCCCACGCCTGGGTTGACTGACATATGTATTAGAATATTCTAATACCTGGAATCTCAACTGGGATATAGAATGAGCCGCAGGTGCAAAATGTGTGGGAATCGGGAGGGCCAACTGCTTACACCGGATTGTGCATTTATGCTTGCTGATGCGGTCTCGGATATGCTGGGTAGTTTCACCAACATATCTGAGACCGCAGGGGCACTTGATCAAATAGACCACGTAATTGGACTCACAAGTGAAGTAAACTGGGATGGGGTATCTTTTGCCTGTACGTGGATGTGTAAAATGGTTTCCCTTGGTCACATGGGAGCACTGCAAGCAGTGAAGGCAGGGAAGTGTCCCCTTGGGTTAGTGGAGAGAAGTCTGTCTTATGGGTGGTTTGAAAGAGCCTATGTCAGCCCTGACTAAGGTATCTCTGAGGTTTGGAGGACGCTTGTAGCAGAAAAGTGGTTCGGCTTCAAATTCTGAGATAGATGGGTAAGCTTGGTATAGGAGGGGCCAGTGTTTGAGAATGGCGGTTTTAATCAGGAAAGAAAATGGATGATACGTGTTTACAAAAGGTATTTTATTAGAGCTTTGTAGTTTGGGTGATCGGGGCGTGGGTTTCACATAGGGAGGATAGCCTCTATTCGTGAATTTTCTGTCCATTTCCTTGTGACGTGTGTCTTTCGTTGTAGAATCAGAGACTATTCTATCAACCTCACAATGTTGGGAATGGGTAAGGATTTTTTAATGTGTTTGGGATGGCAACTGGTGTATAAGAGGAGAGTATTCCTGTCAGTTGGCTTGATATAAAGATCAGTTGATAAAGTTCGATCGGTATTGATGATGACAGTAGTGTCAATGAAATGGATAGAGCTGTTACTATGATGAAGGGTGAATGATATGTTATTGGTGGCTGTGTTGATGTCAGGGAAAAAAGATTCCAGGGATGAGGTGTCACCAGTCCAAATGAAAAATATGTTGTCAATAAATCTTTTCCACACTTTGACATAGTGGTTGAAGTGGGGGTGGGTATAGACATGTCTGTGTTCGAAAAAATCCCTAAAAATGTTACACGTGGGGGCGCAATGTTACTTCCCATCACGGTCCCTTTGCGCTGAAGGAAGAATTGATCCTCGAAGAGGAAAACATTTTGGGTAAGTACAATTCTAAGGAGGCCAAGGCAAAAATCTTTCTTGGAGCTAGAGAGGTCAGTATGGGTATGTAAGAACTCCTCTATTGCTTTTAGTCCTTACGTGTGCTCGATGCTAGTGTACAAACTGGAAACATCAAGGGTTACCAGTAAACTGTCGGTGGGCACAGTGTGAATGGAGTCCAATATGGACAAAAAATGGTTGGTGTCTTTGAGATGGGAGCGGATTTTGGGAATGTGTGGGGATAGAAGCTTCTCAAGAGTGATGGATAGTGGTGAGAGAATGGAGTCGGTTGATGCTACAATAGGACGTCCGGGAGGAGATGTAAGATTTTTGTGAATCTTGGGTAGAGTGTAAAATACAGGGGTGATGGGGTGGTTGTTAACCCCTTCACGACCGCGGGCCATAAAATTACGTCCTATTTTAACGTGACTTAACGACCAGGGACGTAATTTTACGGCCTAAACTTCATTTGATTGCCGTGGCCATAGCAACGGCTTTCAAATGATGTCCCCTGCTGTTTCTTACAGCAGGGGACCTTTGCTTGACCCCAGGGGGGGTGGCATCGCCACCCCCCATAGGCGATCGATGTGATTGGCTGTTCAAATCGGAACCGCCAATCACATTGATCACGCTGTTTTCGGCAAAAAAAAATGGCAAAAATAGTGTGATCTTGTAAAATCCAGCTAGGACCGGGGCTGCAGCAGCTCCGATCATTGGCTGGAAGCAAGCAGACACCGTGGCCCCCCCCTGCAGCACTGATTGGAGCGATCGTGCTATGACGCGCAATCGCTCCAATCAGTGTGCAGTGGGGCGGTCTGATCTGCCGGTGGCCGCCCTCCCCAGGCCTGTGCTGGTCTGGGGACCCTCCCCCAACATGTCTGCAGCGTGCAGCACTGGCTGGTACTAGTGGTACCACGCCACCGCTGCTGCTGCCGCTGCTGTCACGTCACGTCGCAGGAGCGGTGAGTATTGTGCTCACCTTGCAGCCCCTGCGCGCTTCCGTAATGGCCCCTGCTCGTGCCCCCTGCGATCTGCCCCCCCCCCCGACATCCCGATCTGCCCCCCCGACATCCCGATCTGCCCCCCCGACATCCCGATCTGCCCCCCGCCATCTCTATTCTGCAGCTCCTCCGGTATCCCTCCTCCCCTGCTCTCTTGCAGCCCCTGCGCGCTCTTGTGATTTGCTCCTGCGCGCTCCCGTAATGGCCCCTGCCCGTGCCCCCTGCGATCTGCCCCCCGCCATCCCGATCTGCCCCCCCATATCCCGATCTGCCCTCCAACATCCCGATCTGCCCTCCGACATCCCGATCTGCCCCCCACGACATCCCAATCTGCCCCCAGACATCCCGATCTGCCCCCAGACATCCTGATCTGCCCCCCAGACATCCCGATCTGCCCCCAGACATCCCGATCTGCCCCCAGACATCCCGATCTGCCCCCAGACATCCCGGTCTGCCCCCAGACATCCCAGTCTGCCCCCCGACATCCCAGTCTGCCCCCCGACATCCCAATCTGCCGGCCTCCCCCGTGATCTCTATTCTGCAGCTCCTCCGGTATCTCCCCCTCTGCTCTCCCCCTCCCCCTCTGCTGTCCCCCTCCCCCTCTGCTGTCCCCGTCCCCCTCTGCTGTCCCCGTCCCCCTCTGCTGTCCCCCCGACGTCCTCTTACCTGTCTTCACCGGCCGATCACATGTGCCTCCATCGCTGGGTCCTTCTTCCTGGGTCTTCTGCTGAGCTGTCCAACTTCCTGCCTGCTGGCTGCTGCTGTAAAGCTGTTCCTCCTGCTAAACCTCTGGGCACTGTGAGTATAACTTTTTTTTTTTTTTCTTTTTTTTCCTCTATCCCCTTTCTATTTTTACACCTCATGCGTCCGTGCGTCCCGCCGAGCGCTGATCACGGATGCAGATAACATATCTGCATCCGTGGTCAGTTTTCGGCGGGACTTTTTTTCCCGTATTCCCGACGCTTTTTGTAACGCATCAGTCCGTGCGTCCCGCCGAGCGCTGATCAGGGATGCACATAACGGATCGGCATCCCTGCTCAATTTTTGGCATGACAAAAAGCATCGGGGATACGGAAAAAAAAGTCACGCCAAAAATTGAGCAGGGACGCCGATCCGTTATGTGCATCCCTGATCAGCGCTCGGCAGGACGCACGGACTGATGCAATACAAAAAGCGTCGGGGATACGGAAAAAATAGTATCGCATCTGTCCGTGCGTCCCGATGAGCGCGGATCAACATCCCTGCTCAATTTTTGGCGTGACTTTTTTTTTTTTCCCGTATCCCCAGCGCTTTTTGTATCTCATCCGACCGTGCCTCCTGCAGCAGCCGATCAGTGCACCGCATCTGTGCGTTTGAGAAGTCAAATGGCGTTCCTTGTCTTCTGAGCCCCGCCATGCGCCCAAACAATTGATTTCCACCACATGTGAGGTATCTGCGTACTCGGGAAAAATTGCACAATACGTTTTATGGTGCATTTTTTCCTGATACCATTGTAAAAAGAAAAAAAAAAAAGCTACCTTGTTGCTGCAAAAATTTAAAAAAATTTTTTTAAAAAAATAAATAATTTTCATGGTTCAACGTTATCAACTTTCAGTGGAGCCCCTGGGGGTACAAGGGGCTCACTAAACATCTAGATAAATTCCTTGAGGGGTCTAGTTCCAAAATGGGGTAATTTGTGGGGGAGCTCCACTGTTTAGGCACCATGGGGGGGGGTGTTCAAAAACGTGACATGGCGTCCGCTAATGATTCCAATCAATTTTGCTGTCAAATGGTGCCCTTCTCTTCTGAGCCCCGCCATGCGCCCAACAATTACTTTCCACCACATGTGAGGTATCTGCGTACTCAGGAGAAAATGGACAATACATTTTATGTTGCATTTTTTCCCGATACCCTTGTGAAAAAAAAAGCTACCTAGTTGAAGCAACCGTTTTGTGGTAAAAAATTTTTTTTTTCTTTTCACGGCTCAACGTTATAAACTTCTGTGAAGCCCCCAGGTGTTCAAAGTGCTCATCAAACATCTAGAAAAAATATTTGAGGGCTCTAGTTTCCAAAATGGGGTCACTTGTGGGGGAGCTCCATTGTTTAGGCACCTCAGGGGGTCTTCAAACCTGACATGGCGTCCGCTAATGAGTGCAGCTAATTTTGCATTCAAATGGCGCTCCTTGCCTTCCGAGCACTGCCGTGTGTCCAAACATTTGATTTCCACCACATATGAGGTATCTGCGTACTCAGGAGAAAATGGACAATACATTTTATGTTGCATTTTTTCCCGATACCCTTGTGAAAAAAAAGCTACCTAGTTGAAGCAACAGTTTTGTGGTAAAAAAGTTTTTTTTTTCTTTTCACGGCTCAACGTTATAAACTTCTGTGAAGCCTACAGGTGTTAAAAGTGCTCATCAAACATCTAGAAAAAATATTTCAGGGCTCTAGTTTCCAAAATGGGGTCACTTGTGGGGGAGCTCCATTGTTTAGGCACCTCAGGGGGTCTTCAAACCCGACATGGCGTCCGCTAATGAGTGCAGCTAATTTTGCGTTCAAAAATTCAAATGGCGCTCCTTGCCTTCCGAGCACTGCCGTGTGTCCAAACATTTGATTTCCACCACATATGAGGTATCTGCGTACTCAGGAGAAAATGGAAAATAAATTTTATGTTGCATTTTTTCCCGATACCCTTGTGAAAAAAAAAGCTACCTAGTTGAAGCAACAGTTTTGTGGTAAAAAAGTTTTTTTTTCTTTTCACGGCTCAACGTTATAAACTTCTGTGAAGCCCCCAGGTGTTCAAAGTGCTCATCAAACATCTAGAAAAAATATTTGAGGGCTCTAGTTTCCAAAATGGGGTCACTTGTGGGGGAGCTCCATTGTTTAGGCACCTCAGGGGGTCTTCAAACCCGACATGGCGTCCGCTAATTAGTGCAGCTAATTTTGTGTTCAAAAATTCAAATGGCGCTCCTTGCCTTTCGACCTCTGCCGTGCACCCAAACAATTGATTTTTACCCCATATGGGGTATCAGCGTACTCAGGAGAAAATGCACAATAAATTGTAGGGTGCACTTTCTCTTTTCTCCCTTGTAAAAATGAAAATTTTATGGCTAAAGTAACATTTTTGTGTTAAAAAGTAAAATTTTCATTTTTTCCTTCCACATTGCTTTGGTTCCTGTGATGCACCTAAAGGGTTAATAAACTTCTTGGATGTGGTTTTGAGCAGTGTGAGGGGTGCAGTTTTTAGAATGGGGTCACTTTTGGGTATTTTCTGTCACCTAGCCCTCTCAAAGTCACTTCAAATGTGATGTGGTCCCTAAAAAAAATATTTTGTAAATTTTGTTGGAAAAATTAGAAATTGCTGATGAACTTTGACCCCTTCTAACTTCCTAACGAAAAAAAAATTTCTTTCGAAAATTGCGCTGATGTAAAGTACACAAGTGGGAAATGTTATTTAGTAACTATTTTGTGTGACATATTTCTCAGATTTATGGGCATAAATTTTCAAAGTTTGAAAATTGCGAAATTTTCCAAATTTTCGCACAATTTCCTAAATTTTCACAAATAAACGCAAAAAGTATCGGCCTAAATTTACCACTGACATGAAGTACAATATGTCACGAAAAAACAATGTCAGAATCGCCAGGATCCGTTGAAGCGTTCCAGAGTTATAACCTGTCAAAGTGACACTGGTCAGAATTGCAAAAAATGGCCCGGTCATTAGGGTGTTTTAGTGGCCGGGGGTGAAGGGGTTAATGAGAAAATCTGCTAGTTTATCAATCACTGCTTCTTGTTGGTAAGATTTAATTTTGTTACGTATTTCAGAAGAAATGTTAGCCGTGGGGTCATGGGGTAAAGGGCTATATGTGTTTGTATCAGTTATTGGCGTATTTTATTAGTGTAATATTTCTTATCCAAGACAACTACAGCCCCACTTTTGTCCGCTGGTTTTATAATGATATTGTCATTTTGCTTAAATATAATAAGCAGCTTGCAACACTCATTGCAAACCTGGAGAGGAGTTTAGCGCTCACTGAGCTTTCTCTGGCTGGGGCCAGTGATATGGTGGAGGTGGAGAAGATCAGGACCCAGAAGTAGGTAGCTGGGTAACAGTTAGAAGAAGAGGTAGGGGGAAAAGTGTCAGGGAGCCTAGTCCTGACCTGGCACAACCTAGTAAATATGCCTGTTTGGCTGATATTAGGAATGAAGGGCCAGGACTAGGGTCACTACAGCAGGACGTTGCTCCTAGCAACCAGGAAAACAACTACTGTAGGAAGGAGGGAAATAGGAGTGCAGCAAAGCCCAGATAGATGTTAGTGGTAGGGGACTCTATAATTAGGCGGACAGACAGGGTCATCTGTCGCCGAGACCGTGAATGCAGAACAGTGTGTTGTCTGCCGGGTGCTCGGGTTCGGCATATTGCGGATCGGATAGACAGATTGCTGGGTGGGGCTGGGGAAAACCCAGCGGTCATGGTGCACATTGGTACTAATGACAAAGTTAGAGGCAGGTGGAAGGTCCTTAAAAATGATTACAGGGAACTAGGAGAGAAGCTGAAGTCCAGGACCTCCAAGGTGGTGTTTTCAGAAATACTACCGGTGCCACGAGCGTCACTAGAAAGACAGCGGGAGCTTGGGGAGATAAATACGTGGCTTAGAAATTGGTGCAGGAAGGAAGGGTTCGGGTTCATGGAGAACTGGGCTGACTTCTCAGTCGGCTACAGGCTCTACGGTAGGGACGGACTGCACCTCAATGGGGAAGGTGCAGCTGTGCTGGGGGAGAAAATGGTCAGACGGATGGAGGAGCTTTTAAACTAGGATCTGGGGGGAGGGAGGGTAGTGGAGCAAAAAAGGGGATGGATAGAGCAGATCGAGACAGTGAGATGGTAGGGGTCAATGAAGGATTAGGGGGGATGGGACATGCAAGGAACGTAGGGAGGCTAGGAGTAATAAAGGTGTTAATAGGATTAAATGTCTACTGGCAAATGCAAGAAGTCTTGCAAACAAAATTAATGAATTGGAGACTCTTATGTCAACCATGGATTATGATGTGGTGGGCATTACGGAAACCTGGCTGGAGGAAAGCCATGACTGGGTGACAAACATACAGGGTTATAGTACATTTAGGAGGGACAGGAAAGACAAAAAAGGTGGTGGGGTGTGTATATTTATCAAATCTAACCTAAAACCTGTGTTGAATGATGACATTGGGGGGAACTGCAACAATGTAGAGTCAGTATGGGTAAATGTACATGGGGAGGGGAATAATGGAAAAATGCTACTTGGAGTTTGCTATAAGCCTCCTAACATACCTGAACAAGTAGAGGGTGAAATGCTGGAACAAACTGAAAAGGCAGCTAATAATAATAATCGGGTTCTTATTATGGGGGATTTCAACTATCCAGACATACAGTGGGACATAGAATCTTTTGGTTGTGCTAAAAGCTGTAAATTCTTATCTACCATTTAAGACAATTACCTCTCTCAGATGGTAGGTGAACCGACCAGGGGAGATAATTTGCTAGATTTGGTCCTGTCAAATAGACCGGATACAATTTCAGATCTACAGGTCCGGGAGCACTTGGGCACCAGCGATCATAATATGGTAAGCTTCAACGTAATATTCAATAAAACATTTCAAAGGGGAAATTCTAAAACCTGGAATTTTAGGAAAGCTGATTTCAACAAATTAAGGGAAGAGCTTAAATGTGTAGATTGGGACAAAGTCATGGTAACTGGGGATACTGAACATAAATGGGGAAAGTTTAAGGATATACTGCTAGAGTCCTGTAAAAAACTTATACCCTCTGGTAATAAAACGTCCCAAAATAAAAAGAAACCACTATGGATAAATAAGGCTGTACAAAGTATAATAAAACAAAAACAAAGGGCGTTTAAAATCTTGCAGGCTGAGAATAAAGAAATAGCATTTCAGGAGTATAAAGATATCAATAGGCAATGCAAAAAAAAAAATCAAACAAGCAAAACTAGCTACTGAAACAAAAATCGCCAATGACATTAAAATAAATCCCAAAATCTTTTATAAATACATTAATGCCAAAAGGAAAACAAAGGATAGTATTGGCCCCTTAAAATATAATAACAAGTTAGTTATAGAGGACAAACAAAAGTCTGAGATATTAAATAGGCATTTCTCTTCTGTGTTCACCAAGGAACTGACTGTATCAGGCATCATTCAACAAGTGAAAAATCAAAGTTCACCACCCGATATAATTAATTTAACACAAGAAGAAGTACGCCTACGTCTGAGTAAATTAAATATTGACAAATCCCCAGGGCCAGATGGCATTCATCCACGAATATTGAGGGAATTGAGCTCCGTAATTGACAGACCGCTGTATCTTATCTTTTTAGACTCGCTTGTAACAGGGTTGGTGCCTAAGGATTGGAGGATTGCTGATGTGGTACCGATATTTAAGAAAGGTAAGAGGGTAGATCCAGGCAACTACCGTCCAGTAAGCCTGACATCAGTAGTATGCAAAGTTTTTGAGGGCATTTTAAGGGATGACATGCAAAAATATGTTGCAGAAAATAATATAATTACTGACAGCATGGATTCATGAAAGATAAATCATGTCTAACCAACCTGTTGGGGTTCTATGAGGGGGTAAGTGCAAACCTGGATATTGGTAATGCAGCTGATGTGATTTATTTGGACTTTGCAAAGGCATTTGATACTGTACCACATAATAGCCTTATACTAAAGCTCCAGAAGCAAGGACTAGGGGAAACTATATGCAACTGGGTAAGGAATTGGCTAAAAGATAGGAAACAAAGAGTAGTCATAAATGGAACATTCTCTAAATGGGCCATAGTCAGCAGTGGGGTGCCGCAGGGATCTGTGCTAGGACCAATTCTTTTTAATCTCTTTATTAATGACCTTGTGGATGGGATTGATAGTAAAGTGTCAGTCTTTGCTGATGACACCAAACTATGTAGGATATTAAAAACTGACCTTGATAGTATAATATTACAAAAAGATCTGGATAAGATGTCAGAATGGGCAGATACTTGGCAAATGAGATTTAATGTTGATAAATGTAAAGTAATGCACCTAGGACGGAGTAATCCTATAACTGCGTATACATTAAATGGAAGTAAACTCGGGACTACAGAACAGGAGAAAGACTTGGGTATTCTCATTACAAATAAGCTGAGCAGCAGCACTCAATGTCAAGCAGCAGCTGCCAAAGCAAACAAGATTCTAGGGTGTATAAAAAGAGAGATTAGATCCCGTGATCCCAACGTATTGTTACCCCTCTATAAATCACTTGTAAGGTCACATCTGGAATATGGGATTCAGATTTGGGCTCCACATTTTAAAAAGGACATTCAGAAGTTAGAGTCAGTTCAAAGGCGACTAACTAGACTACTACAAGGAATGGAAGGCCTCCCATATGATGACAGGTTGAAAAAGTTAGATATGTTTAGCTTAGAAAAAAGACGTCTCAGAGGAGATCTCATTTATATGTATAAATACATGTGTGGTCAATATAAAGGACTGGCACATGACTTATTTCTTCCGAAGACAATACTAAGGACCAGGGGGCACTCACTGCGAGTGGAAGAAAAGCGATTCCGACAGCTAAATAGGAAAGGGTTCTTTACAGTTAGAGCAGTCAGACTGTGGAATGCCCTACCACA
This sequence comes from Anomaloglossus baeobatrachus, assembly GCF_048569485.1. Classification (NCBI taxonomy): domain Eukaryota; kingdom Metazoa; phylum Chordata; class Amphibia; order Anura; family Aromobatidae; genus Anomaloglossus; species Anomaloglossus baeobatrachus. The sequence continues at coordinate 315,679,655 of NC_134356.1, read as the reverse complement.
AGAGGTAGTAATGGTAGATACTATAACAGCTTTCAAAAAAGGGCTGGATGATTTCCTCAGTACACACAACATTGTTGGTTATAAATGACTTTGTGACCAAATGTAGAACTGGTGGAGGAAGGTTGAACTAGATGGACCTAGGTCTTTTTTCAACCTTAGTAACTATGTAACTATGTAACTATGTAATGGAGAGTCCTGCGTTCTGCAGGGGACATTTTGCTTTTCAAGTGAAAGTTGCTGATGTCAGATATAGTATGTTGAATATCTGTGGAAACCAGATCGATTTATGTTTCCGCTGGATGATAAATTCGTGATGGTTGAAAAGTGCTGGGTATCTTAAGATTGAGTCCAGATAGTGTAAATTCAGAGACAATAGTGGGTGTATTGTCAATAGGTGGAGGGGTTTTGGAGGAGAAATGTGCCTTGAGACGTATGTTCCTATATAAGCGACCCAACTCCTGTTCTAGGTGGAAGGTGGTAAAGGAGGGGGTGGGGAAGAAAGAGAGACCCTTCTGTAATACCTGGGTTTCCATTGGGCTGAGGGTGTAGTTGGAGACATTGAATATGATATTCTCCCTACCTGGGACTGTGTCATCACTCGGTTGGACCGTCCAGTGCCTGTGTCGACCCCTCCTTGTTTTTCTTTTTTGGAGCGTTTTGGCCCTAATAAAAGGGAGAGAGCCTGAGGTACTTGGGTCGCTGTCGGAGCTCGTGCTGTAACCTCCGATGCGTCGATAATTTTGAGAGGGAAAGGATGTATGCCATTTGTATACGCGTTTCTTAGTATAGTCCTCACTTCCCATAAAATGGTGCTTCCCCATGCCGCCGCTGCACTACCATTGCTGTTACAGCCCATCCAGGACCATTGCCAGATACCCAAACCTCCACCTCCTCTGGTGTCCTATTGTGTTGTTTTATTCTATAGTAGTCTAATCTTTAATCTTTCTTTCCAGGCATCTTCTTCCTTCTATCCCCACTCTGTCACAGCCTCCCACCATCACTTTGGTATGTAGTCTCTTTTCCACCCTGGCTACTTGACATATGTGTCCATATGCCTTTGCTTTTATAAGAATGTTTTTCATTTTACTGAACATACTCACTGTTTTTCTCATACTATGTATTTCCTACATACAGTCTGACATCACCTTTATGGTGTGATATCTCTGTTCGCATTTACGCTTATTGGTACTTGCTTCTCTAACATTTGTATTATTTATACACCAGACAAAGCATACTGCAAAATGTGATACTCTCAGTCTAACTTCAGTGACGGTTGTCCAGGTGACCCATGTTTCATAGCATCTTTACATACAGTACGTGTTGATATAGTCTATTTTGTACATAATTGTATATATGTATATATGTTCTATATATTTCACTTGTAAATATTTACTTTGTATTTTTAACTTTTTCAGGCAACAACCTTGATAAAGGTGTCACAACCGAAACGTCGGTGTTGCTACTGTCAGGGTTCACAAGTTTTTTTGCAGTTTGTCAATAAAAAAACACCTGCATCAAAAATGTATTCCTTTCCTTGTCCTTTGAGTGCTTGAGTTTTGCTATTTTCTAGATATTTATTTACCCAAGAGCACCTAGTATATAGCAGTCGAGCCAGACTTTATCCCTAATACTTATTCAGATTGATGTCTGTTGACACATGGTGAGGTTTTAATATTGGAGAGTACTGTCCCAATATGGTACACCTTGTCGCGGTAGGATGGCTTTATGCTTTTTTGATCAAAATAGTGTTTACTAAGTATCCTATGTTCATTTATATGAACAGCAGGGTATATGTTCACATTCTTTTCTTCTTTTGGTTTCTCACAGTTGTGAACATAGCCTAACATGCAAAGGACAAAGGCTCCATCAGGATTCCTTTAATTCCATTATATCTTATTTATAACCCTTTGTAAGATCTTCTAGGTGGGTTAGTGAGTATTTCCTGCACTTGGGCTTTCATGATTAAAAAACTCGAAGTACCCTACATTTTTAATGTTTACTGCTATATTGATATCATGTATTCATTAATTGCAGTGTCCTGACACATAGTGTATGTATATGTTTGTATATTGGACACATAGCATTGTTGTGTATCTATACATTAATTTACTACTAAAGATACGTAGTAGTATGCATCAGGGTAGTCGTATGTGGCACCCACCAGGGCTCCGCACTCTTATTTAAACATTCTTCACAGACAAGGATTTAATTGCGATCCATGACTGGTTTCCGTCTCATTCCCCATTCAGATGAGGCCTAGGTTGCCACATGGAGAGGTAGGAGAATAGGGACAAGGGGTTCATTCGTATTTAGGAACACCTTGACGTTCTTGGATGGTTTTTGCACTCTGACGCATAGTATATGTGAATATCTGTATATTGTATAGTATTAGTTGAACACCCACACCTACACGTTCAATTGAAAATCGGTCAGAAAATAAGCAAACAACAAAAATAGATATAAATCAATGCATTATGGTTTATAACTATGCTTGTATATTGGCCACATAGCATATCTGTGTTCCTGTACATTAATTTTACACTAAAGGTGTGCTGGATCTATTTTTTTATTGGTAATATACATTAGGGATGACCACCTGGGCTTAGTACTCTTATCTATTCATCCTTCCCAAAAATAACAAGTTATGCCTGGATTTCTTTCACACTTTGGCACATGAAGAGTTTGGACATAAGTGATACAACCACCCATATTTAGGTACACCTTGATGTGATTGAATTGTTTTTGCGATCTTTAATCAAAAAACAATAAGTACCTCACATTTTTAACATTTACAGAAATAATGGAGTTAATTTATTGCAGTGTGCGAACACATTCAGTGGTGTACGTATAGGTTTGTATAAGGATAGTGTACTAAATTGTGATCCCGTGCACCAAAATGGTTATACTATTTTTTCTAACTTACTGAACCAAAGTAAACCAGCTAATACATGGGATAAACTTGTACTAGAAAGTCTAAAGGTGTGCCAATGTTATCAAATATTATGACCACTCTGATAAATTTGGTGCATTTTAATATAAAACAGTCTTGTGCAAGGTTGCACTGTCTAAAAATTGGACAAATTGTAAGATGGGACCTAATGTGTGATGCCAAGAGTGAAGCACATAAGAGCAAACCTGATGAACATACCAATGTAAGGAATAGCGAGATAGAATCAAGCCCTGATGCATTAAGAAGTAGTAAATTATGTGATCATCAACCTTCAAAATTATTTTCAGATAGCTAACACTATCTAACAAAAAAAAATAAAGAGTGGCTGTATGGTTTATAATAAACCAAAATAATAATAATAATTAATAATAATAAAAGCATGTGCTCCAAATGTCAGAGTCTGATCCACAGAATCTTTAGACCTTAGGTAGATTAGCTGTAAGACCCCCTCGGTGCCTGCCAGTTGGTCCTTAGGCCTTATTTCTCTCGATGCAGCCATCTGGCTATTTTCCCCAAATTTGCTATGGGATTGATCACTTTGATTGGGGTCATCAAATGTTACATTAAACTATTTTTTTGAACTGGCTCGGTTCTGCTGTAGAAACTGGTGAATAAAAACCTGCTGACAGGTGGTGCCATTTTGAGATGACTTGTCATCAGTGGAGGAACAAAATTACTGATGTAGGTGGCATGGATATATAAAAATCATTGTAGAGCCATGTTATCAGCTGGTAGGAAGTTCAATACAGAGATGCCATGTATCCGTCACACAGGCTATACCTTACAATCAAAAATGTCCAGTTTCGAAAAATATACAGTGCTAATTAGAGAACAGGAACCCAGATCTTTCATCACTGGGAGTGTCCTAAAATCCCCAAATTGTTTGATGTTTGTTCAAGACATATTTTTCAGACAGAAATGTTTGACATCGCCTTATGGTGCAGTTCCACTAGGAATAGTATTCTAGGCTATTCAATTATCGCTAAGGCCTCATTCATATGTCAGTGTTTTTTTTACATACACACAGCAAGTTGTCTGAATTAATGGTCCAAATGTCTTCAGTGTTTTTCCTCTGATTTTCATGAATGTGTCAGTTTTTACCATCGGTATTTCATCAGTGATTTTCACATATGAAAATGTAGAGAATTTGCAAACTTTTTCCTACCCATAATAATGTTAAAGTGAACCTGTCAGGTCCTCTATATAACCAGAGCCATGAGTAGTTCTGGGTACATATTGCTAATCTCGGCCTAACTGTCCCTGTATCTAGTAGCACACTTTTTCTAAAGAGATCTTTAGAAAAAGTATTTTTAGATATAGTTTACAATATGCTAATGAGCGGGGAGACTTGTCGCCAGGGTGTTAGTTCCTGAGCTTATTCTGCATTCTTAGCATGTTGTCACGCCCACAGGGGTGTGATAACAAGCTGTTCAATGCCCATTGCGTCATCAGCGCTGATGCACGTACCTGTGTCTGCTGTCATCGCTTCAGACGCCGGGCAGTGCACATGATCAGAAGTTCGGGCACTTCCGGTCAAGCGCACTAGACCTCTCTGAAGCCAGGATGCGTATACCTGGCTTTATAGTACGCATGACCAGAAGTGCAGGGGACTTCTCACCATGCACACTGCCTGCGTCTAAAGAGATAACAGCAGACACAGGTACGCGCGTCACTGCTGATGACGCTAGGCAGTGGGCATTGAACACCCCTGTGGGCATGCTAACATGCTAAGAGGGCAGATCGAGTTCAGAAAATAACGACCTTGCGACTAGTTCCTGCGCTCATTAGCAAGTTATGAAGAATCTTTAGAAATACTTTTTTTTTTTTTTTTTTATACAGGGACGGTTAGGTAGGGATTAGCAATATGCACCCAGAACTTCTCATGGTTTTGGGTGCATATTGTACCAGACAGGTTCACTTTAATGAAACCCTTTGGCCTGTTTAACATGCCCATATTTTTTTGTCTGAGTTTTGTCTATAAAAATGGACCACACATGGACAGCGCTAGGATCAATATTAATGGAGGAATGCAGCCAAGCATTTTTTTTCACTGACCAGACTTCTTTCGCACTCAGACTATACACTGGTGTCATCCGTGTGCTGTCTGTTATTTTTACTGACTGTAGAATTGTATAAGTAATATTGATCAGTCACGTGAATCAAAAACAAAAATGTCTCCATAATTTTTATGTGGACATACATTCTGATAAAAAATACATGTACAGCTCCATAAACTTCAACTGGTACATATTCTACAGGTAGAATGCGTACATGACAAAATGACATTTGAGTGAGGTCTTAGTCCCATTTTAATATGCATATTCCTTACAGCACGTAGGTAAGGGATTGTCTTTTTTTTTTATAACTTTCATTACAACTTTGGTATGTTCAGTTTTTATGAAATGTAATGAGTTTTAGAAAAGCTATAAAAAAAACTATTTTGACCATAAGTCTAATAAACCCAAGTTTTTTAGGCTGAGCCAACATTAGTAACATTGTATGACAACTGAACAACTCAAAATCATAAAATCATTTTTGTGTAATTGAGTATGTAATTATTACTGACCCTAACTAATATACCGGCTAATGCCAAATTGCAGTGTAAATTTGTACCTAATATATCGCTTTTTTTTACATATTTCTTATAAAAGCTTTGTTTATTTCTATAGCTTTCTGGTAGTTATGTATTTTTGGAGATTTTGAAAAATGTAATACATTCCTACAGAACTTGGGGGAAAAAAGGTACCAATTTGAAGAGTAGAACTAGTACAAGAATGCTTATTTAGAATAATGTCTTGCTTCAAAATAAATTCACAGCTTCTGATTACATCTTTGCAAAGCTGATCTTTTTTATCTTTTATCTGTAATATTAATTTTCAGCTTTCATTCTTAAAATCTTTTATCTTTTAGTTTTGATGTATGACATTTCAGGAATTGAGTATTTGGGCTGAAAGCCAGAGGGTTTAGTTTTTCATGTGATTCAATGTATAAAGTGCTTTCTCTGTCTCTAACAGTGAATTTTATGCTAAATATTATGAAATGTATTTTAGCATTTAGTATTAAAGGGAATCTGTCAGATCGGGTAAGGGGCACTTTGCACACAACGACATTGCAAGCCGATGCTTGCGATGCCGAGCACGATAGTCCCCGCCCCGTCGCAGCAGCGATATCTTGTGATAGCAGCCGTAGCAAACATTATCGCTACGGCAGCTTCACATGGACTCACCTGCCTTGCGACGTCGATCTGGCCGGCAACCTGCCTCCTTATTAAGGGGGCGGGTCAAGTGGCGTCATAGTGACGTCACACGGCAGGCGGCCAATAGAAGCGGAGGGGCGGAGATGAGCAGGACGAAAACATCCCGCCCACCTCTGTCCTTCCGCATAGCCGGCGTGAGCTGCAGGACGCAGGTAGGAGATGTTCCTTGCTCCTGCGGCTTCACACACAGCAATGTGTGCTGCCGCAGGAACGAGGAACAACATCGTACCTGTCGCAGTCGCCTAATTATGGAATTCTCAGACACTACACCGATGATACGATTACGACGATTTTGCGCTCGTTAATCGTATCATGTAGGATTTACACACTACGATGTCGAGTGCGACGCCGGAAGTGCGTCACTTTCAACATGACCCCTCCGACCTCGCACCTGCGATGTCGTAGTGTGCAAAGTGCCCCTAACAGTATTAATTGCAGATATTGGGTTAATCTGCAGGTTAATAGCATTAGGAAGGTGCCCGCCCACCATACTGAAAGTGCAGAACGAGGCAGAAAATGAACTACATTTCTCCTGGGAGCTGCCGACTTTCAGTCATGCAGGCAGTTATACAGTTACTGCTCACAGCACTGAGAGCAGAGACATTAAGCACGCCTGGCACTTTGACAAATGGTTCTACGCTGGTGCACTGTTGAGCGAGCTGTCAGTCAAAGTGCTCGGACATACAGCCAAGCTTACAGCTGCCGATCACTGTTCAGTGAGAGATAACTGTGGCCAAGCTTGCATACCTGCATGACTGATAGCTGTCGGCTAAAGCTCACACACAGCTGCACTTACAATAGAGTGTGAAGTCAATATTTATTTCATGTGTACAGCAGGTAAAATAACACAAATTTTCCAAATAAATATATTTCTACAGGTGCATGGATTTCTCATCAGATGTTGTTAACAACCCATCCAATCCACATAGGCAAAGAAATCAAACTATAGATGTCCATAAATTAAGTTATATATAATAAGAAATAACAAAGGGAAAAAGTATTGAAGACCCGAAGAATGTAGGTGTAAAAAGCAACGGAAAGTCATTACACTAGCTGACATCTAACAGTAATTAGAACGCAATCCTACCACTTATTGAAAAATATCAGCTGGTTCTAATGATGGCCCCTAAAATGGTGTTTAATTTCCAAGGTGTCACACAAGAAATATCTCATGATGAGTTAAACCAGTGAGCTGTCTCTAGACCTTTGTAACCTTATTGTTGCAAAACATACCGATGGCATTGGTTACAAAAGAATTTCTAAACTACTGAAGATTCCAGTGACCATGGTACGGACCACAATACATAATGGAAAAAACATAAGTTCACCAAAAAACGTCCACGACCACGTGTCCCTGCGAGATTTCAGACAAAGGAGTGAAAAGAATTATCAGAAGTTTTGTCCAAGAGCCAAGAACCACCTGTGGAAAGCTACAGAAAGACCTGGAAGCAACAGGTACAATTGTTCAAAAGAAAACAATGAGTAATGTACTCAACCTCCAAGGCCTCTATGCACGTTCACCACGCAAGACTCCACTGCTGAGCAAAAAGCATGTCAAAGCATGTTTAAAGTTTGCTCTACAACATTTAGACAAGCCTGTGAAATACTGGAAGAATATAGTCTGGTCAGATGAGACCAAAATTGAACTCTTTGAATGCCATAATTCACACCATGTTTGGAGGCCAAAAGGCACTGCACATTACCCTAAAACACCATACCAACAGGGATGTTTATAGGCGGAAACATCATGGTCAGGGACTCGTTTTAAGCATTCAGCACTGACAGACTTTATGTAACTGAAGTAAAAATTAATGGACAAATGTACCAAGACATTCTTGATAAAAATCTGCTGCCATCTACCAGGATAATGAAGATGAAACTATGGTGGACATTTCAGCAAGACAATGATCTCAAACAGACAGCCAAGGAAACTCTGAATTGGTTTAGGAGAAAAAAAATTAAGCTGGTAGAATGGCCCAGCCAATCACCTGACCTGAATCCAATAGAAAATGTATAAAAGAAACTAAAGATCAGAGTTCATAGAAGGAGCGTATGGAGCCTTCATGATTTGAGGAATATTTGTTTAAGAATGGTCCAAAATCACACCTGAGCAGTACATGCGACTAGTTTCTCCATACAGGTAGTGTCTTGAAGCTCTAATCACCCACAAAGGCTTTTGTACAAAGTATTAAATACATTTCAGTAAGCGTGTTCATTATCACTAAATTTAAGGACATTGATTGTTTGATTTCTTTGTGGATTGGATGGGTTATTACTGACATCTGGTTAGAAATATATTTACTTAGAAAATTGGTGATGTGTTCAATACTTATTTAATCCGCTGTATGTCAGAAGAGTTCCTCTTACAGTATTGTGTAATTCCATCTGTATATCTTTTGGTGCAGTATGTACTAATCTTCCGACCTGTGTGTTTATCCTCCTTTTAAGCTGTACAGTTTAAACAAGAACCATACACAATCTAAAAAGACACTTATGCATGTTTTTTTCTTTATCTGACATGAAATCAAAATGAACCTTTCCTGTTTTACGCCAATTAGGATTTTATTTATTTACTTTTATACCACGATAGACCGGCAGATAGGGTCTGTGTTTGGAAGCAGTCAGACACGCTGCCGCTCAAGGTTGGAGTGCAGTCTGACAGTAACCAATCACAGACATCGGTGGGCAAGGGAGACAGTGAATATGCATGAGGATAATGAGCGGTCCCGGAAGTATAATGAGAAGCCGCAGGAGCATTTACAGCCACGCCGAAGACTCGGTAAGTATAACGTGCTTGCTCCAATTCCCCTATTCATTTTACCACCATTTTTAAACGTCAGATTCTGGCCCCCATAGACTTATATGGGGACCAGCATCCGGCCAGATACCTGGGATCAATTCCGAGCCGCAACCTTCTTTTTTCTTTCTTTAACTCTGTTAGACCAGCCAATCACGAATAACTGCAAGTCCTCCCATCACTACTAAAAACGCTGGGCAAAAACGCACAAATAATTGATATGCTGCTTCTTTTTTCTGCATCCAAAACTGCAAGGAATAAAGAAGCAACATATGCACAGCATTTCTGAAATCTCGCAGACTTTGCTGGAGGAAGGAAAGACATGCAGTTTTGTGCAACAAGCTGTACTAAAAAATGCCACAAAAACGTGTTGCACATAGCCTTAATGCAGAGTTTTCTTTCTACTCCTATCACAGGCACCTTTCCTTGTCTGAATTGGGTTCACGGTTATGGGATCATTAAAGGGGAATCTTTCCCCCATTCCCACACAGGGGAATCCTTTAAAGTTATAGGTTATTATACCTGCAATCACAGTTTTGTAGATTACATATTAAAATGCCCTTGTGGGTTAATTTATATATGAGAGATGACACTAAAATTCAAAGAAAGTCTATCAAACCATAAATATTTAATTTGACAAAAAAAATGTATTACTGCTGGTACCATAACATTTTGATGAACTAACACATAATGTCTCTCAATTGTGTTATCAAATCTTTGAGTAGGTCCACTCACCTAGGAGAGGTGGAGATCGCATCAAGATGCTGATGCGACAATAGATCTTCTGGATATAGAAGCTGCAAACCCTCCATTCACTGTTTGAATCGGGATTACAATATTACTTGTTTTCTATCGCTATGCATATAAAGTTTAGATATTGATTTTGACATTGACAAATTGTGATTTTTTTATAGTAGACTTTAGAAATATGTTGTGTGAAATTCATGTCTATGAATTAATAGACAAAACATTTTCGGGAGGGCACTTCATAGCTATAATTTAACATATTATCTTGTCTATATTCTTACAATTTGATTCCACAACCATATCAATCTGTGCATTATAATGGCTTTTTTCAAAAATAATTGTTTTCAAAAATTTCTTTTTTTTTTATAGAAGGGAGATACTTGTTTATAATAATGAAATAATGAAATGGTTGAATTTTGGATACCTCATCAATTTAATATGCAAATTGAATGGGTGTATATATGTGTGGATCAAGTTTTAATGCAGATGTAATAAAAAAGCTTATTAGCCGAAACGTGTTCTTTGTTGAATGTATGCTGAAAATTTGGAATAAATTCCTTTTAATCATTTATGAAATTTAGAGTGCTGATCCTTTGATTCATCACGTATAGCCATGGATATGACAGGCTCCAAAGACTTAGCAGTTTCATAAATCACCAAGGCATCCTCATACCTTTCTGAAAGTCCCTGACAAAATAATTTGTTTCTAAGAACCAGGTCATTCCACTTGGTGTCGGTTGCAAAATTCTGAACAATAAATCTTCGCTGACTGATCCCATGCTGGAGGCGTCGCAGCCTTGACTTGACCAAGGAGACTTATTTAGGATCATCATAGATCAGACCTAAGGCCTCAAAGTCCATCCACCGACCGGAGGCAACCAGAACCATGTAATAGTGAGATCACAATCCTCACTGCTCCTCATTTCCAGTGGAGTAAGGCCGAAGCCTAAAGTATAATTTACAGGCTTCTTTGCTTACCAAAAATTTGTTTATACCCCCTGTAAACCTATCTGGTATAGGATTCTTGGGCTCAGGATGGACCTGCCTACACGAAGAATCCCCAAAATTAGGAGTCTGTGGCCGCTGTTGCTGCTGAACAGCTGACCGACAGTCTGCTACATCCAGAGACAGATCCCAAAGCCACTCAGCAAGAACAATGATGGCATCCATATTAAAAAGGAACCCCAAAACCTGAGTGTCAGTTTTTTTATGTTTGTTTTTTTTACAACTGGTGGTAATGTTACACTAGGTATAGGGAAGTACCATGCGTACGGTGATAGGGAAGGGAAACCCTGTGTCTAGGGAAGGGCTATGTGGCAACCTCTGACCAAACCATCTGCTGGCCCCTGGCTCCCCTGACCACCCTAAATAGGTTCTGCACCTATGCGCTGAGCAAGATACAGTACCTGGTCCTGACTGACACTAAACTGAGCCCTAGATAAGGAACGGATGGGATGAGTACTTCGTGAACCCCACTTAGCTCTAAAGAAGACAGAGAGCACAAACAGGGGGAAGTGAACAAATATCTTATTTCCAAGAAGACTTAGGAAGAGGAACAATAACAAACAACAATGTTTCTTCAGGTGACTACAAGCTGACTGCTTGCATACAAGACCTGTATAGAAATATAATCTATCACCAACAAACCCCAAGGAGAAATGTAGGTATACAAGGACACAAGGGGAAGCGATGATGATTAACAACTGAAAGGCGAGGATACCCGCAGGGTCTTAAAAGGAAAGGGATTAACCCCAAGCAGAGAAGATGCATACAGTGCCTACAAGTAGTATTCAACCCCCTGCAGATTTAGCAGGTTTACACATTCGGAATTGACTTGGCATTGTGACCTTTGGACTGTAGATCAGCCTGGAAGTGTGAAATGCACTGCAGCAAAAAAGAATGTTATTTCTTTTTTTATTTTTTTTTTAAATTGTGAAAAGTTTATTCAGAGGGTCATTTATTATTCAACCCCTCAAACCACCAGAATTCTGTTTGGTTCCCCTAAAGTATTAAGAAGTATTTCAGGCACAAAGAACAATGAGCTTCACATGTTTGGATTAATTATCTCTTTTTCCAGCCTTTTCTGACTAATTAAGACCCTCCCCAAACTTGTAAACAGCACTCATACTTGGTCAACATGGGAAAGACAAAGGAGCATTCCAAGGCCATCAGAGACAAGATCGTGGAGGGTCACAAGGCTGGCAAGGGGTACAAAACCCTTTCCAAGGAGTTGGACCTACCTGTCTCCACTGTTGGGAGCATCATCCGGAAGTGGAAGGCCTATGGAACTACTGTTAGCCTTCCACGGCCTGGACAGCCTTTGAAAGTTTCCACCCGTGCCGAGGCCAGGCTTGTCCGAAGAGTCAAGGCTTACCCAAGGACAACAAGGAAGGAGCTCTGGGAAGATCTCATGGCAGTGGGGACATTGGTTTCAGTCAATACCATAAGTAACGTACTCCACCGTAATGGTCAACGTTCCAGGCGAGCCCGTAAGGTACCTTTACTTTCAAAGCGTCATGTCAAGGCTCGTCTACAGTTTGCTCATGATCACTTGGAGGACTCTGAGACAGACTGGTTCAAGGTTCTCTGGTCTGATGAGACCAAGATCGAGATCTTTGGTGCCAACCACACACGTGACGTTTGGAGACTGGATGGATCTCCATAAGACCCCAAGAATACCATCCCTACAGTCAAGCATGGTGGTGGCAGCATCATGCTGTGGGGCTGTTTCTCAGACAAGGGGCCTGGCCATCTGGTCCGCATCCATGGGAAGATGGATAGCACGGCCTACCTGGAGATTTTGGCCAAGAACCTCCGCTCTTCCATCAAGGATCTTAAGATGAGTCGTCATTTCATCTTCCAACAAGACAATGACCCAAAGCACACAGCCAAGAAAACCAAGGCCTGGTTCAAGAGGGAAAAATCAAGGTGTTGCAGTGGCCTAGTCAGTCTCCTGACCTTAACCCAATTGAAAACTTGTGGAAGGAACTCAAGATTAAAGTCCACATGAGACACCCAAAGAACCTAGATAACTTGGAGAAGATCTGCATGGAGAAGTGGGCCAAGATAACTCCAGAGACCTGTGCCGGCCTGTTCAGGTCTTATAAAAGACGATTATTAGCTGTAATTGCAAACAAGGGTTATTACACAAAATATTAAACCTAGGGGTTGAATAATAATTGACCCACACTTTTATGTTGAAAATTTATTAAAATTTAACTGAGCAACATAACTTGTTGGTTTGTAAGATTTATGCATCTGTTAATAAATCCTGCTCTTGTTTGAGGTTTGCAGGCTCTAACTTATTTGCATCTTATCAAACCTGCTAAATCTGCAGGGGGTTGAATACTACTTGTAGGCACTGTAGGATACCATTTACACCACAGCAGCAAGATTAGAATGTCAGGGAGCAATATGTGTAGCCAAATGCTGCAACCTTTTACAGCTGAATACCACAGTCCTGTCTGTCTACAGTGACACACTGGTGACAGTAGGTGTATACAGCTATATTAATATCAGTATGCGCAATGCCTTGCATGTGTTACCTTGTGACATGTTTTGCTGTGGCTTCTTGCCGTGGAGATATAATGTGGTAGTATATAAGGGCTTTTTTTATGGTGCTGGTAGTGATATGAGACAGGAAACACATGGTATAAGGGTAAGTAAAATTAACATAATTGTTAGATATTGGAGACAGATGCAATCAATGTATGTGAAACATACCAAGACCATTCAGATGTTTGGGCCATTTAGAAAAATGCTGCCTAACTGAGGATAAAAGAGTACATCTGTGTGTATCACTAATAAGAACTAAAGTGCAGAGTCCATGGATGAATAATATGGTGTGCGTATTAATAGATAACGAGGCTGCGTTATTGTGCTTCCATACAGTAATGGCCCCTGTGCTTCACTATAATGAACCCCGTTGAACCTCCTTATGATGACCTCTACAGCCTCCCGTACACAATATGATAGCTCACAGCCCCATAAACAGGATAATGGTCCCCACAGCCCCTCATATACAGTATGATGGCTCCAACTACCCTCCAGACACAATATGCCAATACTATTAAAAGTTTTGCAGGCCGATGTAATCCACTGCTCAATTGCCAGTCCTGCCCTAGATATAGATAAGGTATGTCTCTCCAAGTAAACTTTGAAGCTCAAAATGCAATCCAACTACAACACTCCCCTCGCTAGGCGTAACCTCTGGAAAGCTGAATGGCCCTTTGTGCCCTTTCATACCTTCTATGACCAAGATGGGCAGAACCTTCTTGTACCACTTCACCACTAACCACCATTTTGAAGTACATACTTGAGAACATCTTATGAACAACAATAAATGCAAAGAATGCATAATCACATTGAGCTAGAAAGCCATAGTGAAGGCCTATAATATACTCCATATACCATGCAATTGAAAAACAAAGAATAATAGGAGCAGATCGCTAGAAGTCTTGGAGATGAGAGTGGGAGGTTCGACTTATTGAGGATGTCAGTCTTAGGTCAATAGCAGAACAGTGGGCACGGGTGGGGTGATAGACAGAGATGAGGGAGGAGATGTAATGCTGTGCAGATCAGTGGAGCGCTTTGTGCGTGAGAGTGATAAGTTTATATTGGACTCTGTAGCAGATGGGCAACCAGTGCAGTGAGTAGCACAGGATGGAGGTGTTGGTGAAGTGGTTGGAGATGAAGATGATCCTGGCTGCGGCATTCAGCATGGATTGGAGAGGGGAGAGTTTAGTAATAGAGAGACCACTTAGTAGAAAATTACAGTAATCCAGGTGAGAATGAATAATAGAGTGACTATAACATTTTAGCTGAGTCAATGGTAAGAAAATATCAAATTTTAGAGATGTTTTTGAGGTGGAGATGACATGAGCGAGCAAGTGGATGTGGGAAGTGAAGGAGACGTCTGAGTCAAATATAACCCCAAGACAGCGAGCGTGCTGCTGGGGAGTAATAGCACCACACACAGAAATAGTAATATTGGCTTTGGGAAGGTTAGGGAGGGAGGAAACATGAGAAGTTCAGTTTTTGCAAGATTCAGTTTTAGATACAGGGATGTCATGATGTTGGAGACAGCAGACAGACAATCGCTGGTATTTTGGAATAATGAAGGGTTGATGTCAGTGGACGATGTGTACAATTGGGTGTCATCAGTATAGAGATGATACTAGAAACCAAATTATCTGATGGTTTGTCCAATAGGGGCAGTGGCAGTGTATAGAGAAAAAAGGAGGGGGCCTAGGACTGAACCCTGAGGAACCGCGACCGTAAGGGGAAGAAAAGAGCAAGAGGAGCCAGCAAAGGAGACAGTGAAGGAGTGATCAAAGAGCTAGGAGTAGAGCCAAGAGAGAACAGTGTCCTTGAGCCCGATAGAGTGGAGCATAGTGAGGAGGAGCTTGTGATCCACAATGTTGAATGCACTTCAAGGGGAGCTATGCCCTTGCAGGCCACATGTTACTGATGATTTAGATTGGCCAGTATCAGATGTTAGAAAGTTCAGTAAGGGTAGCTTCACACTTTAGCGATGCAGCAGCGATCCGACCAGCGATCTGACCTGGTCAGGATCGCTGCTGCATCGCTACATGGTCGCTGGTGAGCTGTCAAACAGGCAGATCTCACCAGCGACCAGTGACCAGCCCCCAGCCAGCAGCGACGTGCAAGCGACACTGCGCTTGCACGGAGCCGGCGTCTGGAAGCTGCGGACACTGGTAACTAAGGTAAACATCGGGTATGGTTACCCGATGTTTACATTAGTTACCAGCGCACACCGCTTAGCTTTGCTCTCCTAGCTACAGTACACATCGGGTTAATTAACCCGATGTGTAATGCAGCTACATGTGCAGAGAGCAGGGAGCCGCGCACACTGCTTAGCGCTGGCTCCTTGCTCTCCTAGCTACAGTACACATCGGGTTAATTAACCCGATGTGTACAGCAGCTACATGTGCAGAGAGCCGGAGCCGGCAGCACAGTCAGCGTGAGAGCTGCGGAGGCTGGTAACTAAGGTAAATATCGGGTAACCACCTTGGTTACCCGATGTTTACCCTGGTTACAGCTTACTGCAGCTGCCAGATGCCGGCTCCTGCTCCCTGCTCGCTTCATTTCGTCGCTCTCTCGCTGTCACACACAGCGATCTGTGTGTCACAGTGGGAGAGCGCCTTTGAAGAAAACGAACCAGGGCTGTGTGTAACGAGCAGCGATCTCGCAGCAGGGGCCAGATCGCTGCTCAGTGTCACACACAGCGAGATCGCTAATGAGGTCACTGCTGCGTCACAAAAAACGTGACTCAGCAGTGATCTCGGCAGTGAGCTCGCTGTGTGTGAAGCACCCCTAAGGGAGACCACCAATCCAAAATAAACAAACAGTCTAATAAACAGCCACTTTGGTGAAACTATGTACAATAGATAGTGGGCACAATACACATCATAACAATACTTGTCTCTTAAAGGTCAAATGTGGATAGTATGTCTATACCCTTAAAATAGAGCCATAGAAGAGTAGAGGTTAAGAAAAACCAAACAGGTGAGATTGGTGTTTTTAAATGATTAGCACCGCCATAACACACGAGCACGTGTAATTGGTTTGAACAGACACAGTCCCTTTAAATCTTTTGTAAAAAATCCTTTGCCTGATGTAACTTGACCCTCCCTGTTATAGACAAGGATTTGGTTCTCAACATAATCCATACAACCATCATGATTATCAAGAGAATTTAATTGCAGGTATCCAGACAATCCTGGTCAAGTACTATCCAAAGTATGATCCTCAAGAAAGATGAAAAATGTTATGAACTAAATCCACTTGAACATGGCCTCTGCACTCTCCAGTCGTGCTTTGCAACCTCAACCACAATGCAATAGAAGGACTGGATTGCCCCAGAAACACAACACAATACAATCAGCTCTGCTACTATTATGACTGAACCCTAACATTCACATGGGAATGGACAAACCAGGGGTAATGTAAAACCAGAAATATGTAGCACCCAGGGTGCAGGGGGGGTGTCAGGCACGGGGTCTCGTACCTGAGTTACTCGTCACCGGGCTGGTGTGATGGGCTGGGATGTCGGATGACGGAGAAGGAGGCTGTACCCCAAAAAGGGACAGTCGGGTCCCAAATGCTCCATGCTATGGGGACCCAACCAACAGAGAGTGCCGGGGACAGAGCAACCTGGGTCACTACATTGGCACTGATACTCCAAGGGACCTGAACCAGCAACTTCTGGGTCCAAGTGAGTAGAGACTGTTAAAGACAATCTGGTGTGATCTTCGTTATTACCCCTCATCATCTCCCAGGCATGGCATTACCTGTGGAAGGCCTAACACCATTGCTGCAATCACCACCAGCTCTGGGAGTAACCACATTTAGCAGCGGCGGTTCTCCATCCTTAACCACAACCTGCAGGTGGCGTCACATGAAATTAACTCTATTAATCCCTTTGTAAATATACCCCCCCTTTCAAAAAGGGGCCCAGGGCATGGAACCAGGTAACGGCCACCAGAGTGACATTCCCATTTGTTACCGCCCGGGAACGAGTACCCCCTTCCCTGGGCGCTACACTGTCGCTGTTCTCCAGGGCGGATGGTAGTAGCAGCCAGAGATGGTATCGCTCCCCACATGTGAAGCGCCCCTGGGGAGGATGATGAGGAGTAGTGATGCCGATGGCCTTTGGCGTCGAGGCACGGAGCGATGACTCCGGTAATAAAAGTCCGAGTCGGTTGCTGCAGTTCCAGGTGTCTTTACTCACTTTTTGGTGCCGCTCACCCAGGTAATGCCGGTCACCCACTATGATGTGCCCCGACAACCTCAGATAAGTTAGAAGAATTCACTGGTGCTTGAAAGACGAAAGTCCCTTTTTCAGAGTTGCCCTTCCAACCGGGAGGAACCTGGTCTGAGCGCTCCACTCCAAGCCGTGGGCCCCGTGAAGAGAAGAAAAGAAAGGGGTGGTGGTGTCGTGTCCCCTCACGCTAGGGGACTCTAGGCTATCCCTGACAACCAGATCACCCTTGAAGGTAAAGCCTCCGGAGTCACATGCCTTACTATTCTCGTGACCAGGTCTAACATGTTACCCTTCCATTCTAAATTGAGCTCAGTCTTTAGTGCAGAGTATAACCCTCTTGAGGCTTTAACATCTCTGAATTCTGCAGAAGCTTGAACGATAAATGCAGGGAAGGAAGGGGCAGAAGTGTGATGAAAACACAGATTAAGGCCCCCTTCACACATCCGTGTTTCCGGTTCGTGTGGTGTTCATTTTCCCGTGTACCAGAGACACGTTCACACGCAACCTAATTAAAGTTAATAGAGATTTTCACACATCTGTGTTTGTGTCCCTGTGGACCATCCATATGTCCATGTGCTCCACACGGACACATGTCCATTTTGGCCAGCAGCATGGATCAAATATGGAAAGCACACGGATGGCTTCCTCTGCTGTGGGCTGGCATTTCCAACTGCTACACTCCCCTTGGTAGGTGTAACCTCTGGAGGGCTGAACAGTTGTTTGTGCCCCTTTATACCTTCTGTGCCTACGACTGGCGGAACCTTCTACTACCACTTAGCCACTAACCGCCATTTTGAAGTTCATACTTGATGCCATCTTATGAACAACAATAAATCCAAAGAACACATAATCACATTGAGCTAGAAGGCCTTAGTGAAGGCCTATAAGCCGCTCCATATACCATACAATTAAAAAACAGAGAACAATAAGAGCATATGGCTAAAACATATTTGTTTATTGAAATGCACATAGAGTGAACAAATGCCAAATGGTACTGAATAGGAAAGAAAGCACAGCACCCCGACAGCTGGGTAATACAATAAGATGAGATGGGTATAGAGCAAAACATATATTCTCATGTAGTCCACAAATAGCAATACATAATTATGCTCAATAATATCTGCATCAAGGAATCTCTAAATAATGCTCAAAGACCTCCATAGTCTTGTAAAGTGTAACATCTCAGACCTAATTTAGCTTGTATACAGAGAGACAAATTAAGTCTTACCCATCAAAGAGTGCACCCACACCCAACTGCCAGACCTTAAGGAGACGTTCACACCTACAAGATGATATTACTCACAAAAACAATGCTAAATGCATATGGTGTGAAAAAATGAAAAATCAAGAAAGTAATACATTTTTAATCAATAATATAGTATTAACTAATGTGTATAAAAAAATGAGGAAGATGAAGAAAAAAAACTTCAACAACATCTCCATGAAAATGATCTTAAGTAGTTGAAGGACTGAGTGAAGAAATATGCTAATAAATGAGTAAAAAAATGAGTGAGACAAAAAAAGCCAATGAAATAAACAATATATAGTATGCCATAAATTGTATATAGAATAAAAATTGTGAAATGCTGATTATGTATTACTAGCTGTAGTACCCAGCTTTGCCCGGGATAGTAACTGTCTCTCTCACTCTCCCACTCTGTCTGTCTGTCTCCATCTCTGTCTGTCTCCATCTCTGTCTGTCTCCCTCTCTGTCTGTCTGTCTACCTCTCTGTCTCTCTCTCTGTGTCTCTCTCTGTCTCTGTCTTTGTGTGTTTCTGTCTGTGTGTCTGTGTCTGTCTCTGTGTGTCTATGTCTGTCTGTGTGTCTGTCTCTGTGTCTCTGTGTGTTTCTGTGTGTTTCTCTGTGTGTGTCTCTGTGTGTGTCTGTGTCTTTGTATGTGTGTGTGTCTCTGTCTCTGCGTGTCTCTGGCTGTCTCTGTCTCTGTGTGTCTGTGTCTCTGTGTACCTGTCTCTGTGTGTGTCTCTCCATGTGTCTGTTTCTTTTTGTCTCTGTTGTCTTTTGTCGTCTCTGCGTCTGGGTGTCTGTGTCTCTGGGTGTGTCTCTGTCACTGTGTGTGTGTCTGTCTCTGTGTGTCTCTGTTTATGTGTGACTCAGTTTCTGTGTGTCTCTGTATCAGTCTCTGTATCTCTGACTCTGTCGGTCTCTGTATGTCTCTATCAGTCTGTGTGTTTGTATCTCTGTCTCTCTCCATCTCTCTGTGTGTGTCCCTGTGTGTGTGTGTGTCTGCCTCTGTGTGTCTCTGTCTCTGTGTATCTCTATCAGTCTCTGTGTGTCTCTGTGTGTCTGTGTCTCTGTTATGTCTCTGTGTTTCTGTGTGTCTCTGTGTGTTTGTCTGTCTGTGTGTGTCTCTAGTTGTCTGTCTCTGTCTCTCTGTGTGTCTGTGTCTCTGTGTGTTTCTGTCTCTCTGTCTGTCTTTGTGTATGTCTGTGTCTCTGTGTGTCTCTGTGTGTCTCTGTCTCTGTGTGTCTCTATCAGTATGTGTATCTCTGTCTCTGTTCTGTCTCTGTGTGTGTCTCTGTGTGTGTCTCTGTCTCTGTGTGTCTGTCTGTCTCTGTGTGTTTCTGTGTGTTTGTCTCTGTGTGTATGTCTCTGTGTTTTTTTGTGTCTCTGCATCAGTATGTGTGTGTCTTTCTGTGTGTGTCTGCATGTCTCTCTTTGTTTGTGTCTCTGTGTGTGTATCTGTGTCTCTTGGTGTGTGTGTGTGTGTGTGTGTGTTTTTGTGTGTATGTCTCTGTGTGGCTCTGATTATGTATGTCTGTATCAGTCTCTTTATGTCTCTGTCTCTGTGTGTCTCTGTCTCTCTGTGTCTCTGTATCAGTCTCTGTGTGTCTCTGTCTCTGTGTGTGTCTGTCTCTTTGTGTCTCTGTGTGTCTCTGTCAGTGTGTCTCTCTGTGTGTGTTTCTGTGGTTCTGTCTCTGTGTGTATGTCTTTGTGTGTGTCTGTCTCTGTGTCTCGGTGTGTCTGTGTCTGTGTGTGTCTCTGTCTCTATTTATGTGTCTGTCTTTGTGGTGTGTCTTTGTGTGTATGTCTCTGTGTGTGTCTCTGTGTGTGTCCCTGTTACTGTGTGTTTCTGTATCAGTCTGTATGTCTCTGTGTGTCTTCGTGTCTCTGTATCAGTCTCTCTGTGTCTGTCTCTGTATCAGTCTGTGTGTCTCTATCTCTGTGTGTCTCTGACTCTGGGTGTGTCTGCTTCTGTGTATGTCTGTGTGTGTCTGTCTCTGTGTGTGTCTGTCCTGTGTGTCTCTGTCTCTCTGTCTGTCTCTCCGTGTCTCTGTGTGTGTCTATCTCTCCACCAATATCATATTACCTCACACATAAGCTGTCTTATAATAAGAATGTCCTTCGTTGCCTATAGCCAAAAATCAGAGCTCCTTTTAATGACCTATAGCTCCCAGCTCCATTGACTTTAATGTAAGCAGGTTTTTTGGAGAGTAACTGAGGTGTCTGTGCAAAATTTCTTGATTGGAAATGCAAATGCGTGGATTCCTTTAGCACACACACACACACACACACACACACACACACACACACACACACACACACAGTACATACATAGACTCAGCTTTATATATTAGATGGCATTGAATACAGTGTAAAAAGATCACAAGAGCTAATGGTGTATCTATATTATGTGTAAAAGATTATGCTAACTAGGTTGAGTGAAAGAAAAAAAAGGTAAATTTTTTCATTTTTGATCATTTCCAAAATTCATCAAAAAAAAGAATATGAATGTGTTCCACCAGCTTGAAGGGTACTTCCAACCAGAATTAAAGCATCCATCATCCAGTGACTTGAACAATGGTATTGATATTCTTTATCATCTTAGTCCCATATTCATGAATATTTTAGTGCTTGACAATTTCTCTTTAAAGGGAACTTTTCACCAGTTTTTAAGGGAACCTTTCACCAGTTTTTAAGGGAACCTTTCACCAGTTTTTTACCTATTAAACCAAAAATATCACCTTCTGCAGCTCCTGGGCTGCATTCTAGGAAGGTGCACTTGTTGCTGGCCCCCCTTGTAGACCCCTAAAAGAACTTTAGAAAATCTTACCGTTTCCTATGCAAATGAGTTTGGTTGGCCAGATGGGCGGGCTATAATTCGTCTCCTGTCCCCCCTCCTGCCGCTGTTCGCCGTCCCCCAGTCATGATTTACATGGATGACGCCGCCCCCGTCATCGTGCACACTGCTGGAGTCTTGCGCAGGCGCATTTCGCTGTCCTCTATCGCGGGGCTGAGCATAAAGTTTCCCTCACGCGAGCACCGGTGATGTAGTTGCGCAGGCGTGAGATTATGGGCGGGTACGAGGATGACGCTGGTGAGGTCATACACAGCGCTGCCCATAATCTCGCGCTTGTGCAACTACATCACAGGCAATTCTAAATAAAATAAAATAAAACAATTCTCAATACTTTATAATTGTTACTGTATGACATACAGAACTGCAATATATAGCATGGAAATTGTATACTTACCTTTTTGTGTAGGGGTGCCATTGTATAATGGCACCCCTACACAAAAATATATGGAAATAATATTACTACAGTTTAGCAATCCCTATGTATTCAGTAATACCACAACAATATTTATAATACTGATAACATTGATTAGTGTAAATGTATAAACATAGTTCCTACAATTATACATCTAAAAATTATAGCAGTATAACTGAATATACTCGAAACCTCCATATAAAATCATTTTTAGAAAATAATTTAATGATATTAATGTTAAAAACTGATAAAATACCACAACAGTGATGGATTTAAAGAAATGCACTAAAACCAAAGTGTTCATTCAAACCATAAGGTGTCATACCATAAGGTGTCACTGTGCCAAAATTAAAGATTAATTTGCTCTCCAATTTTGCTTACGTCACCTCACCGTGGTCCTAATTTGATCTTATCAATTGCTTTAATTCTCAAAAGTCTGGCGTCTGAATTATGAAGATCTCTAAAATGTTGGGAAATTGTTTTTAAGGGTTCAGTGGGGAAAGCAGTCTTCGCTTTTTTTATATCCCTTACGTATTCTCCCACTTCCACAATAGAACAAAAGATGATGATGCTTACCAGAGACATAGAAGCACTCTACATTTTATTCAAGCACAAGGATGGCCTAAAAGTGTCCTCTTTCTTCTTAGTGTCAGGCAATCTTGATCAGCGATAATCACAACTTATACTGCTACTATTGGAATACATTTAAAGGTAGGGCGTACCTCCAAGTACAAGGAATGGCAATGGGGCAGCATGTGCACCCTCATACGCTAATTTATTTTTGGGAGCCTGAAAGCGGGAATTATTCCTCATAGAGCCAGGTGTCGACATCCATAAAGTACAGAACTGGATGTGATCGATTGAAGACATCTGGTTCCTGTGGGAAGGTACGCCCATTGAACTGAAGAACTTTATGGGCCGACTGGACAAGAACAATTTGAATATTTTCCTCACCTATAAATATGGCAGAAGGGTTGACTTTCTGGACATTATAATAAAGGCAATACATGACGGTGTAATTCACACTGATGTCTTTCAGAAAAAGACCGCTACTAACTCACTTTTATATGCTGGTCTCACTTTTATATGCTGGTTCCTCTCATTTGCGATCAACCATTAACAACATCCCAGTGTAAGAATTTCTTCGAATAAAACGTATTTGTTCATCTGAAGAAAACGATAGAACTCAAGCAAGCGACCTTGTTAGCCGTTTTATTAATAATATATAAGCAAGGATGGTTGACCTTAGGGAGATCAACATCCAATACCGTGGAGACACTGAAGCGACCGGTGGTAGGGCCGCGGGTGTGTGTGTATGCTCTATTCCAACAAAATCCCCATACTCAGATTTTACCGGTAGTAACATTTCTTTACTAGGAAACATATTTATAATACAATCAACCGAACTATCTGCGCACATGTGTATGGTGGAGTCCCCGGATCTTCACTCCTTCCGGGTACGCAGCAAGAAGAAAGGGAAAAAAACAACAAAGAAATGGCGGCAACTTTCCCTAACTTTCCCTACAATCACGTACCAGTCTATCCCAGAAGAAGATGCCGCTCCCACGTCGCAGGCCTGGAGTCTCACGATGATGGGTCCCGGTGCAGCGCTGAAGGGATGCAGCTCCTCGGTCTTTTCCTTTGATCTTCTCCCGCTGGTAACGGATTATAGTCAGTCTTTTGGTCCCGGGGCACACCGAGCAGAAGAAGGGAGGTCACGGCCCCTGTACTTGCACTCAGGGTGCGATGCTCTGCAGTCAAGTTGTCACAGCCCCTGGATTTGCACTCCGGGTGCGATGCTCTGCAGTCCGGGGAGATCCTCGGCGAAAACAAAGTCCTGCAGCCCGGGGATGGCAGGAACCACTTCCACAGGGTGATTCCTCCAAGAATCCGGTGGCAAAAGAGCCCTGTGTTCAGAGAGACCACACGCAGCTCTCTCCTGGCTGAGCTCCGGGGCTGAATAATTTTCCCGCACTTTCTCTTCCTGGTTAGAACACACCAGCTCCTGTAGGGGATTTCCCACCTCTGTGTTTGTGATTGCACAGTCTGACACTGCCCCCTTGTGGGCAAGGGCTGAAGCAATATTCAAATCCATTTCTACATTAATGATGCAGTCTGAATTGTTGATCCCATTACATACCCCCCCACTTAAAGGTTGGCAGTCCCTGTCAACTACCGTCGGCTCCCAGGCAGCGATGACTGCAGATGTCACAGGGGTTGGTTGAGAAGTGGGCCATACATACTGGTCCCTGTAAGACCGCCCGGGCGGGATCCCAGCAGTGGTGCGGTCAGTGCGTCTCAAGGGTCGGTTGTTCCCTTCCCTGTCACTGTCTTTACGCCCCACTTCAGTCAGCACTCCGGGGGAAGAACTGGGTTGTGTAGGTGGGTCACCAGTCTCAGAGTCGCCGTGATCACTATGCTGGGAAACGTCCGTGACGTCAGTCGTGTTGGCAGCGTCACCCCCTCCAGGTACTGTGGTAGGGGAGTCAGGCTGGGATCGGCAGGGACGCAACATATTTCGGTGCACAATGCGAATGTTGCGACTGTCTTCACCCTGCACTCGGTATACATGCCCGTTGGGGTAGGGGCGTTCGATTACCCGGTAGACTTCAGTCTCCCACTTGGCTCGAAGTTTCCCTTGTGGCTTCTTGATACGGAGCAAGACTAGCTGTCCTAACTTCAAGAGTTGCTCTTGCACGGGGAGTGGGTCAGCATGTATCTGGCCCCGGATTTGTTGGCTCAACAGCCGGTGTACAGTCTCCATCTTCTGGCGGTGAGCATTTAGCCAGGAGGGGTAGTTATGGCAGGCATCATCTCCAGGGCGGAATAGGTTCAGGTCACGGACCCCTTTTCCGGGGCGGCCAAAGAGAAGGGTGTGTGGGGTGTAACCAGTCACGGAGTGGACCTGGTTGTTGTAGGCCCATACTAGATCGGGAAGGAATTGGAGCCATTGGTCTTTCTTATCATCGGCCAAGGTGCGGATCAGCTGGAGTAGAGTCCGGTTGAAGCGTTCACATGCACCGTTCCCTTGTGGGTGGTAAGGAGTGGTCCTCGACTTCTTGATCCCATACATCTGATGCAGCTCTTCGATGACTCGGCCTTCGAAACAAGCCCCCTGGTCGGAGTGCAACCTCTCCGGGCACCCGTAGACGTGGATGAACTGTCGACAGATGGCCCGAGCAGCCGATTCAGCCGTCTGGTCTTTGGTAGCGACAGCGACAGCGAATTTTGTGAAGTGATCCACCATGACTAGGCAGTACTGATAGCCACTGCTCGCCGTCCCAATCAGCAGATAGTCCACCATCAACAGCTCAAGCGGCCTGGATGTTTTAATTGTCTGAACAGGTGCACGCTGCTCAGGGGACTTGTGTAGTTCACAGGTGCGACAGGTCTGGCAGACGTCTTCAACCAGCTTGCGGAGCCCCGGACAATAGATGGACTGTTGAATCCACCGAAAGGTCTTGTCTATTCCGAAGTGTCCATTCCTTTTGTGGGCTTGGGCCACCATCTCACGGGCCAATTGATCAGGCACCACAACTTGTGTGCATTCCTCCAGCATGTGCGACAAGAGAACCTTCCGGTATAGCACTCCTTCTCTCAGAATCAGCCGGTCCCACTGACTGAGCAGGGTCAAGGTCCCGGTAGACAGTCGTGCCGTTATATCGGCGGGAGGCTTCTGCTGCCGCTTCACCCATTGTTTGAGTAGAGCCCATTCAGGGTTCTGGTCCTGGAGCCTACACCACTCCTGGGGTGGCAAGGCGACCCCCACTGGAGTTCCAGCTTCGCCCACAACGAACTGGCGGTACTCCACCATCTGTTGGGCGAGCTTTGCAAAGTCAGGCGTCTCGTCCCCTTCTAATTCTTCATCCCGGTCTTGGTTGAGTAAGGGGTATGACACTCTAGACAGGCTGTCCGCATTTTGATTCTCAGCTCCAGCCCTGTATTTGATCTTGTAATTGAACTTGGAGAGCCGAGCCATCCAACGCTGCTCCATGACTCCGAGCTTCGCATTTTCTAGGTGGGCCAACGGGTTGTTATCGGTCAGGACTAGTACTTCAGCCCCCGTGAGGTATCCTGCAAATTTCTCCGCCATAGCCCACGTTAGGGCCAACAGCTCCAGCCGGAATGAGCTATAATTGGTGGGGTTCTTCTCGCCCTCATGTAGGGACCGACTGGCATAAGCTATGACCCGTTCCTTGCCTTCTTGGACCTGTGAAAGTACTGCCCCTAGACCCTGTAGACTGGCATCGGTGTGTAGTTGGAAGGGCAAGTTGTAGTCCGCATATGCCAGGATGGAGGGAGACGTTAAGGCACCCTTTAGGGCTTGGAAGGACTCTTCCTGGCTGGGTCCCCAGCTGATGGGTCATCCTCTGGGGCTGTTGGTGGTCCCTCGAAGCAGGTCATGCAAGGGTGCAGCAAGCCGGGCGAAGTTTTTGACGAACCGGCGGTAGTAGCCGGCCAACCCCAGGAAAGCCCTGACCTCCTTGACGTTTGTGGGCTGCGGCCAATCCCGTACGGCGGCTATCTTCTCTGAAGATGGCTGGACACCTTCGGCTGAGATCCGGTGGCCCAGGTAATTGATCTCGGGCTGCAGAAGACGGCACTTGCTGGGTTTCAACTTCAGGCCATGTTCTCTCAACCTACTGAACACACGGCCCAGCTGCTGCAGGTGTTCTTCAATGTGGCCGAATAGACTACAATGTCGTCCAGGTAGATGAGGGTGAAGTCGAAGTTGAAGTCTCCCAAGCAGCGCTCCATCAGCCGCTGGAAAGTCCCCGGCGCGTTCTTCAGACCAAAGGGCATCCGGTCGAACTCGTA
The DNA here is from genome assembly GCF_048569485.1 of Anomaloglossus baeobatrachus. NCBI lineage: Eukaryota > Metazoa > Chordata > Amphibia > Anura > Aromobatidae > Anomaloglossus > Anomaloglossus baeobatrachus. The sequence continues at coordinate 315,652,790 of NC_134356.1, read as the reverse complement.
CAGGCCCATGGGTAGGATGAAAGCAGTCTTCTCTCTATCTTTCTCGTGCATAGGTACCTGCCAATATCCGCTGGCCAGATCCAACGAAGAGAAGTATTTGGCTTTCTTCAGGGCTGTCAGGGATTCTTCGATCCTTGGCAAAGGGTATGAGTCCCGGATGGTGCAAGCATTCAAACGGCGGTAGTCCACACAGAACCTCAGGGACCCGTCCTTCTTCTTGACTATCACCACCAGTGCAGCCCAGGGGCTCTGGCTTTCTCGTACCACTCCAGCGTGTAGCATGGAATTAAGGAGATTTTTCACTTCTTGGTATTGCTGGGGAGGTATTTGGCGGTACCTTTCACGGATAGGAGCAGTGTCACCTGTGGGGATTTCGTGCTTGATACTGGTGGTGCACCCAAAGTCGGTGTCATGCCGGGCAAAGGACGCCTGATGCTCTTGAAGTAGCTCTTCCACCTGGGACACCTCCCATTTGGAGTATTGGGATACGTCCAACTGACACTTCTCTCGTATTTCTCGCCCCGCGTTGGTGTCACCCGCGACAGCGGCCATGGCAGAGACCGTCACTGTCCAATCTCCCTCTGTAGACGGTACAAACTGGAGGGGGCTCATAGGGTTCACCTCTTCGGTTAGAGCGTAGACTCGGGCGAGCTGTGTCCCGGCTTCTAGGTCAACGCTCACGTTAGCCGTGTTGCCCAGCCTGACAGGAATTCTTCCCTTTCTCACTACTGCTAGAATTCGAGCGACTAGTGGATTCAGCTTCCCTTCCTTCGGGGTGCGCGGCTCAATCAGCACCTCCACGCCTTCAAGCTGTCTCGTGGTGCTAAGGGGTAGTGAGATAACTGTCTCTTTCCCAGCCGGTAAGGTGATCCTAGTATGGCGGGGTACGGTGACCGTGGCCAGCGGCAGTTGTTCTTCTGTCATTCGCTGGAGGTTGCAGGTCCGGACCACTTGCTGAAAGGCACGGCGGGTGGCCCTATGTGCGGTCATGTCTTGCCAGTACTTGGGCCCCTTCTTGGTAAACAACACCAGATTCAGGTCTTTCAAGATGTTCATCCCAATAATCATGGGCGTTTCTGATCCAAAGCCTTCCCTGACCACGATTGTCCCTCTCTTCCCGAGATCTTGGCCACAGATTTCAGTGTTCATCCAGGCAACTCCCGTCACCGGAATGGGTAGATTATTGGCTGCTTTGATCTTGATGGCGGTATCAGGGTCATAGGCAACCCGCGGCTTTAGACATTCTTCGTAGAACTGCTCGGAGATGGTGGATACCTGAGACCCAGTATCCATTAACCCTTGTACGGCGATCCCTTCCAGTAATACTTCCAGGGTGGGGCTATTTGATGCAAGTTTGTTCCGTGGCTGGCTCTGTTTTCCTACAACCCTCTCTTTGGCGTCCCCTGCCGAGTGAGCCTCTTTGGCAGGGGCGTCTAGTTTAAAGGCGGCCGCTGTTGTGAGACATGACTTGCTGGTTCTGGTAGATCGGACTGTGGATGAACTTGAAAGTTCTGGGGGCAACGGTTGGCTCTATGGCGGGGATCGCCGCATGTCCAGCATCTTCCCATCGGCCGGCTGGGTTGTTGTCTCGCTTGCCGGCCCGCCTGTTGGTCTAGGGTGAGCTGTAACACCTGTTTCTGCAACGCTGCCACCATCTGCTTCAGTTCTTCCGTGTTGCTGTTCGGAGTCCCGATACCAGATATGGACCTGCAAGCCGCGGTATATGTCTGTGTCTCCACGACAGGTCCCCTTGAACGTTCTATAGCTTCTTGTTTGACCTCAGCGAACGTAAAGGCCGGATTTATCCGGAGTAGATCTTGCAATGAGCGGTTAAGGTACGGGTCTCTCAATCCGGTCACGAACTGATCTCTCAACACCAGGTCACGGGCACCCGTACTAGCTATCTGTTCTTCTTTTCTACAGGCTTGTTCTAGCAGCACTTGAAGGGCATTGGCATATTGAGGAATGTCCTCTGACTCGAGCTGAGTACGCCGGAAGAACATATAGCGCAATGTTCCCGCATATGTGGTCGGCCCATAGGTGTTCTCCAGCACCCGCACCAAGTCATCCAACGTATGCTGGCCCCTAACCGTCTCCAGCCTGACTGTCATCCACGCTTCCCCCTCTAATGTTAGCATGGCGATTTCTGCTAAGGTCTTAGGATCAGTGTTATACATTTCCCCCACTATCTTAAGTTGTTCAGTCCATTCAGTTACAGGATAGTTCCGTCTGTCAAACTTTCTCACCTGATTGACAATAGACGGCGGGGGAGCTGTCCGGTTATAAGTTACTACTGGGGGGTGATCTTGTTGGTCACACATCCTGCCGACTACGCCACATGAAGCGACCGGTGGTAGGGCCGCGGGTGTGTGTGTATGCTCTATTCAAACAAAATCCCCATACTCAGATTTTACCGGTAGTAACATTTCTTTACTAGGAAACATATTTATAATACAATCAACCGAACTATCTGCGCACATGTGTATGGTGGAGTCCCCGGACCTTCACTCCTTCCGGGTACGCAGCAAGAAGAAAGGGAAAAAACAACAAAGAAATGGCGGCAACTTTCCCTAACTTTCCCTGCAATCACGTACCAGTCTATCCCAGAAGAAGATGCCACTCCCACGTCGCAGGCCTGGAGTCTCACGATGATGGGTCCCGGTGCAGCGCTGAAGGGATGCAGCTCCTCGGTCTTTTCCTTTGATCTTCTCCCGCTGGTAACGGATTATAGTCAGTCTTTTAGTCCCGGGGAACACCGAGCAGAAGAAGGGAGGTCACGGCCCCTGTACTTGCACTCAGGGTGCGATGCTCTACAGTCAAGTTGTCACAGCCCCTGGATTTGCACTCAGGGCGCGATGCTCTGCAGTCCGGGGAGATCCTCGGCAAAAACAAAGTCCTGCAGCCCGGGGATGGCAGGAACCACTTCCACAGGGTGATTCCTCCAAGAATCCGGTGGCAAAAGAGCCCTGTGTTCAGAGAGACCACACGCAGCTGTCTCCTGGCTGAGCTCCGGGGCTGAATAATTTTCCCGCACTTTCTCTTCCTGGTTAGAACACACCAGCTCCTGTAGGGGATTTCCCACCTCTGTGTTTGTGATTGCACAGTCTGACACTGCCCCCTTGTGGGCAAGGGCTGAAGCAATATTCAAATCCATTTCTACATTAATGATGCAGTCTGAATTGTTAATCCCATTACAACACCATCACGTGTTTCTCAACGCAGTGATTCTAGAGCAATGTCCCCTGGGAAATATTCAAAACAAGAAAGCCTGCGGAGACACCATCACATGTTTCTCAACGCTGGCAGGAAACTAACCAGGTCTTTCACCGGGAAGGAACAACCACGGGAAGGGCAGTCTCCAGTCAAGGAGACCACCTATGCCAAACATGGTATCCATCCACAGACAGCTGTTTCGGGGTATTTGCCCCTCATCAGTGTGGAGTAGGAAACTGGCTAGTGGGAGCATTGCTTAGTAGAAGACTACATAAGCAAAGATGGTTGACCTTAGGGAGATCAACATCCAACACCGCGGAGACACCATCATGTGTTTCTCAACGCAGTGATCCTAAAGCAATGCCCCCTGGGAAATATTCAAAACAAGAAAGCCTGCGGAGACACCATCACATGTTTCTCAACACTGGCAGGAAACTAGCCAGGTCTTTCACCGGGAAGGAACAACCACGGGAAGGGCAGTCTCCAGTCAAGGAGACCACCTATGCCAAACATAATAATATAGTCGAAGAAAGATAAAGAGGATATTCAAGAGCAAATAGAACATCAAGAAACTCTCTTCTCTATCCTAATCAGGTGTCCAAAAGTAAAAAAAATGAAATATGGCTGCTAAATACATACAGCAATCAGTGGCAAAATCTCTCCATGATACTCAAGAAACATTGGGGCAACTTGTTTTCTGATCTCATACTTAAGAACATTTTACCTCCTTATCCAGCAAGGCGTTCCAAAAATCTTAAGGATCTGCTTGTCCACAGTCACTACCGGGGTACAAAAGCTGACATCAATGGCAATGCCATAGTATACTTTATGATTGGATGAATTTAATTTTTACTGCAATATATCATCTAGGCTAAAGATATTCTGCCATGTTATGATATGTTGGGACCCTTTGTGGAGCCCCTGCTTTTTATTATGTTGGAATTTTAAATATGATTCAATAAATAATTTTAGTTGGGAAAATCTTCGCATCTTTTTCTGATTTTGTTCAGACCAATATATATGATTTATAGCTGATGCCATTTCCTTGTCGCTTTCAGCTAGTGAGTGAACATTTATTTTCTCCAATATGTTTTTATGAAGCACAAATAAAGAAAGAATTTTTATACTGCGGAAAGTTCCCCTCTTTCTTCTATTACCATGTGAGGGGCACAGTGGTGGCATTATTATGTGGGGCAGAACGAGGAGCACTGTTTTTGTACCACACAGCTTGTTCAGTAATAAGGACACATATGGCAGCAGCAGCTCAGGATGAGGAGTTTTTGCAGGTTGGGAATAGATGGGGATGGTGCTGGAAATGTGAGAAGTCAAGTGTGTGTTTGTTTTAATCTCTACAGGCGAGTCGTGGCTGGCAGAAGTTGTCTTGCTGGTCTGGGCCAGATGGAAAAAGAGAGGAAAAGTGAACAACTCCATAAGAAAGAATGTCACCTGTAAGTCACTATCTATAACTGTACTGTAATCTACTATTATATGTTCTGCAGGACTGGTATCTACCACTATATGATCACCGTATGGTGGTAATATTGGTGTTAGCCTTTGTATAGAGATTTATTTCCAGTAACAGAACAGTGCGTTCATCTGCTGAGGTTCCCCTGCACCCATGATTACCGTGCACAATCATAGTAATTACCATGGTTACGTGCTTAGGGGCACAGTCAGATGTACCCCCCTGGCTGAATGCCTAGCTAGACCTCTGATCAGAGCGGATGTCTGAAGACTGTAACCGTTCAGTGGCCACTGATTGACTGTGGCGGTCACATTACATAACAATGTCATGTGACTTCTGGTAGACACAGTACCAACATCGGAGTATCCAGTCTGAGAAGTATATATATATATATATTTTTCTTTTATTTAGCTCTTAAGAAGTGAATTGACCTTTTTAAACCCTTGATGTAAATGTATGAACTTGGCGAAGAAAGAGTTGGAAGGGGCTAACACAGCAGATACTGATATTGCCGATATTTTACTATGGCAGCCAGGGACCTGCTCAAGACCCCCATTGCTGCATTCCTTTTACTCTTGGAAGACCATTATTTACTTCATATACTGCAATATTATAGTATTGCAGTATATAGAACAAGTATAACCTAGAATAAAAATGACTGTATACCCTGCAGTAATAAAACAGATAGTAGTAATACTTGTAAAAAAGGGTACTTACAAGATTTTTTTTTTATGAAAAAAGTGTAAAGGCCATCCTACCGTGACTATACCTAATAAGGATGGACCCTAATTCTAGTAATTCATTTTGCTATGTGCCAGCAAGCAATCAAAGGATCACATATTTGGTATCACGTGTCCATACAAGTCTGACTTCAAAATACAAAAGTAATTGAAGCCCCTCCCCAGCGGATTTTTTTTTTCAGTGCTGGAGAGGTGCTTCTAATTTTATGGCCCTGCCTCCATTCTTATATCACTCTCCTGACCTTTTATCTTTTATTGGCGCAGCATCGGTCTTGCAGCGCCATCATGTGACCGCAGCTTCTGTCACATGATGGTCACAAGCTCTTAATACAAGTCTACGAGAGCCAGAAGGAGACCAAAATGAGGCTCCCAAAGAGATGCATTGAAGACTGACCTATATAAATGTGGTATCACTGTAATTGTAGTGACCCCAAGAATAAAGCTGTCTTATTACTTTTACGGCACAGTGAATGTCGTTGAAAATAAAAACAAACAAAAACAACAACAAAACAGTTCCTGGGTTGCTGTTTCATTTTGATTCTTCCTCAGAAAATGCAGAATAGGAAACAGTTCAAAAATATTTTTGTGGCCCAAAATGGTACTAATTAAAACTCCAACTCATCCCTCAAAAATAAGCCTTCACATGACTCTATCAGCAGAAAAATAAAAAAACCTATAATCTTCAAAGTTTGATACTGCAAATAACCTTTATTTTGTAAAAAAAAAAACATTTTTTATGGTGATAGCAGCCCAACCTAAAAAAAAAAATATAAATCTGGTATCGCTGCAATGATACTGACATGAGGAATAAAGCGCCTAATCACTTATACCGCAAGGTGAACGGCATAAAAAAAACACAAATAAAACCAATTTTTCAACTGCTGTTCATTTGCTTACTCTGCCGCTCAAAGATCACAGTAAGGCTCCGCTCACATTTAACCTAAGGGTGGCTTTACATGCTGCGATATCTGGCCCGATATCGCTAGCATGAGACCCGGCCCCATCGTTTGTGCGCAATGGGCATATCGCTGTCCGTCGCGCACAAAATCGCGCACCCCCGTCACACGTACTTACCTGCCCTTTGACATCGCTATGACCTGCAAACCGCCTCCTTTCTAAGGGGGCGGTCCGTTCGGCGTCACAGCGACGTCACAAATCGGCCACTCAATGAAAGCGGAGGGGCGGAGATGAGCGGGACATAACATCCCACCCACCTCCTTCCTTCCGCATTGTGGCCGGAGGCAGGTAAGGAGATGATCCTCGTTCCTGCGGCGTCACACTTAGCGATGCGTGCTGCCGCAGGGACGAGGATTATCTTCGCCCCAGCGACAGCAGCGATAACTGGCAGCGGACCCCCATGTCAGCGAGGAGCGATTTTGGACGTTTTTGCAACGATCCAAAATCGCTCCTAGAAGTCACACGCTACGACATCGCTACAGCGGCCGGATGTGCGTCACAAAATCCGTGACTCCAACGAGATCGCTGTTGCGAAATCGTAGCGTGTAAAGCCCGCTTAAGATCTACACAAAGCACTTACACCGGGCTTACTTGTAAATCTCTTAAAAACATGTTTCAGCCAAAATTCCCAATGGAAAATTCACTGTAATAAGGCAGAGGGTGTCACTTTGAACTCCCGTCTGGTCTGTGGTCCAGCGGTGTCCATCTTTTTACCCTTCTTTTTAGGTGTGCACAAAAGTATGGTCATCAACAGTTTGGTGCACCGTTGAAAAGACAGACACCGCTGAAATTAGGCCAAACAGAGTCCAGTGTAGCTCTGCTGCCTCATTATAGTGAATGGATCCGTCTAGGGTTTGACCTGAACCACATATTTCTGAGATGTACATGGAAACCCTGATGTAAGTGCTCAGCATAGAGCACAGTATAAATGTGAACTGATCCAAAATATTCTATACCCCACATTGCCACCAATTGCATTCAACTTAACCCACAAAAAAGTCCCCACTCAGGTCCATCATCTGTTTACGGAAATATAGGGGACTTCCACATTATTGGTAGCACAAAGTGAAACGCTCACTGCCAGTGTTGTTAAGGCGGTGAGCGTGAATGGACCCACTGCACCACAGGAGGGGACTCAGGCTTACAGTTTAGTATGTGGGGCTTGACTAACCACCAATTGCGAGGCAGACGCCAGGTACCACTCCCAGGGCAGTGCCTGGGACTGTGGCAGCTGACCCCCAGGACAGGAGACGGACTCAGGTACAGACACAGTTGCAGGCAGGTATAGGTGGGATGGCTGAGACACACAGGAAGGCGGGTACGGACAGGTATGGTAGGCAGAGTAGGGGCAGAGAGGTATGGGAAGGCAGGCAAATGTACAGGTGATAGACACAGGAAGTATGAAACCTGACAACTAGCTAGTGGTGACAGGTGGACACGGACTATAAAAGTCCATATTCGCGCAGTTTCAAAAGTATCTGGGTACCGAGCCTGGGGTTGGCTAATGCTCCAGAGATGGCGACTCAGGAAATAAAAAAATAAAACAAGCGCGCTATACTTACCGAGTCTCCGGCATGACTGTAGCTGCATCCGGGCCACTCACTCTTCTTCGGGGCCACTCATTAACCTCATATATATTCACTGCTTCCCTTGCCCACTGTCAGTCCTGGTGTCTGTGATTCAGATAGTCAGATAGCACTACCAGCCTGTGTGACAGAGTGACTGCAACCAATCACAGACTTTGTCTGCGGGTCGCTAAAGATTGGAGTAAAAATAAATAAATATCAAAATTGGTATAGGATCCTCCCATATTATGATACCCAGCACAGATAAAGCAGACGACTACAGGTTGCAGACCCCAGTTGTGTGCTTATCTTGGCTGTGTATCAAAATAAGAGGAACTGCATGTGGCTTTCGTTTAATGATTTAAATATATTATTTAAAAAATGGTGTGCTGTCTCCCACAATTTTGATACCCAGCCATGATAAAGCCCAACAGCTGGGGGCTGGTATTCTGAGGCTGAGGAGACTCATAGTTATTGGGTTCCCCCCAGCCTAAAAATAGCAGCCTGCAGCCGCCCAGGATTGTCAAATTCATTAGATGTGACAATCCTGGAACTTTACCCAGCTCATTCTGATTGCCTTGGTGCGGTGGCAGTTGTGGTAATAAGGGGTTAATAACAGACTACAGCTGCCATTAAGCCCTAGATTAGTAATGGGAGTCATCTATGAGACCCCCCCATTACTAATATGCAAGTGAAGAGAAATAAACACAAACACTGAAAAAATGCTTTATTTGCAAAAAAATACAAACAAAACCCACCCTCTTTCACCCTTTTATTAACCTCCAAAACACCCAGATCTGACGTAATCCACAAGAGTTCCCATGACGATTCCAGCTCTGCTACATCTGAAGTGACAGGGAAAGGCCTTAGAACATGACTGTGCGCTGTGGGCTTAAGGCAAAAAATGAGCCGCAGTGATGAGCAGTGATGTCACTCAGGTTATTTGCGGTAATGGCTGGAGGATCCCATGGTCCTCCACCTGTGATCGCAGGTAACCTGTCCTCAGTAAACATTATGTATTTAAGGCACTAGTGGGAGGGTGCCTTAAAAACATAGTGCCTCACAGCCATAGGCTGAGAAGCATTTCTGGGAAATGGGGCACCTGCCCTCGACCTTTTAAGTGGAGGGTCAGTGTGCGTGTGAGCCCTAAGCGCATTCCTATGGAACTTGTGCGGCATGTACAGGCCCCGGGGGAAGGAAAGAGCAGGTACACATATAGATGACTACAGGAAAGCAGGAAAGGATGCAACCTCGCTGGGGTAGTGAATACATTGTTGTCCATGCAGCGACGCCAGTGCTACAGAACCCCTTCTTTATGCCCCCTCTTCACCATGCCTGATGAGGTCGCTTCTCCAGCAACTTGTCTTCAGAGATGGTGGTTGAAGACAAGGCTGGTAGAAGGGGTAGACTGGATGGCTTCTGCTAGAGGGGCTTCTTCCTGGATCCTGAAAGGAAGACAGCAGCAGCCTCCAGGGTAGTCATCACTGAGGGTTCAGGAACCAGACATCTTTTGCAGCAATTCTGCCCCCAATGAAGCACCTCTCCGGATTTCCAGTCCATTGCAGGGAAGCCGGCGCTACACAAAGGCTCTGGAAAAGCAATATGGCTCCCCTCTAAAAAAAAGAAATCCGGCAAAATCTGCACTCCCAAATCCAAATGCACCTTTCCCTTCAGACCATAATTAACAGAAACATATTTTGCATTATTGTTGCGAGAAAAGATTGCGTAATTTATGGCATCTGTGTTTTCTAGTGGGGCAGTACAATGTACTGGATACTTCAACTGCTTATTTGCAATTTTTAATTCTGCAACATTCACTGCATTTAACTCCACAGGTATTTTCCAGAAACAAAATTGTCACTAAACCCATAGATGAATTGACAAAAGGGTATAATTTCCAAAATGTGGTCACCTGAAGGCGTTTCTGCTGTTCTGGCACTTAAGGGCTCTCTAAATGGAGTCCACAAACTATTCTAGGAAAACCTGTGCTTCAAAGCGCTCCTTCCCTACTAAGTCCTGTCATGTGGCCAAACATTATTCTATAGCCACATATGTGTCATGCCCCGTCCTGTGCATTCCCCAAGCGCTGCGGTTCCGGTCCCTGCAGGCCATGGAGACCGGGGGCGTTCCTGCAGCGTCACCAGGGCTGGAACAGCTCCTGACCATCCTGTACTTACCGTTTCCATTGAACTTCCACAGGGAACGCGTGCTCCCTGCTCTCCGGTACTCGTAGTAAAATAGCAGAGTTCTGCATACACTAAAGGGGTCTTTACACGCTACGATATCGTTAATGTTTTATCGTCGGGGTCACGTTGTTAGTGACGCACATCTGGCGTCATTAACGATATCGCAGCGTGTGACACCAGCGTCCTTAAGCGACCTCAAAAATGGTGAAAATCGTTCACCATGGAGAGGTCGTCCCAAACTCAAAAATCGGTAAGGGTTGTTTATCCATGTTGTTCATCGCTCATGCGGCAGCACACATCGCTGTGTGTGACACCACAGGAGTGAGTAACGTCTCCTTACCTGCCGCCGGCCGCAATGCGGAAGGAAGACGTGGGCTGGATGTTACGTCCCACTCATCTCCGCCCCTCCACTTTGATTGGCCGCTTAGTGACGTCGCGGTGATGTCGTGGTGACGCTGAACGTCCCTCCCCCTTGAGGGAGGGATTGTTCGGCAGTCACAGCGACGACGCCGACCAGGTAAGTGCGTGTGACGCTGCCATAGCGATAATGTTCGCTGCAGCAGCGATCACACGATATAGCATGTGCAACAGGGGCGGGTACTTACACGCTCGAAATCGCTAGAAATTGCTAGCGATATCGTAGCGTGTAAAGCCCGCTTAAGGGTCATGTGATCTCTGACTCTTCCCCTCCCTGTGACATCATCGCAGGTCCTGTCAGTGCAGAGCTGTCCTGAGTGCATTTCTCTACTAGCCTATTGCTGAGCAGCTCTGTGTATATAAAGCACCCTCCCCTTAAAGTTCTTGGCTAACATTTCCTATCTTTAGGTATGTTGTCAGTGTAGGGGTTGCGCTGCGTACCTCTTCCTGTGCCTCTTACTAATGTGTCTTTTCCTATCCTTAGAATTACCCACATTTGCTGTGTCTCCGGAGTCACTGCTTCTTTGATGCTTAAAGGATCCATAAGCTGTGCCTAATTCTTGGGGCCAAACTTTACATCCAGTTTCACATCAACAGAGTCAAGTCACATCTGCAGTACCGCATACGAAGAAGCCACTTCCACTAGATCTGCACGTATGCTGTGTCTTCCAATGTTGTGCCGTGCCTCTGTCCGGGTGCACTACCCTTAGACTTTGCATTATCCCTGTGATGCGGTGAGTCGTAACCATCGTCTTGGAGAGCGTGCATTTGGGCCCCTGGTGTTGTCCCGGACAGCCCCTGTATAGGGGTTTGCTCACGGTTGTTCCTCCTGGGGAGTCCGGTGCATGGGCCGGTGGAGCCTCTTCTGGTCATTCCCGCATTTCTCACCTATTTTGTGATTGTCAATAAACTTTTATTACTCACCACCTACACTCTTCCGTGTTCTGCCTGAGGTCAGCTGTGGTCTAGTGGGTCCACACATCCACGCTCGCCGCTCAGCGGGGAGCGTAACAATATGGGGTTTTATGTTCAGGAGAAATTGTGTAACACATTATGGGGCATTTTTTTACCTTTTTCTCTTGTGAAATTTGGAGCTAAAACATCATTTTTACACCGCCTAATAGTATAAATGTTTGTGACACACCTATAGTGTCAATATTCTCACTGTACTCCTAGATGAATTAATTGAGGGGTGCAGTTTGTAAAATATGATCATTTATAGGGGGGCTCTGGTTTCCTAGCATGTCAGGGGCTCTGCGAATGTGACAAGGCACCCCAAAACCATTCCAACTAAATCTGCACTACAATATGGTGCTCCTTCCCTTCTAAGCTTTGCACTGTGTTTTAAAAGTAATTTTCAAAATGGGGGATAGTTTCCACTTTTTAGACACAGCAGGAGCTCTGCAAACATGCCATGGTGTCTGTACTCAGGAGAAAATGCACAACATATTGTATCGTCCATTTTCTCCCATTAGACTTGTGAAAATTAAAAAAAATTGGCTAAAACAAGATTTGTGGGAAAAAAATATTTTTTTTTATTTTTATGGCTCGTAATAAAATTCTGTGAAGCACCTGTGGGTTCAAAGTGCTCACTACACATATGGATAAATTCTTTTGAGTGGTCTAGTTTCCAACATGGGGTCACTTGTGGGGGATTTCCAATGTTTAAAGGGAACCTGTCACCTGATGTTTATAATACTTACCTAACAGTCGATGGGGAGCAGACTGGTCGGATGGGTGTCTCCGTTCTCCAGGTCCCGCGCCTCCTCTTTCGGCCATCTTTGTCTTCCTTCTGAAATTAGTGTGCATGTTGCGTTCCCTGCTCAGAGCAGATCAAAGTGCGCCTCGCAGGACCTCAATGTTGGCTAGTGTAGATGATGTAAAACGCATCATCCACACTAGCTTCAGAAGGAGGACAAAGATGGCCGAAAGAGGAGGCGCAGAACCCAGAGAACGGAGACACTCATCCGACCAGTCTGCTCCGCACCAACCGTTAAGTATTCTAACTTAAAGCACATCAGAAGCTCTGCATACGCAATATGGCGTCTGCTAAAGATTCCAGCCAGTCAATTTGGCATTCAAAAAGTCAAATGGCGCTCCTTCACTTCCAAGCCCTGCCCTGCCGTGCGCCCAAACAATAGTTTTCCACCACATATAGAATATCCCTGTACTCAGGAGAACTTGCACAATAAATTGCATGATCCATTTTCTATTGTTACCTTTGTAAAAATGAAAACATCTAGGGTTAAAGAAACCTTTTTGTGGGGTAAAATGTATTTTTTATTTTCTTGGAGCAATGTAATAAAATTCTATGACTGGCCAGCAGCTGGCATTGGTATAGCTGTGCAGAAAGCTTTCTCTGTGTGGACCCAGCAATACTACAAGAATGGGAACAATTACTACAAGAATCGTATTGAGTGAGCACGCCTGTCTGATCATGCACTCTCGTATTGAGGGAGCATGCCTGTCTAATTGCGTTCTTGTATTGAGGGAGCACAGCTGGCTGATCAGGCGCTCTCTTATTGAAGGCGTGCGCCTGGCTGAACACGTGCTCTGTATTGAGGGAGTTTGTCTGGCTGATTGAGCGCTGTTTATTGAGGGAGCACGCCTGGCTGATCGTGCGCTCTGTATTGAAAGAGCATGCCTGGCTGATTGCATGCTCTGTATGGAGGGAGCATGCCTGGCTGATTGCATGCTCTGTATGGAGGGAGCATGCCTAGCTGATTGCATGCTCTCTATTGAGGGAGCATGCCTGGTTGATAGCACGTTCTCGTATTGAGGGAGCGCGCCTGCCTGATTGAGCGATCTGTAGTGAGGGAGCGCGCCTGACTGATCGCGTGCTCTATATTGAGGGAGTGGGCCTGGCTGTTCATATGCTCTGTATTGAGGGAGCGTGGCTGGCTGATCGCTTGCTCTATATAGAGGGAGCGTGCCTGACTGATCACGTGTTCTCATGTTGAGGGAGCACGCCTGGCTGATGGTGTGCTCTCATATTGAGGGAGCGAGCCTGGCTGATCACGTGCTCTATATCGAGGTTCTTGTCTGACTGATCGCGCGCTCTGTATTGAGGGAGCGCGTCTCACTTATCGCGTGCTCTGTATTGAGGGAGCGCGCCTGGCTGATCGCAAGCTCTGTATCGAGGGAGTCCACCTGGCTGATCGTGTGCTCTGTATTGAAGGAGTGCACCTGTCTGATCACATGCTCTATATCGAGGAAGTGTCGCGGGCGGAGGAGGGGACGCCGCGCTCTCCCACTGCTGCTCGGGTCCGGCTGCCGCGGCTGCTGCGGCCTGCTGCTGCTCGGTGGCTCGAGCAGTGGGCCGGATCCCGGGGACTCTAGCGGCGCTCCTCGCCCGTGAGTGAAAGGGGGTTGTTGGGTGTGGGGATGGTTTATTGTCCGTGACGCCACCCACAACCATTCATAGCACCACCGCTGCTCAATATAGGGATCCCGGGAGTGGTGATGCGGAGCAGCCAGGTGTTGTGTTGCCCCTCCGTGGGTAGGGTTGGTGATCCCGGGGCCCAGTGATGGTGTGGAAGGTGCAGGGCCTGGTGGGCGCAGGGACGCGGGGGCAGCGCTGTGCCTTGCGGCACTGTGGTACTCACTCAGCCTGAGACGTTGACACAGTTTTACGGTAAACCACACGGCTGGAAAGACGGTTCCCACGGACGGCTGCACTTGCTCTCCCAGTAGGTAACGGTGATGTCCCTTTGACCTGCACCTAGTGTTTCTGTGTTGGTAGCGATGGGTTCCCACCGGTAACCCGCTCCCCGGCTTGGATATGGGCCGGAGGAGCCCTGCTTTGCCCGCAGACGCTGGCCCTGAGGAACTGGTGCCCTGGCGGTGGCGGTGTTCCTCCTTAATGGTTGGACTTTTGCCTTCAGTCGGGACTTGGTTGTTGGGGGATCGACGTCCCCTTCACTGACGGATTCTGCAAATTATGGCGACTCCTAGCCTTGCCGGGGTCCGAGAGGCCCCTGCCCTGGTGCTGACTGTCCTTCGTATACTGCTCCAGACCGCCGGGCCACTACCCGTCCGCGGTCCTTCCAGCAACCTCCGAGCAGTCCCCCTCCAGACGATCACCGCTGTTGCTGACCTTGCTGACTCTGTCCTGCACTTAGCTGGACTAACTTCAGGTCTTTCTACGCTCACTTTTGCTCCTTTTCTTCTTTGCTCCACTACTACTTCACTTTCACTTCACTGTTTACTCCTTCCTCACTCTAGCTCTTCCCTGAGCTGACTGACTGGTTCATCCCGCCTACAGGGCTGTGTACTCCTCGGTGGGCGGAGCCAACCACCTGGCCCACCCCCTGGTGTGAACATCAGCCCCTGGAGGAAGGCAACAAGGATTTAAGTAGCTTTGGTGTTCCTAACTGGGATGTAGGGTGTGGTGGTGTGATGACCTGTGACCCCTGGCTTGCCCAGGGCGTCACAGAAGCATGCCTGGCTGATCGCAAGCTCTCGTATTGCGGGAGCGTGCATGGCTGATTACGCTCTCTTGTATTGAGGGAGTGCACCTGGCTGATCGCGTGCTCTATATCGAGGGAGCACGCCTGGCTGATCGCGCGCTATGTACTGAGGGAGTGTGAATGTCTGATCACGCCCTCTGTATTGAGAAAGCGTGCCTGGCTGATCACGTGCTCTATATCGGGGGAGCGTGTATAACTGATTGTGCGCTCTATATAGAGGGAGAGCGCCTAGCTGATTGTGTGCTCTCATATTGAGGGGGCGTGCCTAGCTGACCATGCACTTTCGTATTGATGGAGCGCGTGTGACGCCCTGGGCAAGCCAGGGGTCACAGGTCATCACACTACCACACCCTACACCCCAGTTAGGAACACCAAAGCTAACCAAAAATCCTTGTTGCCTTCCTCCAGGGGCAGGTGTCCACACCAGGGGGTGGGCCAGGCGGTTGGCTCCGCCCACCGAGGAGTTCACAGCCCTGGAGGCGGGAAGAACCAGGCAGATAGAGTTTGGAGGGAGAAGTGGAAGGAGTAAACAAGCAGATGAGTTTAGGAGAGAAGCTGAAGTAAAGTGAAAAAGAAACAGTTTGTAAAGCCTGAAGTTAGTCCGGGTGTGTGCCCCGGGCTGAGAGACAGCAAGGTCAGCAGACGGCGGTGATTGTCCGCAGGGGTGACTGCTCGGAGGTTGCTGGAAGGACCGCGGACGGGTAGTGGCCCGGCGGTCTGGAGCAGTATACGAAGAACAGTCAGCACCAGGGCAGGGGCCTTTCTGATCCCGGCAAGGCTAGGAGTCGCCATAATTTGCCAAATCCGTCAGTGAAGGGGACGGCTGTCTCCAAACAACCAAGTCCCGATTGAAGGCAACAGTCCAACCGTTACATAGAGACAGCGCCACCGCCAGGGCACCAGTTTCTCAGGGCCAGCGCCTGCGGGCAAAGTAGGGCTCCTCCGGCCCATATCCAAGCCGGGGAGCGGGTTACCGGTGGGAACCCATCGCAACCATCATCAACTTAGGTGCAGGACAGAGGGACCGTCACCGTCACCTACTGGGGAAAGCAAGTGCAGCCGTCCGTGGGAACCGTCTTTCCAGCCGTGTGTTTTACTGAAAACTGTGTCAACGTCTCAGGCTGAGTGAGTACCACAGTGCCGCAAGGCACAGCGCTGCCCCCGTGTCCCTGCGCCCACCAAGCCCTGCATCTCCCACCTCATCACTGGGCCCTGGGATCACCAGCCCCCTACCCACGGAGGGGCAACACAACAACTAGTTGCTTCATATCATCATTCCCGGGATCCTCATACAGAGCAGCGGTGGTGCCAACAAATCACCACAACCGTGGGTGGCGTCACGGACAATAAACTATATCCCAAAACCCAATCCCCTTTCACTCACGGGCGAGGAGCGCCGCTAGAGTCCCCGGGATCCGGCCCATCGCTCGAGCCACCGAGCAGCAGCAGGCCGCAGCAGCCGCTGCAGCCGGACCCGAGCAGTGGGGAGAGCGCGGCGTCCCCTCCTCCGCCCGCGACACGCGCCTGGCTGATCGTGCGCTCTGTTTTGAGGGAGTGCACCTGGCTGATCGTGTGCTCTGTATTGAAGGAGCTTGCCTGGCTGATTGCATGCTATCATATTGGGGGAGCATGCCTGGCTGATCGCGTGCTCTATATCGAGGGAGAGCGTCTGGCTGATTACACGCTCTGTATTGAGGGAGCGTGCCTGGCTGATCGCATGCTCTATATCAAGGGAGAGCGCCTGAGTGATCGCGTGCTCTGCATTGAGGGAGCGCACCTGGCTGATCATGCGCTCTGTATTGAAGGAGTGCATCTGGCTGATCGCGTGCTCTGTATTTAGGGAGCGTGCCTGGCTGATTGCGAGCTCTGTATCGAGGGAGCGCACCTGGCTGATAATGCGCTCTGTATTGATGGAATGCGCCTGGCTGATCTTGCACTCTCGTATTGAGGGAGCGTGCCTAGCTGATCGCGCTCTCGTATTGAGAGAGTGGGCCTGACTGAGTGCTCGCTCTGACATTGATGAAGCGCGCCTGGCTGATTGCTCACGCTATATTGAGGGAGCGCGCCTGGCTGATTGCTCACTCTACAGTATATTGAGGGAGCACGCCTGGCTGATTGCTCACTCTATATTGAGGGAGCGCGCCTGGCTGATTGCTCACTCTATATTGAGGGAGCGCGCCTGGTTGATCACTCACTCTATATTGAGGGAGCGCGCCTAGCTGATTACTCACTCTATATTGAGGGAGCGCGCCTGGCTGATTGCTCACTCTATATTGAGGGAGCGCGCCTGGCTGATTGCTCACTCTATATTGAGGGAGCGCGCCTGGCTGATTGCTCACTCTATATTGAGGGAGCGCGCCTGGCTGATCACTCACTCTATATTGAGGGAGCGCGCCTGGCTGATTGCTCACTCTATATTGAGGGAGCGCGCCTGGCTGATTGCTCACTCTACAGTATATTGAGGGAGCACGCCTGGCTGATTGCTCACTCTATATTGAGGGAGCGCGCCTGGCTGATTGCTCACTCTATATTGAGGGAGCGCGCCTGGCTGATCACTCACTCTATATTGAGGGAGCACGCCTGGCTGATTGCTCACTCTATATTGAGGGAGCGCGCCTGGCTGATCACTCACTCTATATTGAGGGAGCACGCCTGGCTGATTGCTCACTCTATATTGAGGGAGCGCGCCTGGCTGATCACTCACTCTATATTGAGGGAGCGCGCCTGGCTGATTGCTCACTCTATATTGAGGGAGCGCGCCTGGCTGATTGCTCACTCTACAGTATATTGAGGGAGCACGCCTGGCTGATTGCTCACTCTATATTGAGGGAGCGCGCCTGGCTGATTGCTCACTCTATATTGAGGGAGCGCGCCTGGCTGATCACTCACTCTATATTGAGGGAGCGCGCCTGGCTGATCACTCACTCTATATTGAGGGAGCGCGCCTGGCTGATCACTCACTCTATATTGAGGGAGCACGCCTGGCTGATTGCTCACTCTATATTGAGGGAGCGCACCTGGCTGATCACTCACTCTATATTGAGGGAGCGCGCCTGGCTGATTGCTCACTCTATATTGAGGGAGCGCGCCTGGCTGATTGCTCACTCTATATTGAGGGAGCATGCCTGGCTGATTGCTCACTCTATATTGAGGGAGCGCGCCTGGCTGATTGCTCACTCTATATTGAAGGAGCGCGCCTGGCTGATTGCTCACTCTATATTGAGGGAGCGCGCCTGGCTGATTGCTCACTCTATATTGAGGGAGCGCGCCTGGCTGATCACTCACTCTATATTGAGGGAGCGCGCCTGGCTGATCACTCACTCTATATTGAGGGAGCACGCCTGGCTGATTGCTCACTCTATATTGAGGGAGCGCGCCTGGCTGATCACTCACTCTATATTGAGGGAGCACGCCTGGCTGATCACTCACTCTATATTGAGGGAGCGCGCCTGGCTGATTGCTCACTCTATATTGAAGGAGCGCGTCTGGCTGATTGCTCACTCTATATTGAGGGAGCGCGCCTGGCTGATTGCTCACTCTATATTGAGGGAGCGCGCCTGGCTGATTGCTCACTCTATATTGAGGGAGCGCGCCTGGCTGATCACTCACTCTATATTGAGGGAGCGCGCCTGGCTGATTGCTCACTCTATATTGAGGGAGCGCGCCTGGTTGATTGCTCACTCTATATTGAGGGAGCATGCCTGGCTGATTGCTCACTCTATATTGAGGGAGCGCGCCTGGCTGATTGCTCACTCTATATTGAAGGAGCGCGCCTGGCTGATTGCTCACTCTATATTGAGGGAGCGCGCCTGGCTGATTGCTCACTCTATATTGAGGGAGCGCGCCTGGCTGATCACTCACTCTATATTGAGGGAGCACGCCTGGTTGATCACTCACTCTATATTGAGGGAGCGCGCCTGGCTGATTGCTCACTCTATATTGAGGGAGCGCGCCTGGCTGATCACTCACTCTATATTGAGGGAGCGCGCCTGGTTGATCACTCACTCTATATTGAGGGAGCGCGCCTGGTTGATCACTCACTCTATATTGAGGGAGCGCGCCTGGCTGATCACTCACTCTATATTGAGGGAGCACGCCTGGCTGATCACTCACTCTATATTGAGGGAGCGTGCCTGGCTGATTGCTCACTCTATATTGAGGGAGCACGCCTGGCTGATTGCTCACTCTATATTGAGGGAGCGCACCTGGCTGATTGCTCACTCTATATTGAGGGAGCGCGCCTGGCTGATTGCTCACTCTATATTGAGGGAGCGCGCCTGGTTGATCGCGTGCTCTATATCGAGGGGCGCGCCTGGCTGGTCACCCGCTCTGTATCGAAGGAGCGCGCCTGTGATCGCGCGCTCTGTATTGGGAGCGCGCCTGGCTGATCCCGGGAGCGCGCTGGAGATGGTCTGAGCTGAGGCTGCAGAGGCGGCGGAGGAGCGGAGGACAGCGCAGCATCTACACCCAGCAGCAGCAGCAGCATCCCCGGCCGCGCTCGGCAGGCAGCAGTGCAGGTAATGTGTGATGTGTGGCCGGGAGCTGTCAGGCAGTGCCGCTCTCCCCTCGGGACTGATGGGCTGCTGCAAGGCAACAGATGCATTTTGCAGTAATCGCTTTAATTCCGCTAAGCTGTGAGTTATTGCTGGTCACGTCCCCGAGTTGTGTCCCCCGTGTTGTGCCCCCCGTGTTGTGCCCCCCGTGTTGTGCCCCCCGTGTTGTGCCCCCCGTGTTGTGCCCCCCGTGTTGTGCCCCCCGTGTTGTGCCCCCCGTGTTGTGTCGCCCACGCACAAGCCATGGATTGGGAAGTTTAATGACAGCTCTCCTGATTGCGGTGTCTGCCATCACCCATGATCGCGCTGATTGATGCCCTATGCAATGCCATAGGAAGTTCAGTAATGGACGTGCCCTGGTGCCCGCTGGGCACATTCATCCTCTGATCGGTCCCTGCGCTGTCACAGCTGATGGGGGCACTGACTGGAGGAGGACGCTCTGCTGATGCCAGCCCCTGTTAGATAACTGCAGCCCCCGGCCTCTGCTCTTAGGGATTACATTCTGCCCAGGCCCCAGGCAGGTGCGCCCGGATTTTCCCACCTTTCACACAGGGCTCCCAGTGCCAGCTCTGCCATAGATGACAGCCCGAGCTCAGCTGTCTGGTGGGTTAGAAGTGGGGACTGATATTATGGGTCCAATGGATGATTGTAAAGTAAAGCATCACACGCCTGCACTTCTGCATGTGGCGTTACTTGTGGTGCTGATGTAGCAGAGCTGTGACTTATTTGGCTGTTGTATCAGAGCTGTGATTTGTGGTGCCGATGTAGCAAAAGAGAGCTGTGACTTGTGGTGCTGATATAGCAGAGCTGTGACTTGTGGTGCTGATGTAGCAGAGGTGAGCTGTGACTTGTGGTGCTGATATAGCAGAGCTGTGACTTGTGGTGCTGATGTAGCAGAGGTGAGCTGTGACTTGTGGTGCTGATGTAGCAGAGCTGTGACTTATTTGGCTGTTGTAGCAGAGCTGTGATTTGTGGTGCTGATGTAGCAAAAGAGAGCTGTGACTTGTGGTGCTGATGTAGTAGAGCTGTGGCTTGTGGTGCTGATGCAGCTGAGGTGACCTGTGACTTGTGGTGCTGATGTAGCAGAGCTGTGACTTATGGTGCTGATGTAGCAGAGCTGTGACTTGTGGTTCTGATGTAGCAGAGGTGAGTTGTGACTTGTGGTGCTGATGTAGCAGAGCTGTGACTTGTGGTTCTGATGTAGCAGAGGTGAGCTGTGACTTGTGGTGCTGATGTAGCAGAGCTATGACTTGTGGGGCTGATGTAGCAGAGCTATGACTTGTGGGGCTGCTATAGCAGAGCTATGACTTGTGGGGCTGATGTAGCAGAGCTATGACTTGTGGGGCTGATGTAGCAGAGCTATGACTTGTGGGGTTGATGTAGCAGAGCTATGACTTGTGGGGCTGATGTAGCAGAGTTATGACTTGTGGGGCTGATGTAGCAGAGCTATGACTTGTGGGGCTGATGTAGCAGAGCTATGACTTGTGGGGCTGATGTAGCAGAGCTATGACTTGTGGGGTTGATGTAGCAGAGCTATGACTTGTGGGGCTGATGTAGCAGAGTTATGACTTGTGGGGCTGATGTAGCAGAGCTATGACTTGTGGGGCTGATGTAGCAGAGCTATGACTTGTGGGGTTGATGTAGCAGAGCTATGACTTGTGGGGCTGATGTAGCACAGCTATGACTTGTGGGGCTGCTATAGCAGAGCTATGACTTGTGGGGCTGATGTAGCAGAGCTATGACTTGTGGGGCTGATGTAGCAGAGATATGACTTGTGGGGTTGATGTAGCAGAGCTATGACTTGTGGGGCTGATGTAGCAGAGTTATGACTTGTGGGGCTGATGTAGCAGAGCTATGACTTGTGGGGCTGATGTAGCAGAGCTATGACTTGTGGGGCTGATGTAGCAGAGCTATGACTTGTGGGGTTGATGTAGCAGAGCTATGACTTGTGGGGCTGCTATAGCAGAGCTATGACTTGTGGGGCTGATGTAGCAGAGCTATGACTTGTGGGGCTGATGTAGCAGAGCTATGACTTGTGGGGCTGATGTAGCAGAGCTATGACTTGTGGGGCTGATGTAGCAGAGATATGACTTGTGGGGTTGATGTAGCAGAGCTATGACTTGTGGGGCTGATGTAGCAGAGTTATGACTTGTGGGGCTGATGTAGCAGAGCTATGACTTGTGGGGCTGATGTAGCAGAGTTATGACTTGTGGGGCTGATGTAGCAGAGCTATGACTTGTGGGGCTGATGTAGCAGAGCTATGACTTGTGGGGTTGATGTAGCAGAGCTATGACTTGTGGGGCTGATGTAGCAGAGTTATGACTTGTGGGGCTGATGTAGCAGAGCTATGACTTGTGGGGCTGATGTAGCAGAGCTATGACTTGTGGGGTTGATGTAGCAGAGCTATGACTTGTGGGGCTGATGTAGCAGAGCTATGACTTGTGGGGTTGATGTAGCAGAGCTATGACTTGTGGGGCTGATGTAGCACAGCTATGACTTGTGGGGCTGCTATAGCAGAGCTATGACTTGTGGGGCTGATGTAGCAGAGTTATGACTTGTGGGGCTGATGTAGCAGAGCTATGACTTGTGGGGCTGATGTAGCACAGCTATGACTTGTGGGGCTGATGTAGCAGAGCTATGACTTGTGGGGCTGATGTAGCAGAGCTATGACTTGTGGGGCTGATGTAGCAGAGCTATGACTTGTGGGGCTGATGTAGCAGAGTAATGACTTGTGGGGCTGATGTAGCAGAGCTATGACTTGTGGGGCTGATGTAGCAGAGCTATGACTTGTGGGGCTGATGTAGCAGAGTTATGACTTGTGGGGCTGATGTAGCAGAGCTATGACTTGTGGGGCTGATGTAGCAGAGCTATGACTTGTGGGGTTGATGTAGCAGAGCTATGACTTGTGGGGCTGATGTAGCAGAGCTATGACTTGTGGGGCTGCTATAGCAGAGCTATGACTTGTGGGGCTGATGTAGCAGAGCTATGACTGGTGGGGCTGATGTAGCAGAGCTATGACTTGTGGGGTTGATGTAGCAGAGCTATGACTTGTGGGGCTGATGTAGCAGAGCTATGACTTGTGGGGCTGCTATAGCAGAGCTATGACTTGTGGGGCTGATGTAGCAGAGCTATGACTTGTGGGGCTGATGTAGCAGAGCTATGACTTGTGGGGTTGATGTAGCAGAGCTATGACTTGTGGGGCTGATGTAGCAGAGTTATGACTTGTGGGGCTGATGTAGCAGAGCTATGACTTGTGGGGCTGATGTAGCAGAGCTATGACTTGTGGGGTTGATGTAGCAGAGCTATGACTTGTGGGGCTGATGTAGCAGAGCTATGACTTGTGGGGTTGATGTAGCAGAGCTATGACTTGTGGGGCTGATGTAGCACAGCTATGACTTGTGGGGCTGCTATAGCAGAGCTATGACTTGTGGGGCTGATGTAGCAGAGTTATGACTTGTGGGGCTGATGTAGCAGAGCTATGACTTGTGGGGCTGATGTAGCACAGCTATGACTTGTGGGGCTGATGTAGCAGAGCTATGACTTGTGGGGCTGATGTAGCAGAGCTATGACTTGTGGGGCTGATGTAGCAGAGCTATGACTTGTGGGGCTGATGTAGCAGAGCTATGACTTGTGGGGCTGATGTAGCAGAGTTATGACTTGTGGGGCTGATGTAGAAGAGCTATGACTTGTGGGGCTGATGTAGCAGAGCTATGACTTGTGGGGCTGATGTAGCAGAGCTATGACTTGTGGGGCTGATGTAGCAGAGCTATGACTTGTGGGGCTGATGTAGCAGAGCTATGACTTGTGGGGTTGATGTAGCAGAGCTATGACTTGTGGGGCTGATGTAGCAGAGCTATGACTTGTGGGGCTGCTATAGCAGAGCTATGACTTGTGGGGCTGATGTAGCAGAGCTATGACTTGTGGGGCTGATGTAGCAGAGCTATGACTTGTGGGGCTGATGTAGCAGAGCTATGACTTGTGGGGCTGATGTAGCAGAGATATGACTTGTGGGGTTGATGTAGCAGAGCTATGACTTGTGGGGCTGATGTAGCAGAGTTATGACTTGTGGGGCTGATGTAGCAGAGCTATGACTTGTGGGGCTGATGTAGCAGAGTTATGACTTGTGGGGCTGATGTAGCAGAGCTATGACTTGTGGGGCTGATGTAGCAGAGCTATGACTTGTGGGGTTGATGTAGCAGAGCTATGACTTGTGGGGCTGATGTAGCAGAGTTATGACTTGTGGGGCTGATGTAGCACAGCTATGACTTGTGGGGCTGATGTAGCAGAGCTATGACTTGTGGGGTTGATGTAGCAGAGCTATGACTTGTGGGGCTGATGTAGCAGAGCTATGACTTGTGGGGTTGATGTAGCAGAGCTATGACTTGTGGGGCTGATGTAGCACAGCTATGACTTGTGGGGCTGCTATAGCAGAGCTATGACTTGTGGGGCTGATGTAGCAGAGTTATGACTTGTGGGGCTGATGTAGCAGAGCTATGACTTGTGGGGCTGATGTAGCACAGCTATGACTTGTGGGGCTGATGTAGCAGAGCTATGACTTGTGGGGCTGATGTAGCAGAGCTATGACTTGTGGGGCTGATGTAGCAGAGCTATGACTTGTGGGGCTGATGTAGCAGAGCTATGACTTGTGGGGCTGATGTAGCAGAGTAATGACTTGTGGGGCTGATGTAGCAGAGCTATGACTTGTGGGGCTGATGTAGCAGAGCTATGACTTGTGGGGCTGATGTAGCAGAGTTATGACTTGTGGGGCTGATGTAGCAGAGCTATGACTTGTGGGGCTGATGTAGCAGAGCTATGACTTGTGGGGTTGATGTAGCAGAGCTATGACTTGTGGGGCTGATGTAGCAGAGCTATGACTTGTGGGGCTGCTATAGCAGAGCTATGACTTGTGGGGCTGATGTAGCAGAGCTATGACTTGTGGGGCTGATGTAGCAGAGTTATGACTTGTGGGGTTGATGTAGCAGAGCTATGACTTGTGGGGCTGATGTAGCAGAGCTATGACTTGTGGGGCTGCTATAGCAGAGCTATGACTTGTGGGGCTGATGTAGCAGAGCTATGACTTGTGGGGCTGATGTAGCAGAGCTATGACTTGTGGGGTTGATGTAGCAGAGCTATGACTTGTGGGGCTGATGTAGCAGAGTTATGACTTGTGGGGCTGATGTAGCAGAGCTATGACTTGTGGGGCTGATGTAGCAGAGCTATGACTTGTGGGGTTGATGTAGCAGAGCTATGACTTGTGGGGCTGATGTAGCAGAGCTATGACTTGTGGGGTTGATGTAGCAGAGCTATGACTTGTGGGGCTGATGTAGCACAGCTATGACTTGTGGGGCTGCTATAGCAGAGCTATGACTTGTGGGGCTGATGTAGCAGAGTTATGACTTGTGGGGCTGATGTAGCAGAGCTATGACTTGTGGGGCTGATGTAGCACAGCTATGACTTGTGGGGCTGATGTAGCAGAGCTATGACTTGTGGGGCTGATGTAGCAGAGCTATGACTTGTGGGGCTGATGTAGCAGAGCTATGACTTGTGGGGCTGATGTAGCAGAGTTATGACTTGTGGGGCTGATGTAGCAGAGCTATGACTTGTGGGGCTGATGTAGCAGAGCTATGACTTGTGGGGCTGATGTAGCAGAGTTATGACTTGTGGGGCTGATGTAGCAGAGCTATGACTTGTGGGGCTGATGTAGCAGAGCTATGACTTGTGGGGCTGATGTAGCAGAGTTATGACTTGTGGGGCTGATGTAGCAGAGCTATGACTTGTGGGGCTGATGTAGCAGAGCTATGACTTGTGGGGCTGATGTAGCAGAGTTATGACTTGTGGGGCTGATGTAGCAGAGCTATGACTTGTGGGGCTGATGTAGCAGAGCTATGACTTGTGGGGCTGATGTAGCAGAGTTATGACTTGTGGGGCTGATGTAGCAGAGCTATGACTTGTGGGGCTGATGTAGCAGAGCTATGACTTGTGGGGCTGATGTAGCAGAGTTATGACTTGTGGGGCTGATGTAGCAGAGCTATGACTTGTGGGGCTGATGTAGCAGAGCTATGACTTGTGGGGCTGATGTAGCGATCAGTATTTATACAGAAGCTTGTGCTGATAAAGCTGAAGAAGTATATCGAGGAGTGTTAATATTCCTAGAAAGTTGTAATGCCCGGTAAGCCCTGTGCCATGTACGCCAACCGCCCCCCCTGTACACCATGACTTTGTGCCAAGGTATTGTATCATCAGTATATCAGCTCTGCTCATCCTTGGATTTAAGGCCCCGTTACATACAACGACATATTAACGGTATATCGCCGGGGTCACGGATTCCGTGACGCACATCCGGCATCGTTAGGGACGTTGTTGCGTGTAAAGGCCCCTTTCCAGTTACCATGATTACAATATGGTGCCTATAGGTGTGATGGAATTTAGCTGTGCAGTGTAGGATTTTGTTGCTCCATGTTGCTGGAGATCCCTCCTGGACCGTGTGGTGCGTGCATGGAACCATCATCCCATCATGGAAAACCAAAATAGAAACTTTAAAAAAACAAAACGTAAGATTTTGTGATACTTATTGATGCCTCTGCTTACAAATATGAGTCTAGTGCTGATTTCTGTTTGCCCTTTACTTTATGGCTGTGTAAAGGGTACGGCTGACTGCCCGAGGGAGCCCAGGCGCAGCGTTAAATGTCTGTGTGTTCTTCTATTAATGGGTACGGGACTTGTCCATAGGATGTGCCCAGCAATGCATGGTGTGCTGCTGCCTCTATAATGTTACGGGAAATGAAGTGTGACTATGTAGATTTCTGTCACTTCAGATACCAGTGGGTCTGGTGCGTGCCATAATGGTGGTGTGGCCATTTGTATGATTCTGTGGAGAAAAGGTAACCTAGGATAGAAACAAATGAGCAAATATCCTGCAGTAAGTGAATAGTAATAGCACATGTAAATAACATAGGGTACTTAGTTGACACTATTTTCATCAAAAAAGCGTAAAAGCCGTCACACCGCGACAAGGTGTTCCCCAATTGTGTACACCTTGTCGCGGTAGGATGGCTTTTACGCTTTAGGTTGTGTGGGAATGTGCTCTTACATTGTATTTATACCAATAGGTGTTCCACCTCATTTCTTTAGCTTGGCTCTAGTTTCTTGTAATTTGTACATACAGGGGTGTGGCTCTCCTCTTTTTCGGCTGTGTGTTTAGTCTATATAGCTTTCCACGGACAGGTCTTCAAACAGTCAGGCCTGGGTCCTGCTATGAGCCGTCTTTTTGAGGTGCGTTGGCACATAGCGAGTTGAACTACCAGAGCTAGGGGCCATCCTGATTAGGTACACCTTGTTGCGGTGGGACAGCTTTTGTTTTTAATCCAAATAGTGTTAACCAATTACCCTGTGTTATTTACATGTAAATGGGTCCTACATTTTGAGGCGTGCTGGCACATAGTTCAACTCACTATTAGAGCTAGGGTCCATCCTGATTAGGTACACCTTGTCTCAGCGATCCAAATAGTGTTAACTAAGTAGCCTATGTTATTTACATGTGCAATTACTATTTATATCCTTACTGCTGGGTATTTGCTTATTTATTTCTATCCCAATCTTTGTGTGAATGTGCGCTTACACATTACATTTATACCAGCAGGTGTTCCAGCTCATATCTTTGGCTTGGCTCTAGTTTCTTGTACTTTACACATGCAGGGGTGTGGCTCCCATCTTTTTAGGCTGTGTGTTTAGTATACATAACTTATATATAGTATACATACCCGTCTTTTTTGAGGTGCGCTGGCACATAACGAGTTGAGCTACCAGAGCTAGGGTTCATCCTGATTAGGTACACCTTGTTGCGGTGGGACGGCCTTTATGTTTTCTTTGATCCAAATAGTGTTAACTAAGTAGCCTATGTTATTTACATGTATAATTACTATTTATTTACTTACTGCTGGGTATTTGCAGATTTTGTTTTTATTCTAATGATAAATGAGAACGTGACCATGGGAGGTGAGGGGGACTCTAGAAATAGCCAATTAGGCTGGAACTCCGATAGCTGTGAATGGGAATTATACAAAGTGTAGCAGACAAATCTACAGTATTTCCAGAACTCAGGATTTACAGAAGAATGTAGCTCACTGTGCCCGGAAGTTTCTGGAAATCCCTTTCACTTCAATGGGAATTGTGTAAAAGCCTAGAGCAGTCCCTTCTGTTTCTGGAGTCTCATACTCGTGAGATAGATTTTATGGGATTAACAGAAAACATATTGCAATTGGCGATACTCTTGGGGAACTTACATTTTGGTATACTGGAGCAGTACTGAGGCCCTTTGTATTTGATCTCTATGTATCACACTCATTTCATTGACAATAATCATGCTTTAAGAGGGAACCAATCACCAGGATTTTCGTATATAACCTAAAGCCAGTGCTATCAGGCTGAGTCTATACATACCTGTAGTGGTCAGCTCGGATGTATAGGCTTGGAAATCCAAGAAAGTAAAGTTTATAAAATTGGCAGCTTCTTGAGTGACAGCAGCTGAGGATCAGATAATAGTTAGGGGGGGATTCATAGTTATCCCCTCTCCCTATTAGAATTAGCATAAGTATTATACAATCCATGTAAGTTTTCACTTCCAGGACCTGTGATGAGGTCATACCCATGTGACCAGAAGGGGCGGCACCTCAGCCAACAGAAAAATGTTGATTTGTGGTATCAGCTTTGTTGGCTGAGGCCACGCTCATTCGGGTCACATGGGTATGACCTCACACAGGTCCTGCAAGTGAAATAGTGAATCGTTTGTATACACTGATGCTAGTTCTAACAGAGGGAGGGGATAACTATGAATACCCCCAGATATTATCTGCTCCTCAGCTGCTGTCAGTCAAGAAGCTGCTGATTTTCTAAACTTTACTTTCTTGTGTTTCAAAACCTATACATCCGAGCTGACCACTACAGGTATGTATAGAATCAGCCTGATAGTGCCAGTATACCACTGGCTTTAGGTTATATACGAAAATCCTGGTGATTGGTTCCCTTTAATAGTTTTGTAATAATAAATCCGTGTGCAGTCCGTGATTAACAATGCATTGTATAGGAGAGCTTTGTAATTTATTTATTTTTTTATATGTGAAAATCACTGATGAAACAGTGATGGCCTGACAAACTGATAGAAGACTGATGAAAACAAGATGCAAAAAACTGATGACACTCAGAACATTTTTGAAGTTGTCTTATCAGATTCCCCCTTTACAAATGCAGGCCATTAGGAGGATACCATGGGTCCCACTCTCGGTACTCTTGTAAATAGTTGAGTTTGCTAGCATAGCCCTTCATCTATCAATTTTACTCCACTAAAATTATCGGCCCGTCTATGCTCATTTCTCTTCGTTGGACATATGGATGGGGGTTCACTTTATTTGACAATGTAAGGGTATACATGCAAGATATATGGTTCAAAAGGTTTACTATAGCGAAAGTAAATTAATATTCCTGGCCTAGAATAGGTTTTCCGATGCATTTTGTTCATCAGCTCACATGATTATAATCCGTTAATAGGCGTAGCACTTACCTTTTGTCCATATTGACTCCACCATTGCTGCTGTAATCACTTGGGCATAGATGGTTAGTGGAGGAGAAGCCTAAGTTTAACATTTCTTTTGTTTCGTAAATCTGCTGAGCAGTAAATTTAAAGGTTAAAATTGGTAAATGTGTTTAGAAAGGCTAAATGTAAGTATTACATGATCAAAATCTAGGTGTTTGTTTACAAATTTGTTGTCAATCTGCCTTTTTAAACAGTAAATAGCAGTCACTGTGCTGTTTGGCATCATCGTGTGTATCAGACTGAACATGGACAAAAGTAAACTTAAGCCCACTTTACACGTTGCAATTAGTTGTACAATAGCATTTGCGATGTGACACGCCCAGGTTGCATACGGGATCTATGAGATTTCACGTTGGTCGTTCATTTGCTGTCACACGAGCGTTAGTAGTCTATGTTAAATTGGTCAATTTTGTGTGCGATCCTTTAGATCATGTGTTCTGTGACGTATGCATTGGGCACCTTATTTTTTTTTTTATTTATTGACTTGCCAAGCGTGTGTAATGTGTAGGGATGCGTTTTTACTATGTCATCTGCCATTCAGCTCTGCTACATGGCCGCTAACAGCAGACACAGACAGCCATGTAGCAGAGCTGAATGGCAGATGACAGCAGACACAGACAGAGCCGCACTGCCAGAATGAACTCGGGTGAACTTCACCCGACTTCATTGTGATGCTGCGGCTCTGTCTGTGTCGCGTCCTGATTAGCGGTCACCTGTGAAGGACTCACCGGTGACCGCTAATCTCCTAAGTTACTGAAGTTAGCAGCCCTCTCTCATACTCACCGATCCCCGGCGCTGCACGGCATTCACACTGCTCCGGCGGCTTTTACTGTTTTGAAAAAGCCGGCCGCCCATTAAACAATCTGGTATTACCTGCTTTCCCCGCCCACCGGCGCCTATGATTGGTTACAGTGAGACACGCCCCCCACGCTGAGTGACAGGTGTCACACTGCACCCAATCACAGCAGCCGGTGGGCGTGTCTATACTGTGTATTGAAATAAATAATTAAATAATTAAAAAAAACGGCGTGCGGTTCCCCCCAATTTTAAAACCAGCCAGATAAAGCCATACGGCTGAAGGCTGGTATTCTCAGGATGGGGAGCTCCACCTTATGGGGAGCCCCCCAGCCTAACAATATCAGCCAACAGCCGCCCAGAATTGCCGCATACATTATATGCGACAGTTCTGGGACTGTACCCGGCTCTTCCCGATTTGCCCTGGTGCGTTGGCAAATCG
The DNA here is from genome assembly GCF_048569485.1 of Anomaloglossus baeobatrachus. NCBI lineage: Eukaryota > Metazoa > Chordata > Amphibia > Anura > Aromobatidae > Anomaloglossus > Anomaloglossus baeobatrachus. Next base: position 315,622,399 of record NC_134356.1, on the reverse strand, counting down.
GGGTAATAAGGAGTTATTGGCAGCCCATAGCTGCCAATAAGTCCTAGATTAATCATGTCAGGCGTCTATGAGACACCCTCCATGATTAATCTGTAAATTACAGTAAATAAACACACACACATGAAAAAATCCTTTATTAGAAATAAAAAACACAAACACATTCCCTCATTACCAATTTATTAACCCCCGACAAACCCTCCATGTCCGGCGTACTCCACAGTCCTCCAGCGTCGCGTCCAGCTCTGCTGCATGGAGGTGACCGGAGCTGCAGCAGACACAGCCGCTCCGGTCACCTCCACGCAGGTAATGAAGACAGCCGGCGATCAGCTGAGCTGTCACTTAGGTTGCCCGTGGCCACCGCTGCATCCACCGCTGGATCCAGTGACAGCGGGTAACCTCAGTGACAGCTCAGCTGATCGCCGGCTGTCTTCACTACCTGCGTGGAGGTGACCGGAGCGGCGGTGTCTTCTGCTGCTCCTGTGACCTCCATGCAGCAGAGCTGGACGCGACGCTGGAGGACTGTGGAGTACGCCGGACATGGAGGGTTTGTCGGGGGTTAATAAATTGGTAATGAGGGAATGTGTTTGTGTTTTTTATTTCTAATAAAGGATTTTTTCATGTGTGTGTGTTTTTTTACTGTCACTTACAGATTAATCATGGAAGGTGTCTCATAGACGCCTGACATGATTAATCTAGGACTTATTGGCAGCTATGGGCTGCCAATAACTCCTTATTACCCCGATTTGCCAACGCACCAGGGCAAATCGGGAAGAGCCGGGTACAGTCCCAGAACTGTCGCATATAATGTATGCGGCAATTCTGGGCGGCTGTTGGCTGATATTGTTAGGCTGGGGGGCTCCCCATAACGTGGAGCTCCCCATCCTGAGAATACCAGCCTTCAGCCGTATGGCTTTATCTGGCTGGTTTTAAAATTGGGGGGAACCGCACGCCGTTTTTTTTAATTATTTAATTATTTATTTCAATACACAGTATAGACACGCCCACCGGCTGCTGTGATTGGGTGCAGTGTGACACCTGTCACTCAGCGTGGGGGCGTGTCTCACTGTAACCAATCATAGGCGCCGGTGGGCGGGGAAAGCAGGGAATACGAAATTGTTTAATGGGCGGCCGGCTTTTTCAAAACAGTAAAAGCCGCCGGAGCAGTGTGAATGCCGTGCAGCGTCGGGGATCGGGGATCGGTGAGTATATGAGAGAGGGGGATAGACTGACATGGACAGAGAGTGAGGGACAGAGATAGTGACCGACTGACAGAGATTAGTGAATGACAGACATTGTGAGGCGCTTCAGAATGCAGCTTTTCAGCTGCGCTCTGAAGCGGACCTTTTTTAAGCTGCGGTGCAGAGCGCACACCTGCGCACATAGCATCAGACACCGAAATCGTATGAGGGATGTCACACGTTACAATTCACTAGGTTCGTGCAACAAAACGCTCAATTCTAGAGAATGATACGATGTGTTTGCGATCAACGGTTTTGCGTTCAATCCTGATCGCAAGTAGATGTCACACGCAGATACCTCACAAACGATGCCGGATGTGCGTAACTTACAACTTGACCCCAACGATGGATTGTGAGATATATTGAAGCGTGTGTAGCGGGCTTTAGGTGAGAGTTGTCTCAGGAGATTAGAAAAAAATTTATAGACAAACATGTTAAAGGGTAAATGCTATAAGACTTTTTCAAAGCAGCTTGATGTTTCTGTTACCACAGTCTATGGGATTGTAGCCAACTTGCGGTGAATGTGGCTGCAAAAGGAAAAATGATAACAAATTGGAAAGACGGATTATAGGATTGCCAACCAAACGGCCAGAACAACTTCCAAAAAGATCAAAGGTAAACCTCAGGGTCAAGCTATATTGGTATCAAATCGCACCATACTGTTACGTCCGGGTGGTGGAAACACTGGACCGTACACCGGGTTCCCTTGGTGAGGCAGCCAGGCCGGTCACCCCGCCAGAGGGTCTTGATGCACGGCAGCCGAAGCACTATGGTAGCAAGACAGTCCGTAGGAGGGCTGGAAGGTAGATGTCGCTGAGAATACGGAGTTCTAGACGGTAGTCCGGGTGACGAGGCTCAGGGTCTGAGGCCGGGTTGGAGGGTCAGGCAGAATCCGGAACCTGCTGAGCGAGGGGACGGGTCACCAGACGGAGCCAGGGACAGGAGACTGGCGGAGCTGCAGAGGTGGTGGAACTTCCGCCGAAGTCACCGTCAGTAGCACTGGAACGGACGTGGTCAGGACCAGCTGGCGTGGCAGGACAGGCTCTGCGAGACAGACAAGGGTTAGTACTGGACACAGCAATACGGGGACCTGAACTCCTAGCTTACTAAACACGTAGAACAGGCCCCACCCTCCAGGAAAGAGAATCCTAATATACCCTGTACCTGTCTATGCAATTTCCTGTTTCTAGGTGCTGGCCCTTTAAGAGAGGGTCAATGACCGCGCGCGCGCCCTAATGCGCATGCGCGAGGCCCGTGTGCCAGAAGCCAGTCCAGGGAGCGGTGCAGAGGAAGCAGGAGTGCCCGGCTGTGTGTCCCACGTCGCAGAGGAGCGCCGGGAGCGGGGAGCAGGACACATGGAGGGTGCAGGCGAGGAAGAGGAGGCCGGGACCGGGGTGGTGAGCAGGGGACGCCGCCGGGAACCGGGGAGCGGGCCACGGGGACCGGAGAGCGGGGCACGGGCACCGGGGAGCGTGACACATACGTTGCTGTGTTAGTCAAGTAGACTTCCTGGAAGTTGACCAAGGAGGATACCACTGTTGAAAGCAGATAATTGTCACACAGAATTTTATACAAACTTCGCCGACTGTCATTGCAGTATGGACTCCATTCAGATTGCGGATTCTGAAACTCCGCTCGATGGTTTCTCTGGTGTCTGCGATCAACATAGGCAGACTCTGGCGTCAACTTGCTGTGTTCTAATTCATAGGCGGGACAGCAAAAGTTAATTTCTGCTAGTCTGCTCACTCCATTAATCACATATTGTGGGGGGACATATCAGATCTGCTCACCTCCTATTTATACTGTTCCACCCATGCCAGCTGTGACGGGGTCCTTCTCCCATATCACACAATCAACAGAGTGAGAGATGGCTGTACAATCCAAACCGCATTTATTCCAAGCAAATCAAATGGTCTATAACATCCACAAAAGAGAGGGTAAAATTAGTCCAGTAACATAAATATAGTCCGGTAAGCGATAAATATCCAGGTCTCTCTGAGAAGCCAGTTTCCCCCAGAGGTTCAATCTTCCTGCTTCACTCTTGAAGTTCTCAAACAGACTGCCTCATCCCCCAGGTAAGCAAAGAAGTTAGGTGGATTGTAGGCCCACTCCCCCTCACTTAGGGACAGAAGCGCTTCAAGAAGCTATAGCTCGCACTACAGGGGGTAATTACCTTCAGACAATACAATGTACACACAAGCAGTACAAATAATGGACAGTGAACCAAGCTTAAAATATGAATCTGCACAACATAATACACCTCCCCCCATATCCCACCATCACATCAGCTATAATTTATTCTGTGAGTCAATGAGGTGTGGTGTTCCAGACTCTCTCTGGTGAAAGTTGTGTTTAGTGGTGTATTTTTCTTAGTGCGGTTGTGGAGTGTAGTTTTGTTGTTTTGTACTTCTAGCCTGCTCTTGTTTTCCTCCTGAATCTCCTACTGTCTTTTCCGGTGTGTGTGCGCGAGCGGTGTGATAGGGTTGTGGTTTTTTCCTTGTCTGTCTTTTTCTTTGGTTTCAACACACTTCTGTCCCTGAGGAGGGGAAATTAGATCAGGACTGGTCAGGAGCAGGGCTAGGAAGGGGACTCAGACCTTTCCAGCATTAGGAGTATCCCTGAGAATAGGGATAGCTTAGGGCCCCCTAGCTCGAGGGACAGTTTAGGAGCCCTGATTCCCTGCTATCCCAAGTCATTATGACAATAATAAAAAAAAGCGAGATTATAGTTTACCAAAATGTTTATTGACAAGCCACAAAACCTCTGGGAGAATGTCCTTTAGACAGCTGAGACAAAACTGGAGCTTTTTGGCACTTGAGCTCTATGTTCATAAATGCACAACTGAAGAAAACAAAGAAAAGAACATTATACATACTGTGAAACACGGAGGAAGCTCAGTTATCTTTTGGGGCTGCTATGTTGCATCTGGCACAGATCTGTGTTTGTCAATGAAATCTCAAGACTATCAAGTCTTTCTGGAGTGAAATGAGCTGGTCAATGTCAGGAAGCTTGGTCTGAGTTGCAGGTCATAGGTGCTGCCAACAAGAATGGTGAAGAGCAAAGCATTGGACTACTATGAAGTAGCCTTCCATGAGATCTGAGCTAAATCCTATTGAATATATGTAGAATGAGCTGAAACTTGCAGTCTAGAGAAGGCACCTTCACACCTGAGATAAATGGGGCAGTTAGCTCACGAGAAGTGGAGCAAAATACCTGTGGACAGGTGCTGAGATCTCATTCCAGAAATCAGAAATGTGTTTGCAGTGGTTACCTCAAAAGGTTCTGCAACACAATATTAAAGGGGTTGTCTACTTCTGAGATCAGCCTTTCTTAATCCATATGCTTGCCCTCGATAAAATAACAACACTTATACTCACCTTTGGTGCTGGCGCCATCCCAGTGGGGTCAGCACTTGCTCTCCTGGGTATCACGTAATGCTGTTACGTCACGCGAGCCCTGCACCCAACCAACCAACCCTGGCTTCACTCCTCCCCCCCTCCCCTTTAGACAAATGGAACATCAAGAGGAAGTCAGGGCTTTGGTTGGCGGCTCACTTCTTGATGTTGCATACGCCTGAAAGTGGCCGAGAGCGATGTCAGCGCAGAGTTCGCATGGTGTAACAACGCTGCATGATACCCGGGAGAGAGAATGCTGGAATGGAGCTAGCACCGAAGGTGAAAATGTAAATTTTATTTTGCCAGGAGCAAACATACAGAGGGAGAAGGGGTTGTGTGAGTAGTGGACAACTCCTAAGCGTATCAGCATTTTTGTTCAGGACATTTTCATTTGGTTAGTTGTTTTTTTTCAATTTTTCTATTGAACCACAATTCTAAAGCAATGTCAGATTTTCATTAGTTGATATTCAGTACATTTAAATTGAAAATTACTTTTGTCAGTTTCAGGTTATTTCAATGACCATTGGAGTTTTTTCTTTTTTTTATTACACTTTGTCTATGTGTATAGTATATTTTTAATTTCTTGTTTACAATAAGGCTTTTCACATGATTTTTGGACATTCTGTCTGTGTTCTGTGTTAGGAACAGACAAACGGAATGTGTGATCCATAACCAGATATCCATGAGTCAAAGGGCAGGTGAGCATGGAGAATAGCTACCCCACATAGCACAGTATGTAAAATAGACAGGAGAAAAACCAGAGTATAGTGCAAAAGGAAGTGCTTTTATTAATGAAACTGGCACAAAGGGAATTTGGCAGGACGATCCATGCACATATGTGAAGCAATCATCAAAATGTACATCTTTAAAACATGACAAATGCAAAGAAGTACAACAAAATTGGGTACAGTTAAAGTCAGAACACATGAAAAAGGCACCAACTATGCCCAGATCTATATGTTGGCTAGGGCCACACGGGGATTACTGCGATCCCCTCGCATGACACTCTGCTCACGCTGGCAGTACAGCAGAGCCGAGTGTCATGCTAGTGTCCCTGCGACCGAGGTCCGATCGTGCGAGCGGACCTCAGCTGCAAGGGGCGGGCCGGCTCTGACGAGGGGCGGGCCGGCGCGGAGGAGGGGAGGGAGGGATTTATCTCCCTCTCTCCTCCATAGACGGCTATTGCCATTCTCGTCCTGCACTCGCGGTACACCGGTGTACCGCGAGTGCAGTGCAATTTTTTTTCTCGCCCTGTAGACTTGAATGGGTGCGAGAGAAACAAGGATTGCATTGCACCCGCAGCATCCTGAGATTGTTTTCTTGGTCCGATTAGGACTGAGAAAATAATCGCTCATGTGTGCTGACACATAGTCTAATATTGGTCCGAGTGGAATGCGATGTTTTATCGCACTCCACTCACACCGATTTTTATGCCGTGTGTCTTAGGCCGTATAGTACAACACTAGTATTTAGGGCAATGTATATTTCTGTAGTCAGATTCAAGAGATAGAGTAAAACCCCCATTGAATTGTGTGTTACACAAAAATGTTCTGACTCTTAACTGTACCCAAATTTGTTGTACTTCCTTGTATTTGTCATGTTTTAAAGATGTACATTTTGATGATTGCTTCACATATGTCCATGGATTGTCCTGCCAAATTCCCTTTGTGCCAGTTTCATTAATAAAAGCACTTAATTTTGCACTGTACTCTGTTTTTTCTCCTGTTCTCTGGAATGTGTGATCTGTATCAGTTATACAAACCATGGTGGCCCCTATTGATTATTAAGGAGTAAGAAGTCTGTTTTTTGTTTTTAGAACGTAGGAAAAGTTCTGCATGCTGGACTGTTTTTCTCCATTCTAAAAGGAGCAAACACCAAGTAAACCCCCAAGTCCAAAGAGACGTGTGAACTGAACAGAACATAAGTTCCTCTTCCAGAGTTTGAAAAGCAATGCAGACCTAATACCTCTTACCGATGAGCGGTGGATGAAATTGTATTCAGCCTAGGCAATATGTTGTCACTAAATAGCTGCGGTGATCTCTTCCCGTTGTGAGAGATTTCTACAATGAAACACTTTACCTGCACTGAATCAGAATCAGTCTGAGACCCTGGCTGTGCCGCTCACAGAGGAAATCAATGCTTCATAGAATTGTATCCATTTTCAGTTGTGGAAAGTGCCCACCATCAGTTTTAATCGCGTTTTTGACGTTGCGTATTTTCACCGTGTCAAAAACACAGTTTCTTACAGTTCCAGGAAAGAGGATGGGACTTATAGACATCTCCTGCCCACTGGGCTTCTTTTTTATGCAGCGAAAACTGACTTTGGGAGTGTTTTTCCAATCCGCAGTATGTCAATTTCTCTTGCGGATCTGCTGAGTCTTCTGTGCGCAATTTCACCATAGACTTGCATTAGAAGCGGAAATTCCGCAGGTAAAAAAACGTACATTTTTGGTACATTTATGTGGCAGAAACGCAAAAACGCATGTAATCCACACCTAATGATGTCAATACCAGGAAGATTCAGAAACGAAATATCTTAATTTAAAGGATGACATACGAAACACAGACAAAAAATACAGATTCAAAAACACAATAAATATACAACTAAAAAAACAGAAATATACTAAGGTACGATGGTGCAGAAATTCTACAGCGTTAAATACTCAGCAGAAACTGATCGTAGGAACGTAGCCTTAGATGAGGAAGATTTTTTTAATGTATGGATGTTAACAAAAATGTCACAACGGTGAGGACTGAAACACCCAATCATACTACAATATTTACATAAAATATGAAAAGTATTTGTCTACCCCAGCCTTTTTGCCTCCATAAAGCCTCAGGTATATGTTCTATTAATGTTTTTTCCGTATAAAACAAGTACCCATTATGATCCATGGACCTACCTGTTCACGTCTGGTTTTTGATTGATGAAACTTTTTTTATGTACGTGAAAAATCATGGACATCTGAGTGAATCATTAGAGTGGATTCCCTGCAGACCATGTTTGGTGACCCTGATGGCACCATGTTACATAGTCACCCGCTCATATGAAGTGGAGCCTTCAGTAGCCATACCAGTTAGAGAAGACTAGCTCTATTCTAAGAGTAGGTTATCCAGATGATGGCACTTAAGATAGACTAGCTCTATTCTAAGAGTAGGTTATCCAGATGATGGCGCTTGAGTTAGACTAGCTCTATTCTAAGAGTAGGTTATACAGATGATGGCGCTTGAGTTAGACTAGCTCTATTCTAAGAGTAGGTTATACAGATGATGGCGCTTGAGTTAGACTAGCTCTATTCTAAGAGGGAACCCTAACAGGAAAGCCCAAGAACTAAAATAGTACTTTTGTTGTTTTTCTTGTGCTCGGCAACCAAAATTTTATGGTTGTGTGACTGTAACTCATAGGAAGTAACTCTGTAATGTGCAAAATAGATTTCAACAAAAGGAATAAAAATTGAGCTGTTTGCTGATTCTGATTGTGTCACAGGTATTCTGATGAAGACCTCTTTGATAGTGGTTACTGTTAGAATGTCAGCATCTTTTTGTAGCAAAGTGCATTTCTTTTTGTGTCTTGTCTTAATGCAAACCAATACTTGGATCAGTTGATTCATTAGTTAACGGGAACCTGACAGAAGCTTCTAACTTCACAAACCATTCATAAAACAGTGTAGCTCTTTGAAATATAAGTCAATCAATCCCTTTATGCTTTATTACAGCAGAGCAAAATTGTGTTTTGAAGTTCAATATACTGTACATTAGTCTTGAAGTGCATTGGGGCCTGATGATGCACTTCAAGCTCCTCAGCCTCATGCTGTACCTCCTGCCTAGCGCCATCTTCCTTTGGTTGATTGACTGGTCATTTGCTCTGGTACATGACCAATGCCCTGTCAGTATCAGATGAGGGTGGTGCCAGACAAGGGGGTACAGCGTGAGGCTGAGGAGCTGGAAGTGCATCATCAGTGCACTTCGAGCCTTATGTATGTATACTGATTTTGTCTACCTATCTGTTGAGGGCCATTCATACCATTCGCTTGGAATGATAAAGATAAGTTAGACTCTAGCATTCATGTACAGGCTCACGAAAATTATAGGCAAAAAGGACTATTCATTAAGACTGGATTTGCGCATGTCTTAATGAAGGGTTGGCTTCAGTATGATGCGCCAAATTCATTAAGAGGCGCCACTAATAACATTCATTCACCTCACTAGACACGCTACACCATTCGAGGACTGGAATTACATTTCTCGCATAAGAAACGCCAGCATTTTTTCTGAATTTGATGGGCAGGTGGTAGCTATGCCCCATCCCACCCCTGCTCCTCTAAAGAACGACGTATTGTACCAGAACTGCTTCTAACCTAGTGTGAAAATGTCAAAAGATGCAAAATTTTGCGACTTTTCAAAGTGTTTTACACAAGAAAGCTTTGATGAACAGGGCCGAAGTCTTCATGGAGCTTCCCTTATAAATTTTACATTAGTACTCCTGTTACGTAAATGAAGTCATCTAATACTACTCACTCTGGGCCCTACCTGTTCTAACCAAGGGTTATATCAGCTGGAAACTGAATATGTCTACTGCTCTGTCACCATGGCCACAGATATGGTATGGATGTGCTGCAAGAAAAGACGGCTAATTAGTTGGTGTATGCCGCACCTGCATGAACGCTGATACAAGGTTTCTGTAAAGCAGTGACTCATGTCAAATTTTATACTTTGTGTATCTATTAGTTATTATTCGCACTCTATTTGTAAATAAATTCAAATATTAAAATTAATTTCCATTCAGTCATCACTCCATAGTTTAGAGATTTTTTTCAGAAACGTTGAAAAAATGCATCAATGGTGGGAAATGAGGGATATGATTGGCGCGCTGAGCATTGCTGTGAGGGTATCTCCAGTATTACTGTTTAATGCAGATAGTGATACATCTGTTTATGTTGTCTGATTGCAGAGATTTGTCTTATTCTGGATATAAGACATGACTGTGGGGGGTGGCAGTCTCTCCTGAGCGCTTCTGGATACTGTATTTAGAGATATGCTTTACGGCATCTACATGGACCATAGCCAACAGAAGACTGCAGCCGACTCATTGATTTATGGCAGCGTTTTGTAGCATGCCCTGTGATCTGTGCAGAGCTCACTGTGCAGGGCATTGCATATTTCATTGTAATCCTGTCTGTGTTGATAATGATTTGTCAACTAAAAATTGTTTTCTATAGAACAGGAAGTATCAGCTTCATATTACGCTCAATTGCCAAAGTTAAAGGGATTGTCCACTACTTGGGCGACCCATTCTCATTCCCCTTGCTCGCTCCCGTAAAAATAAATAAGCATATACTCACCTCTAGTGTGGCCGTGGTCCCAGCAATGTCTGAAATCGCGTTCCTGGGGGTCCACGTAACATTTTTATGACACATGAGCCCCACAACCAATCAGTGCTGGCTTCCTTCTCCCCACCTTCAGACGTTTGAGCAGGAAGATAACACAGAATATCCTCACCTTAGTAAAAGAGTTTGGCTATTCCTGTTTTTGTTTCAGTAAATGACATTCTTTCCACCTATATAGGAAAATTATGATCATTATCATATGTGTGGTATAAATGGTTATTATTAATAAACCTAACTAGGATCCTTCAAAATGCCTGACGTTCAGAAAAGAATCATAAAATGTTAAGGATGGAACGGACCTCCAGGATCATCTGGTCCCACCCCCTGCTGACAGCAGGATTCACTATGTCATCCCACACAAATGCCTGTCCAGTCTCTTTTTGAAGACTTCCATTGAAGGAGAACTCACTACCTCCCATGGTAGCCTGTTCCACTCATTGATCACCCTCACTGTCAAAGTATTTTCTAATATCTAATCTGTGTCTCCTCCCATTCAGTTTCATCCCATTGCTTCTAGTCTTTCGTTGTGCAAATGAGAATAGCGCTGATCCCTCTATAGTGTGACAGCCCTTGAGATATTTGTAGACCGCTAGTAAGTCTACTATCAACCTTTTTTGGCAAGCTAAACATTCGAAAAACTTGTAACAGGTCTTCATAGGACATGGTTTGCAGAGCACTAACCATTCCGGTTGCTCTTTTTTGAACTTGCTCCAGTTTGTTGATGTCTTTTTTAACATGTGGTGCCCAGAACTGGACAGAAGGATTAATTCTTTTTGAAGACAAAAAGTGGTCACACCAAATATGGATTTTATTTAAATTTCTCTTTTATTGATTGTTAATCATTAAAAATAAACTATTAACATTTTTTTGTAAGCATTCTTACTTTGCGGCAATTTTTCACACCTGACTAAAGCTTTTGAACAGTACTGTACATGTCCAATTTCAACTTCAAATGGAAGATTCAGACAGCCAATGAGCGCAGTATGAATAGACGCTTACAATGCAAATCATAATACAAGTTATTAGGTATATAAATTTACTTTAGAATGTTTTTCAAAGGTGGTTAACTTACTTAATATTGAAAATCTATGCAACTTTATAACTTACTTTTCCTTGATAATTGTTGGTGAATAAAATCTTTTTTTTTCCACATCCAGTGGCTGAAAACCTGATTAACATAATAGTAATGTGTTCATTTTCAGAGATGTTAAATGAGGCAAGACTCCCTAATGTACCATATTTTTGGTCCATTGTCCTCACTGAACCATAGAATACAAAAAGAATTAAACTTTGAAAATAGGAAAAAATATCCTCACGGTTAACAGTTCATATTGTATGTACTCAGTGATGTACTCAAGCTAGAATACCCACCTATGTCATCCACGGTGCCCACACACTGTCGGCCATGGTGCTCTCTTATCACCAAGAGTGGGATGTTCTTTGTACCAGCCACACAGGTTCTCCTCATTGTGTCAGTCACAGTGCCCCCACTTCTACACAGCAGTGGTCCTCTTACTAGGCCATAGGCATTTCCTTCTTAGAAGGCAAGCCACAGTGCCATATCATGTCACCAACACTGTCTCTTCATTTTAAGTTACAGACATATAATATACTGCTCTACCCTGAGCTCACCATAATGTAGCTGTACAAGAGTTTTTGGGGATGTAGGACAGTTATAGAATCTGTTTACTGATTAAGATAACACAGAAAGTACAGACACTCAGCCCAGAACTTTCCACAGATTGCCCATCGGACATTTGACTAAACTTGAGCTTTGATTCACGTGTCTCCTTCTGCCTTCATTCTACTCTAGCATGGTCGCTCTAGTGGTCTCCTGGATGGACACTGAAGCAGTCAATGAAGAGTAGATGGGAGGCTTTGGAGAGTTTTCAGTGGCGAGGGCCCAGGACACGTTACCTGGAGAGAAGGCCCTCAGATACTTTTGATCACAGTACAAACATAGTTAAAACTTATTTTCTTCTATCATGCAACTACCATGACCATCACCTTAGATCACACTACTTTATCTTCCCTGTCTTGCACTTATTTGCAGTTTTCTTCTAGGCATCAGGTTTTTCTTACTTGAGAGCTTCCTTGCAAATTCAGCACTTGACTATATTTTCATTAGTGAATTTGAAGAAGTCCACAATGAATGAAAAGTTTCTCTCCTAACAAGTGGATTGACATTTTGGACATTCTGTATAATCTTTAGAGAAATGAACACATAATAGGTTTTTGCTCTGCTAGCTAACTCTTGTTTTCCATAATGTATTCTTGTATTAAAACAGAAGACCTTTGTAGTCCGTAAAAAAGATGATTATGTATGTCTACTATGAAGTCACTTTCCTCACTTTCCCCCATGATGAAGCGACAAGCCACTTGTTCTTAAAGCCGCGAAACGTACGTCGGGCCTCCCGTTACCACCGGACTCAGGTATAATGTATTCCGCAGTTATCACTCTATTTGGGAATGTTTGATCATCTTATTTGATCTCACTTCAGGAACTTGCCTGTATGGATTCTTAGCCTCCCTTACACTTTTTACGGGACAATTTGACTTGGCTTTAGTAATCCTGCCTATATCTTTTTTAGGCTAAATACCCTGCCTTTCTGCTATAGTGTTTTGATGGATATCAGTGTACCACGGCATAACCCCTCTTATTTTATCTTTTTGAAAGTCTTATACGATTTGTAACACTTTCTGATGGGGCTGCACGATTTATTTATGTATATTCCCTCAGATTGATTATACAACACCAGTGCAGCTATTCATATGTACACAGGCTCTCTTTTCCTGTTTTTTTCTACACACTTATCCCCTTTGCTTACTGGCCAGTGATTAGGGTCCTTTATCTCTGCTGGGGATTCTCTCAGTTTATAATGGGTACATCCCTTTATTATATAGGCCTGTGACTGGTACCGTTTTTTGGTGAATTTTCTTTTCCTCATTGTATGCATCTGGCCAATGCAGACTTGGGGTTAAGTTCTTTTCCCTCTTACGGTTATCATGCCCACATCTCTCATTTGAGATTCGATGGTCTATTAAAAATTCCCTCCTTGCTTACATGCTGGTGTTTAAGAGACACATATCCCTATCAGAGATAAGTTACTCTCTATCCATCTTGATGCTTATTTGCCAGTGATTTTGGCTATACTGTTGGTGAATACTACTATTTATCCATCTTGATGCTTATTTGCCAGTGATTTTGGCTATATTGTATGTGAATACTACTATTTACCCATCTTGATATTTACTTGCCAGTGATTTTTGGCTATACTGGTTTTGAATACTACTATTTATCCATCTTGATGCTCATTTGCCAGTGATTTTGACTATACTGTTTGTGGATACTACTATTTTCCTGTTGTCCGTACCAGGCCATTGTTCTGTTCTTTACCATCTGCCTCTCCCCTCCTCCCTAAAATTGTATATTATCATTGTGATTTTTTGCACTTGCACTTTAAAATTCTATTTAATAAAATTTATGTACTTTTTTCAGCAAATTTGCTCGTGTTCTCCTCTTTTTGAAATGCTCTTTGAGCTGCTGTGAACCTGGGGTGGCTCCTCCACCTGGTTCTCATTTTTTCTATGCCTTCTGTGGAATGTATGATTGTTCTATGAAGTCAATATGCAGAGGTTATTAGTATGGCCATCCACGCGGTAGTGGTATAGAAACCTTTGCCACTAAGAGGATTGGAGTTTATGTGCTAAATATATAGAATTGTACATTATTATTGGTTGAGAATCCTTATTCCAGCATGCTGTTCCTCTGAATTTCTTAAATTTGAGCCATTTGATACTGTTGGAAATAAAGCAGAATGAGTAGGTTAGCAATGGATTTTGTTTTATTAGAAACAGTGCCACAACTTTCCAGTCATGGAAGGAGAGAACGTGCTTGGTCTACGTTGCAGTGTAAAGTGGGCTTTTACACGCTGCGACATCGCTAGCCAATGCTAGCGATGGCGAGCGTGATAGCACCCGCCCCTATTGTTATGCCGATATTTGGTGATCGCTGCCGCAGCAAACATTATCGCTACGGCAGCGTCACACACACTTACCTGGTCGGCGTCGTCGCTGTGACTGCCGAACAATACCTCCCTCAAGGGGGAGGGACTATCGGCATCACAGTGACATCACTAAGTGGCCGTCCAATCAAAGCGGAGGGGCGGAGATGAGCAGGACGAACATCCCGCCCATCTCCTTCCTTACTCATTGCTGGCGTGTGGCAGGTAAGGAGAGGTTCCTCGTTCCTGCGGCGTCACACGTAGCGATGTGTGCTGCCGCAGGGACGAGGATCAACTTCGCCCACGCAACAGCAGCGATATTTGAGAATGGACCCCCATGTCAACGAGGAGCGATTTTTGACGTTTTTGCAACGATCCAAAATCGCTCCTAGGAGTGACACACAACGAGATCGCTACAGCGGCTGGATGTGCGTCACAAAATCCGTGACCTCAACGAGATCGCTGGAGCGATCTCGTAGTGTGTAAAGCCCGCTTTAGTCTTAAATATGAGCGGTCTAGGACACATCAGAGGATTCAATGCGTTTCAAAGCTACCATGGTTCTTCATCAGTAATGTAACCTGTACTGTTCTTCCTGATGAAGCATGGTAGCTTTGAAACGCATTGAATCCTTTGATGTGTCCTGGACCTCTCATATTGAAGACTCACATGGCAACACAAAGCAAACACGTTTTCTCCTTCTCTGTTTGATCCTGTACCCCATTATACAGGCGTGCACCTGCAGAAGCCTACATGTTTAAAGGCATTTGCAAGGTGAGCATACCATCATAATTATTGGTCTGCGGGTTATCGGATAAGACCCTTTTGTGCCCTTTCATTCTATAGAACTTCTCTCCTTCACAACTTTCCATTGGCTGAGCTTACTCTTACAGACTATCCTCAGTCACTTCATGTTTTTTTTCTATCCCTTGACAACCACTGTAATAGCTAAGGCAAGAATTCAGAGTCGAGCTGCCTTTTTTGGATCATATCCACAACCTTTCTATAACAGCAGTGGAAAATGGATCCCCTTCACGACCAAGGATGTACCGATATGTCCTAGGTCATGTCCCTGACTTTGATGCAAGCTCATATGCTGAGCTCACATCTTTCCCTGTACATGTTGGCTGATCTGATCACCCGACGTGCCGCTAACAGATGCAGGTGAATCGGAGATCCACCTGCGCATGTTACCTAGTTAAATCCTGTTGTCAATTTCTAACCGGTATTTAACATGCGTCGGCAGGGAGAGCGTCATTCCCTGCTCCCCTCGGCATCCCCATGAGGTGATCACAAGGCGCCGATGGGTTGTCATGAAAGCCGGGGGTCATCTGATGACCCCTGTCACTGTCATGATGAACTTTCTGTGAATTCCGGCTGAGCGCAGGCATTTTCACATGTTAGAGTTATGTCCTGTTTTAGTCCAATTGGCAGACCAACGGATCAATTCTAATGGTAGGGTCGGTGTTTCAAACAGGTAGCACACAGATGCCATCTACAGTATGTTACATTATCTCTACAGGGACATACTTAACTTTAAGTTATATAACAATGCATGGAAAAATCATCAAAATGAAACTTTATTTGGATATACATTGCTGCTTAGGAAATACTGTAATATTACTACAATAATGTTTCTTACTACAGATATTTAGTTCACTTGGGCTTAGCTTATTGCCAACATCACAGCATTAGTGGACTTTAATGTAGAAATCATCCCACAGTTCTAGAAAGTTCAATGTTAGCCTCAAGCTGAACTAAATGATTTTAATGTCCTTCATGGTACATGTGCTTCTGATGCTACTGATTTTAGATTGTAATTATGTATATTTATTTCACCTTTGTCATCCACAAAATTTAACACCTTCACAACCTTTGATGTATATATACGTCAAAAGTCGTGTCCCTGGCTTTGATGTGGTCTCACACGCTGAGCCCGCATCTTTCCCCTTACATAACGGATGATCTGATCAGTTGTCATGTGCCTCCAACAACGGAGATCCACCCGCGGTAGTTAACCGTTAAATACTGCTGTCAATCTTTGACAGCAAAATTTAACACACGCCGGCAGGGCAAGGGAGGGGCGGAACATCATATCTTGCTCTTATTGGTGCTCCAGATATGTTATCAGGGGTGCCAATAGATTATAATGACAGATGGGAGTCATGTGATGACCCCTGTGTTTTTCATGATCTTTCTGTGAATGCTGGCTGCGAGGTGGCATTCATAGGAGATCATAATTTATATATAGAGCAGTGATGCAATGCTTTGTATTGCATGAATGATCAACTGAGCTCTGAACACGTTGTACTTCTGGACACTCTGGAGATGTTGCAGTTCTGTAATGGTACCACATTGAAGGATAATGGTTTCCTAGTCGCTTCTCATTTGAGATCGTTCTCAAATTTTTGGCAGCTAATTTGAGTCTCTCTTTCTCAACCTATTTTTGCGACCCTGTTAACTTTCTGCAACTAAACTTTTGTTGGTTCAGTGAACACGCCCCAATATCTTAGCAATTTCCTTCTTTAAGACTTTTTACAATTTTGACTTTTCAGAGTCGGTTATATCTCCTTTTTGGCCCATTTTTCCTGAGGAAAACAATCTGCCTAATAATTCTGCACACTTTGATAAAGGGTATTGATATCCGGCCTCACCTTCCCTCATTACAGAAATACATATCACCTGACCTCCTTTATCCAATAAGCATTCAGGTTTATACAGCCTGGAGTTGGAAAATCTGCATAAAAGTGGTAATATAGTCAAAATACTCATATGCCTAATAATTGTGCACACAGTATACTGCATTCTCTCTATGCGCTTTTCAATTTTTGACCTATTGTAACGCCTGCCTGGATCCACAGACTCAGATGGGCTGTAATGGGGAGGCTAGAGGGAAACCACTCACCAAGCAGGACCCCCAGAACCCTGAAACCCTTTAACCCCTATACAGGGATTTTGAATTACACAGGGCCCTGGTGATCACTACCTGTGGATGGCTGCAGTCCGATGAGAGTAGTAGTCAGGCACGGTCAAACCAGGAATTGCGGAACAGGAACAGAATCGGCAGGCAATGACGTAGTCAGCAAACGTAGCAGAGGTCAAATCCGGATCGGGCAGCGAGGTACAAAAACAGTAGGCAGGAGGGTAGTCAGAAAACACGCAGAAGTCAGCACACAGGGATAACCAAACAAAATAGGATGTAACAATAGTTAGGAAAATCAGAACTATCTCTGGCAGTGGTCATGTGACAGGAGGGGGAATAAGAAGGGTGTGGTGTCTTCCCATTGGCTGTAGCTGAACGCTGGCAACTTCAGCTGGAAGACACATGCCACCCACAGTCAGCCAGCGGTACTGCAGATCCCAAGATAATGCAGCCTAGTGGATGATCGGAGCCTGTGCCCACCGGTGCTGCTGGCATCGACTCCTCTCCCATCACCAGCACCATCCACGGCAGGAACACGGCGTCGCCTGGCGATCGGAGCAGAAGTCGCTGGAGCAGACTCCGGCGGTGACGTAACACCTATACAGCAAAATGTTCTATTAGTGGATACATAACTTTTACAAACATGTTTTATTAGGGAATTGTGAACTCATCAGATACCACATTCAGGATCTACATATACTAGCTATAACAGAGAGATCTTCAAGAGCATTTCTTCTCTTCATACATGTATACGTACTAAGGCCTGTTTCACACGTCAGTGATTCTGGTATGTTTGTGCTTTTTTTTATATGTAACAGAATCACTGATATATGCAGACCCATTATAATCAATGGGTCTGCTCACACATCAGTGATTTTTCACTGCACGTGTCTCCGTGCAGCGTACCCGCGTGTCCGTGATTGCTGCATGGAGACATGTCCATTTTTTTCTGGCATCACTGATGTCCCACGGACTATGCAGTGGTGTGATCCGTGAAACACGTGCCAGAAAAAATTGTGCATATAAAATAAAAATCATTTTTACTCACCCGGCTCCAGCGACACTCTGTGTAGCCTGTTCTGCCTGCTGCTTCTGAGCCGGCTCATTACTGTCGTGCATTTTCATGAATGCATGACACAGCCGAAATGGAAGCAGCTGCTGCGGAGGTCAGCGCCGGCTGGATGCTGCACCGCGGGAGCGCTTAGCACCATGGAGAGCGGGAGCGGGCACAGGTGAGTTAATCTCTATGTGCAATCACGGACCACGGAGAACGGATCCCGGATTGCACTTAGACAACCCACGTGTGCCGTGATTCACGGCACACGGAGGGACATGTGCGTGTTTGACACGTCAGTGAAGAACATCTGTGTTTTTCACTGACGTGTGAAACGGGCCTAAGTGAAAGTTGGTGGAATGAGTCGACTATCTAATGTGAAAGATTGGGCAGATGGAATTAAGTAGCTTTCTTTTCTGTTTATTTCACACGTCAATGGAAAACACACACGTTTTGCACGGACTGTGTTGAAGGTGCGTATGGCCATCTGTCTGCCATGATTTTGACACACGTGTATTCTCTGTGTGGTATCCGTGATAGCACACGGAAAACAGGAACTTGTTACTCACCTGTCCCTAGCACTGCTGCAGTCGCTGCTGCTTCTAGGGTCACAGTGCAGTGAATATTCATGAGCATAATGAGCGGGCCTGGAAACAAGTGACAGCAACGCCGAAGACATCAGGGCTGGAGACAGGTGAGTATGGAAAATCATTTTATTTCAAAGACGCATGTTTTTTCTGATACGTGTCACACTGATGTCACACAATTCATACAGTGTGCTGTTCATGGGATATCATTGCTGCCAGAGAAAAAGGGACTTGTCTCTGTGCGGAACCCACGGACAGACTTGTGCGGTACACGGACACACATCCATGACAAAACACGGATGTGTGCGCACAGCCATTGATTTTAATGAGTCTGCGTATGTCCCTGTCTCTGATATGTATGAAAACGGACGTGGACTTGGTTTGACTATCTAATATGTATGGCCAGCTTTACACAGGACGATGAAGCGTTATTCAGCTAGTCTACAATATAACATAGATACATTACAAGGGTAGTGTGACGAAATGGACTCTCAATGCCTAGCATGGGTTAACGTTCTTAAAATTCAGCCAGACATGAAGACAGTTAGTTTATAGATGGGGGATAAGCCCTCATTGTTCTACAAGACTCTTGGGAGTTTAGTATTGAAGTTTTTGTTGACTCATGTAATTGTTTTGGCCACTGAAGGCCAGACACTCATTGTATTAAGATGTGTTTGCTGGATGTGATGTAACTTAGCTGTCTCTTCCTCGTTTCTGCCATTGACCATTATTACTGGGATATTCTGTATATGGCTTGAAATCTAGCCAATAAGAGCCCAGTCTTATCCACCAATCATGAAGACCCCAAATGGTCTGAATGAAGAGCTCAGGGGTATAAGAAGGAGGACTGTCCATTGCCCAGAGAGACTCTTGCTACATGCTACCAATCTAGGACTTGCGGATCCGATTGGCAAGCCATAACCAAATCTGGATTATAGTACTATATGGACTTCAGCATTGAATGCAAGGATTCGGCTTTGATATCAAGGACTACCTAAGGAAGGAATCCAGCTTGGGACAATCCAGTCATCTGACTACAGACTTTGCGGACCTCAGCTAGCTTCCTAAATCTGGCATTATTCCATTCTCGGTGGGTGCCCGCCGAAAGCGGGGTGCTGCTGGATTGGAGTAAGTAGCCCTGGAAGCTCTGAGGCACGGACATTCTAAATCCCTGGTGAGCCAGCGGAAGGGTGAGACTCTGTTGCCGGTTACATTTGTGGTTTTGCTGGTTATGTGCTATGTGCCGTTAATTGTTTGGGGATCCAATAAAGTCTTAATATTGTGATTCCCTCACCCTGTGTTGTCTGAGTAATGCTCCGCCCACGGATAAGGTGGTGGGCGTTCAGTTAGGATGAGCCCTGGGCCATGCTGTCTTTCTAAAGGTAGCCGGGCCAGCGGACAAGAGCACCCACTGAGCCCCGTGTCTCCACAGGTAGGTTATGACAATGACACACAGTTACATATAGGAAGCAGTTGGGTAAGTTGACCCGATATCTCGGCTGCCTAAGAACCCAGATAAAATAAGAAATTAAAATAAATGAGGACTAAATTCTTCAGTATTATTTTACAAAGAGACATACATACATAAGATGATCAATAAATGAGTGCAGCCTAGGAAAGCCGTTAATGGCAACGTTATGAAATTTTACCGTTACGAACCTAGGGTTTGGGAGCAGAAGAACCCAAAGTTACTGACTGTAGCTAGCTGTAAGGTTAGTAAGACTAACCTACTAGTATACATTATTTAGGAAAGGATAAAGTGGTTAAAATAACCTAGCACTGGTTTTGTTTCCAGTGTGTCCGCTACTTCAGCTTTGCTTATTATGTTTTCTTCTTTCCAGTCTCCATTGGAATGCAGATCATTGAGCCCCTTTTTTCTAAAAATGGGTAAAAGGGCGTTATATTTTGGATCAGCCACTTATACTCTAGAACTTTAGGACCTTGAGCCGCTTTTCATTCGCATGTAAAACATTGCATGTCACATTGATGAGCAAGCAGCTAATTGGTCTAAAGACAACAATATGGGGATTTGCATACGAATGCTCTCCCTGTGCTCTAATGTTTGCAGAAAAAGACTGACAACTGAGTGCAAAAGTTTGCCAGTGAGAGTAAATGGAGCAGCCCTTTTTGTATTCCCTGCAGATGCTGCCCAAGTGCAAATAACTTTCTCACATGGCGCATTTTTCCGGCTTTCAGTAAAGTATACAGAGTTGCGCTCGTCTTGCGCTAGGTCATTTCCACCATCTAACTTGCAAGTTACAATTAATCAGCCATTTCTGTAAGATCTCGTCATTTATCTCATATATTGTATATGGAATTCTTAAACATTTTATTTTTTTTAGACAGGGGAAAAAAGCAAAGTAAACCCGCCATAATAAACCCAGTTACATATAGACGCTAACTTTATCCTTATTATTTAATAGTGGCGTTTTAACATTTCTTTCTTTTCGTCCGTCGCGTGAACACAAGTCTAGAAAATTGTGACTAAAAACAGAGTTTGTCTTTAGTGTTATGCATTCTCTCTCGAGGAGAATAGGGGCTGAATAACTAAGGAGAAGGAAGAGAAGGACGAGAATGAAGCCCATTAGCCCAGTGAGGGCTGGGGAATACTGTGGGAGGTCATGAGCTATGAAAGATGTCATGAATCTGGAAGCCTCTGTAGTGGGCTCGCTATTCAAACAATGCAGCATACATCATCTTGTCTGATAATATTTCTCAAGCTTTCTCACACTCTTTCCGTAGGGGCCCGGGACACTACTTTTTGTACTGAGCGATAAGGATACACAATGATTCCTTTTCTTTTGTCCTGGCGTCACAGCGTGTCTTACTCTTGTAGGTATGCAGCTTGAAGGAAGTATATTGTAAGGTTTAGGGTTTGTGCCAGGCCATGGTGTAAGGATCTGACCATGTGTGTCTGTGTGTTAAACCCTCTACTCCAACCACACGTTTTCTTTATGTTATTACGGTCAAGTTACAAACTTGCTTGAACTTAAGATGTATAGCTAAGGGATTTGTAACAATATTCTGTGAGGTAGATTAAAGCCGGCCGCTGCTTTTTGTCCGTTCCTTAAAGGCTGGGTAAGCCTTTTCATTTATTTACCTCAAAAGAAAAAGGGCCGGAGGAAGAAAAAAAATGAACAAAGACTGTCTGTTTTGCGTGTCCCACTTGCTGGGCTGTTGTCTTTCCCCTTTTCTTCGGAGGAAGGGTAGAGTTGGGTCAAAGTTGAAGAAAACTGAAAGGACATTGAAGCCTGACTGTTGAAATCTGAATTATATGGTCTGAGTGCGAGTGTGTGTGTGTTCAGTGGAATTTTTCAAGCAGTGGGTACTTGAGGTGACAGATGGCACGGCAGCAGCATACAGAAATGCACGCTTCATATTTCACACCGCGATGGGCTTCTAATCTGATGAATGCCGTTAGTAAACATATATTACATTCTGAGGAAAAGAAGAATGTGAACAATACGAGTACATATTGTGTATATGCTTGGCGTCAGAATGCCTTGTAAGACCTCAGAAGGAGAAAACCCTGTAAGAGAAGGAGAACACCCATTACAGCAACAAGTATATACAAGACAGGCTGCCGAGTGTGTACGTGTAATTGTATTTCTGGATGAAACCTGCCTGTACTTATAAAAAGTATGTAGTATATAAAAGTACTGTCTGAATTACTCATCTAATGTCTCAAAGTAAGCTTCACTAACTACAAATTAAGATTTTTTTGTCACCACCGGGGGCAATTTTACTTGGACCAATTATACAGGGGAAGAATATTGAGTTCTGTGGTATTTTGGATTCTGTATTGATTTTCCTTGGTATCTAATTGCTAAAAAAGTGTTTTGTTTTTTTTATTTAGTACAATATGTAGGTTTTATATGTGCAATATCCTCCCTACATACTTTGTTTTCCCCAAAATAAGACCTACTCCAAATATAAACCCTAGCATGATTTTTCAGGCTTTTTGGAGTTTACTTATAATATGAGTCCTACTCCAAAAATAAGCGCTAATAGTAGTTCAGTTTTGCGTACGATACTAATAGTATCCTGAAATAGGGCTTGGGCATACCTTTAAGGGTAGAAAACTTTTATTGCTATACGTTTGGAAAATTTATAGTAGCATTACGGCTGTTAATGCAAAATTAATATTCAACCCTTCCGCTCCCATAATCCCGCCCACCCTTCTGCAGAGACATCAGTGATTGGGTGCATCGTAATCTTCGGACTGGCTGTCTACTTTTCTGACCTGAGAATGATCGTTGCATAGAACTAATGTACATGCTATCACGATCAGGTCAAGAGAGTAGATGGCCAGTCCGAGGTTTGCAATGCAATTCTCAGGCAATTAATAAAGGCAGTCTGACTACATCCAATCACAGATGCTGGCACAGAAGGGTGGGCGTTATTATGGGGGGATGTGATGAATATTCATTTTGTATTAAGAGCCGGCATGCGACTATAGGTTTTACAGGACAGCAGTTTTTAATTGCAATGAGATGACACACAGTTAGGGTCATAGAGCTAGGGACCCCAATATAGAGATAAACCTTGACGAGGTTTTGGGGCTCAGTTACATTGATCAATGCGATTGCTAAATATCTCCTTTTTCCTAATATTCATGGCAGGTATGCATTTCTTTATTCACACTTTCAAGTTAGCAAGTGGCATTTTTCATTGTATGCTTCAATATTTTTCGGTATCCTTATGGCATTATACTATTATCTAAGTTTGATGTGCAGCCTTATCCTTATGTATTATGTATTTTTTTTTGGCTTGCACTCATAATATATATTAGTTCTCTCTTCAGTTATCTTATTTAGTAATATAAGTTTTACAGGGCTTTGATGAGCAACATAATTGGGCAATGTACAGCAGCAAAAGTTACATATCCTGAAAGAGCTGCTCATGCCCTTTTTCAGGATGCTAGGTATTAGTATGGTATACAAAAATGACCTGATAGATTCCCTTTGAAGAATACAGCAGGACCCTTCATGAAAGAAAGCAAAGAAATATAAGACATCCCCTGAAAATAAGCCCTAGCGCATCTTTTGGAGCCAAACATAATAAAAGATCCTGTCTTAGCTTCGGGGGAACATGGTAGTAGAATTACCCCATATTTATACTTCATGAGTTGTTACCATGAATAGGGATATTTAGAAATAAGGCTAGGTGCAAACTGTGTCTGCTCACTTATTCTACAGTACGTCTGGAAGCTTTTTGGACATATTCTGTTGCATTGTCGTAGGCGACCCTTCACCAGATGGATGCAGAAAATGTGCTCTTTCGGCCTCTATTGTGCCACAATTTGGCTGCATACGGTTTAGCTCTATAGAATAGTGCTGCAGACTGTACTTCCCTCTCACTGAAATCTGAAAGAAGAGAGAGCTGCTGCTCTATCATTTCCTCCATATGTTAATTTGCGCCAAAATCCTGGTAATGGCTGCTGATTGGTTGCAGGGCTCGTGTGACATAATGTCACTTGAGCCCCAGGAGACCTGGCGTCGATGTTGGTGAAACGGCACTGCACCAGAGGTGAGTACAGGCTGTTATTTTACATGAAGGAATATGGGGATTACCGTAATAAGGGGTTGTCTGAATAGTGGAAAACCCCTTTAAAGTAGGATATTCACAACTTTTGGCATTGGGAGCACAGCAGTGGTGCAACTATCAGTGTCACAGCAGCTCAAACATTGAGCTCGTCTTCATTTACACGGAACACAGCCAAGGAGACCAAATGCTCAGATAAGTGCTTCTGCCAATTCATTTTATCAATCGATAAGAAGTCTTTGCAATGGACTCCACTGATCAAGACGTTTGATACACCACTATGACATGTCAAAAGTTTAAATGTAGTTTTTATTTGAGACAAAGCAGCAATGTAACTGTAAAGATACAGGCAGCAGTAAAGAAAAGTTGCACCAGGAGGACTGATTTTTTGCAAGTGCCCTTGAATCTTTAGCTACCTCTCCAGCAAGTCGTGTATCACCCATGTCACTGCCTCAATCATTCTTTGTTATGTACCAGTAGGCTGCCAATGCCGACAGACTCTTCATTACATTCAGTGCAACTTTTATTTTTTGGCAAGTGAATTGATACTTAGATTAAGGACTTACATTTTTTCAGTTATTGATTGAACATTACAGTCTTAGCATTTAATCAGAAATCAAACCAGGATGTGCATAGAAATATTTAGAAAGAAAAGAAGAGGGAAAATCATCCTAGTCCTTCTAGATATCTTGCCGTGTATATTGAAGGTATTATCAGAAAGTGACCTTTTGTTTAAATCAAATTTTTGTGATAAATATATTTTTTAAAATGTTTTTGCCAATGTTTTTTTTTTTTTCAATATCACATATTGTATTACTCATAAAAAGTAGAAATCTTGAAATTTTCCTACTGGCCAGTGGGGCTTTATTAGATTCATAGATCTTTTTGTTTCAGGAAACAACACATGTACATAGCTACAATGAACAGCAGACTCTGATCCTATTTTTTGTGCTGAAGCATCTAATGACCCTGCACAAAGGTCATTGTGAAGAGAGGGGAAGGAGTATCAGCTGTGATATTGTAATGGGTGGATCCTGTGTTACCAGCTGTCTATTGAGGTACCTGTCTGTAATCCTGCTTCTGATAATAAGGAGTCTTGCTTAAAACTTTTCCTGAAGGACAGAAAGTACAAGTCTAAAAAAGCCCCAAGTGGCCACTCCCAAAATTGCAAGTTTCTTTTCTTTTTCTTTTGTTATATCAAATTTAATATTTAATAAAAGAAGCATTGCCAAATGTTGTTAAAAAAATACTGGTAACACAAAAACCTGATTTAAACACTCATTTTCCTGTAGCTAAATTGATATTCAACCAAATGTTTTTGCATATGGCTTCAGCATACTAGTCCAAGATAATTAGCACAAAAACAGCTTCTTGAATTACTGACTACTTAAAGGGAACCTGCCACCAGATTTGGCGACTATAAGCTGCGTCCACCATCACTGGGCTCTTATATACAGCATTCTAACATGCTGTATGTATATAAGAGCCCAGGCCATTGTGTAGAATGTAAAAAAATACTTTTATAATACTCACCTAAGGGGCAGTCTGGTCTGATGGACGCCTCCTCTCTCCGGTCTGGCGCTTCTTCTATCCAGTCCAGAACTGTCTTCCTTTTGAGGTTCGTGTGCATTACGCATCCTACGTCATGCACACTAGCCTGCATTGAGGTCCTGCACAGGCGCACTTTGATCTGCCCTGCTCAGGGCAAATCAAATTATTGTAGTGCGCATACGCCGGTGGTCTATAACCTTTCCTTGCGCCTGCACATTACAGTACTTTGATCCGGCCTCAGCAAAGCAGATCAAAGTGCGCCTACGCAGGACCGCAATGTCGGCCTGTGTGGATGACATAAACGCATCACCCACACTAGGCTGGGTACAAGGAGGACAGAGATTGCAGCAGAGAGGAGGCACCGGACCGGCGAGAGGAGGTGTCGGACCGGAGAGCAGTGACACCCATCGGATCGGATTGCCCCCTAAGTGAGTTATATAAAAGTGTTTTTTACGTTCTATAGCGCGCCCTGGGCTCTTATATAAAATATTCTAGAATGCTGTATATAAGAGCTCACTGGTGGTGGCCGCAGCTTATAGTCATCAAATCTGATGATAGGTTCCCTTTAAGAGATAAAGTAAACAATTGTCTTATGAAGAATAGTAACAAGGTATTTTATCTTACAAGTCTTCATAAATATAGAGATTCATGTAATGATAGATTGAAGATTCACATAATAATTGCAGTACACAAAAGTGACATTTTCTTTGTTTTTTGCAGTCTAATTTTCATTTGTGAAAAACATGGAAGTTATAATTTTGAGATATAAAAATGAAAAAAAAACAAAACTTACACATAGGTGTAAAAAAATAAATTCTTAGGCCCGCTTTACACGCTGCGATATCGTTACCGATATCACTAGCGAGTGTACCCGCCCCCATAGGTTGTGCGACACGGGCAAATCGCTGCCCATGGCGCACAAAATCGCGCGGACCCGTCACACTACTTACCTGTCTAGCGATGTCGCTGTGAGCGGTGAACCGCCTCCTTTCTAAGGGGGCGGTTCGTTCGACGTCACAGCGACGTCACTAAGCGGCCGCCCAATCAAAGTGGAGGGGCGGTGATGAGCGGGACGAACATTCTGCCCACCTCCTTCCTTCCTCATTGCCGGCGGCCGCAGGTAAGGTGAGGTTCCTCGTTCCTGCAGTGTCACACGTAGCGATGTGTGCTGCCGCAGGAACGACGAACAACATCGTACAAGCAGCAGCAACGATAATTGGGAAGAGGGGGTGATGTCACCGATGAGGGATTTTGAATGTTTTTGCGACGATTCAAAATCGCTCATAGGTGTCACACACGACATCGCTAACGCGGCCGGATGTGCATCACAAATTCCGTGACCCCAACGAGATCGCTTTAGCGAAATCGTAGCGTGTAAAGCCACCCTTAGTCTGTTCACTTTTGCCATACATAGCCATATAAATGTAACACTTTCTTTTATCGCTCTATATCCCCCTCTATCTCACCTTGGGCTTCACAATAGATTTCTTAATTATACTTTACTTACTTAAAGGGAACCTGTCACCAGATTTGACGACTATAAGTTGTGGCCACCACCAATGGGCTCTTATATACAGCATTCTAACTTGCTGTATATAAGACCACCGGCCACTGTGTAGAGCGTAAAAAATCACTTTATGATACTCACCTAACGGGCAGTGCGGTGCAGACTGGTTGGATGGGTGTCTCCATTCTCAGGGTGCGGCGCCTCCTCTTTCGGCCATCTTTGTCCTCCTTCTGAAGCCTGGGTGCATAACTCGTCCTACGTCATGCACACTAGCCGGCTTTGAGGTCCTATGCAGGTACACTTTGATCTGCCCTGAGCAGGGCAAATCAAAGTTTTCTAGTGCGCCTACGCGGGACCTCAATGCCGGCTAGTGTGCATGATGTAGGACGCGTCATGCACCCAGGCTTCAGAAGGAGGAGGACAAAGGTGGCCGAAAGAGTAGGCGCCGGACCCAGAGAACGGAGACACCCATCCAACCAGTCTGCATCGCACCACCCGTTAGGTGAGTATTGTAAAGTGATTTTTACGTTCTACACAGCGGCCTGGGCTCTTATATACAGCATATTAAAATGCTGTTTATAAGAGCCCACTGGTGGTGGTCACAGTTTATAGTAACTAAATTTGCTGACAGGTTCCCTTTAAGACCATAAAACGTCTTTAAAAGTTAATGAAAAGGTATACATGTGTATCACAGAGTAGAAGAATTCTAGACGGAATGTGTGGGATAGTGGCACATGTCACTAAAATATCGTTTTTGGCAGATGTTTTATGTGGACCGGACCTTTAGTCTGATAATGTCACTCTAGCTTTACTTTAAATTGAAAAAAATATCCATGATAGAAGATGAGCGCTATTCATTTGGCAGGTCTTAAGCAGCCATAAGATTGATGTGAGTGTAACGGAAAGATAGCTTGCCATGCCAGTTGCAACATGGAAATTTTCCTTACTTCAGTCATCATAGTAAATCCAATATCATAGCATAGTAACACCCAGTATAATGTAACTCAGGTGGTCAGTTTTGTTACTTTGTAATGATCACATGGATTTCTATTACCAGTTAGCAAAAACTGGTCACAATTATATCTGCTTGATTATAACAATTTATTATTAGGATTATAAATATTTTTCATATTATCCTATGAGAGTTTTTTTTTACTTATTCACATTGCTGGGTATTGTTTTAGGACATACCAAAGTCCTAGGAAGAGACTCATGCATTTGTAATTTTTTAAAAATATATTTCTTGCCCAACTTTTTCTGACAAGAGTCCATTTAACATGTGGAATGTAATGTAAAATATGGTCTAACTTAAATCTACTACACCTGACCCATCCGATTCTTGTACAGACTAGAGGTCCCAGCTGCGCAGTCCCTCAAGGCCCCTGGCAGACTGAAGTAACCCTAACTTGATGACTCAGATGACCGCTTGGACTTTTGCTTCCTAAGCTGCCATCGAGGGTTCCACATACCTCATAAAGAATCTGGGGGAAGGTGCAGAGTAAAAATAAGGTCAAGCAAAAGTAATAATCTTCCAATAGAAACATTAGCTTGTAGTTCCAAGCAGGGTCCACTTCAGAAATATCACCAGCAGGAAATGGAAGGTGGGGAAACTTTAATTAGTTACACTTGCCAGGTGATAGGGCACACTGAATTATAACATTGGAAACACATGTTGGCAGAAAGGCAATGAACACACAAGGTGTTCACACAGAGACAAAGTGTTCAGAACCAGGACAGCAACTGAACATGACTTTGGGTCAGTGGAAAGAGAACTAGACCACAGCAAAGGAGGCTGCCGGATAAAATCTGAGGAATGACAGATGGGATAGAGATTTACACATTTTTCTTTTAAGTTTGTAATTTAAAATCTTGTCAGGCAATTTTTTTGTGGTTTATCAGAATTTACTATAATCATTTTGAGCTTGATGGAATAGAAATCTGACCTTGTGATTGGCCTGTGACAGACTTGTGTTTATACATAGTAGTCAATCAGAGGAAGCAGAGCTTCAGTAGGATGGAAAGAGAAGCACACTAAACCAATAAGGAGAAAGGAGGTGTGTTTCAGACTCCCTATAGGCACTGTAGCACAGATGTCAGCTGTTAGTTAATGGAGATTAGCTAAAACACATCCTAGGAAGGACCACAGAGGAAAATGAAAAGCAGGTAAGCATATTCTATAGGCACTGACTCACATATCTGTTTTGAGAAGCTGTGGAGAGAAAAGCGCACATAGGGTCTTATCTGGCAAACAATGCAGGCTTAGAAAATAAAACAGGTGCTCACCTGTGGAAGTTGTGACAGGCACAACTCCTATGAAGGCAGAAATTGGTCAAGCAGCAGCCCCGATGATACAATAGGGAATCATGAATGGATAAGAAGGTCGGGTTTAACACTGCGCTAAAACCATGAAGCCAGACGATGTGATGGATTCTTTGCTATATTTTCTTTATTTAGGACAAGTCAACGCGTTTCAAAGGCATGTCCGCCTTCTTCATCAGGACAAAGGAAAACAGCAGTTTTCCTTTGTCCTGATGAAGAAGGCGGACATGCCTTTGAAACGCGTTGACTTGTCCTAAATAAAGAAAATATAGCAAAGAATCCATCACATCGTCTGGCTTCATGGTTTTAGCGCAGTGTTAAACCCGACCTTCTAATCCATTCATGATTCCATATCTGTTTTGAGGTCATGAGACAGTTGCTTTACATCCTTTTGTGTCCAAAAACTTTTGTTTTAGAAGATCTACACACCACTTAATTAAAAAGATCAAGGCAATGCCTGTAACAGTACATTAGTATGGCCTATACTATACCATATGCACCCTCTTCACCCCTCTCTGGGCATTGCTTTTTGTTTTCTCTTGTATTTTATGACAACAATATGTCCCTGTGTTCCCCAGTACAGGGGCCTATGGTATCTGCAGTAGTGAATGCATTTGTTTTGAATAAGGTCAGGAGTCACTTAGACAAAGCAAGGTTTGCAGGTGCTCTGAGATGACTGGCATGGTGCCAGGCTGGAATATAAAGCAGGCCTTATTTGTGCCTGAGGACCAGATTAGAGATGAATTCACATGTAATTAGTAGGAATCACCTTGTATTTTTATTGTCCTGCTGATTGTTCAGCTGTTCATTTGTACCTCTTGTGGTTGCTTCAAGTTACACAACTCCTTTCTTCTCCAGTTGGAACATTTGATTAAAATAGCTTTTGTTAAATGTTTGATCTATAGTTTTAAATAGTCAAAATGAGCGGTATGTTGGTAGAAAAAAGGGGCTATACATGCAAAAAAGGCAGACGGTAATACGTCTTACAGTTGTCTATGGCGTAAGCAATTGGTCATTGTACAGAATATTTATTAAAAATGTATGTAGAGTAAAACATTCCAGTGTTACCTGATTCTAGCTCTTTGGATCCAGGTGATTGCATGATGTTGCTTATGTCACCATGTGATTTTATTTGCTTGTTTAACTGGAAGCTTTGTGCTCGCCACTCCCTGCCCAGGTAACTGGAGCTGTTAACATCCCTGTTCTGAAGTAACGTTACACTGAGGGAAACCCGAGCGCCGTGAATTGCTTTGTATTCTATTCATTCTGACCATTATTGAAAGCATAATAAAATGGACATTGTGTACACAACTGCGCTTTGATATGATGAATATCACCGGTTTTCACTAGCATGCGCTTTACAAAATGCTTTGAATTGTCATGGAGCTGAGAGAGCGCCATTCAGATCCCGGAATGTATGGCTGTATCCTGTAATACCGGAGGCTAATACAGCCTAGGCTTGTTGAGAAAGAGTGTCTACTTTTATAAGGGATTTTCCTTTTCATGTATTATATCTAAAGAGACTTGAGTTTTGTATGTTGGTTTCCCAAATATATATTTTCTCAAAACACTACCAGGTTTAAAGTGGAACTATCAATAGATTTCACAATACAAACAGTAATCATTACTAAATAGATGCTGTATATGTGGACAATCCATGCAAGAATAGCTGTATAATCCTTCATTAAAGTTTAGCTCCATGCCCATCCACTCGGCCCCATTGCCAGTTTCACAGTGTCCCTTCTGCTGCTGAAATCTCACACTGCTCAGTACAAGCTGCAACTGTCAACCAGATTTGGTAGATTGAGAATGAATACTCTTGGGCTCATTCTATAGCTGGACTCATAAAATACTTACCCTAATATCATGATTATATAGCATTTTTTACATAGATTTTCAAAGTAAATACACCATGTCATAAAATCTAGCATCAATGTAATAATGCATATACACTCCTCACCTTTGAAATGACAAACTTGACAAGGAAACGTCATGGATTAATGGAAATCACAGGAGCCATAGACTTGTTAATGATATACAAATGAAGGAAAAATGGAAATAAAACTTTCAAAACTTCTCAATTTATACAGTTTCTAGTATGAGCCCCAGACATACACAAATATAGGCACTTGCACCCCTTGGCTGCTATCAATGAGATTATTAATAGTTGTTTTAAGAATGTACTGCCAAGCTGAATACAGTTGTTCAAGCAAATCATCATAATCCACTGCTAGCAGCTCCCCATGCAATTGCCGATCAATGGTGTGCAATATGTGTGTAACGCCAGCGACCCTGCAGGAACGTTGACTTACTTGCCGCCTCTAGCCGTATTGCACTCTCCCAGCCATCCACGTGTGCTCCTGCCCTCTCTTCCCACCAGGGCCCATGCACACCCCTCCTGCTAAAGGGTGAGCCCATGTCCCCCCTTTGGTCCAGTGGGTTCACTAATCCCGCTCGCTGCCTCTACACCGGCTGTGAATATTACAATGTGCTCAATCAGTGACAAGTCCAGTGACACTGCAGACCATGATAGCACATTTATATGCAGGCTGCTCAGCGTACCATCGGAATAAAATGTATAGTAGTGTTGTCATGTTGAAAAATGACTTGTAGGACACTTTGGAGAAATGGCTGTACCAATAGTTCCACAACCAAATTAATGTAATACAGAACTGTTAGTGTACCTGAAATGCTAACTAATGAGGTTTGGCTACCTTACAACATGCCACCCCATACCATAATCCCAGGACTAGGATCGATGTGATTTTCTTTCTTGAAGTCCTCTTCATGGTATGGGCCATGTAGTCTCCAGACCAATCTTAGGGCAATTATTGCATTTAAGACAAAAGCAGGCTAATCATTGAAGAGTATTGACTCAATTTCTGCCTCCATTGGCCCATTTCATGTACTGGTCTCAATCAGGAGACCATATGGGCAATGCAATGAAAAGGTCTTCACGAGGGAGCATTATGGGGTTCCTACTCTAGTCTTTACTAACAGGTCAGCTTTACACTGATTTGTCTGTGGAACCAGTGATGCAGTATTGTCCTAGAATCCTTTTTTCAATATCATAACCCCCGGCCACATGTTGCTTGTGTTACTATGAGTAGCTTGTGTGACCTAAAAATGCTTCCATTGCCTTTATAGCCTTCAGATTTGTTTCCTGTCAAGCACATATAGGAATTCATTGATTGGTAATTTTATT
Source organism: Anomaloglossus baeobatrachus (assembly GCF_048569485.1). Taxonomy (NCBI): domain Eukaryota; kingdom Metazoa; phylum Chordata; class Amphibia; order Anura; family Aromobatidae; genus Anomaloglossus; species Anomaloglossus baeobatrachus. The sequence continues at coordinate 315,589,687 of NC_134356.1, read as the reverse complement.
GGACTTTTCCTTCTTGGTGATATTCATGAGTGTAGTTTTTATTTTGACATCTACTGTATAACAGGTCTGCTTTAGGCAGAACATATTACTACTTGTAAAATGGTTGAAAACTGATCCACTACCCTCCTAACATTACATGGACCTCACGGTTCTGATGGTCAGTTCTCTTTAAGGCTTTTTTTTCTACATATATTCATATACAAATAATAGGAAAACAAATCTCCAGATTCTTTGCAAATAGAAAATATATTTCAGTATTTGTTTCTATTTGGTAAAAATAATCCGCAGGAGAATTTATCAGAGAGGTAATATAGAGGTAGAACAAGCAAAGGAGATATTGACCATGTATTATGGCTACATGGCCATCCTAAATATTTGTATGATGATTATAACCTGTGCTGAGATATAATAACTTCCCTTATGGAGCGTCTCAGATATATGGAAGGAATCGAAGATCCAACTTTGAATGCATCGACTTACAGTATGTGTGCCAAGGTTAAACTATCGGATTGGGCCATATATAAACAGATAATCCAAGCCTCATTCTGCTGAGTTAATCAGATTGATGGCCCAGACGAGACATTTTTGTAGATTAAGCAAATTTGTCCGTTTTATATAGTACAGTTTCCTATTTTTCTGTAGCCCTGTGTGATTTTATGCTGACTCTGAGCGTTTTGCTTTGGGGCTGTTTGTGAAGGACTTTCCAGAGTCAGAATCTTTTTCAGTTTCCACAGGTCACAAGTTTTTGTCCTGACCGATTGTATTTCTGCCTTTGTTCCAGAGATTAGTTTATTAGCGTAATTGTCTGTCCCATAATGCTGGTGTGCGTCTGGCTGGATTGTTTCCTATTCAGTGTACAGGAAATTGGGCTCACAATAAGCAGACCCGTATTTTGTGTGTAATGACATCTGCTGCTCCAGATTATCATTGTGTGTGCAACATTTTCTCTATTAAGGTTCTTTAACCCTATTTTTCCTTTATATTATGATTTCTTAAAACTATACATTTCCCATATATGATGGAAGGCATTTTTGCTGATTATTTAAAGATTGCTCTAGTGAAGAGACTAGAGTCCCCAAAATCTTTCATACTATTAAGGCCTCTTTCAGACGCCCATGTTCTACATACATGTTTTATTTTTTTTTTTTTTTTCACAAATACAAGTCATCAATAGGGCTGTTCGCATGTCCGTGTTTTTGTTTTTTTCACGGACTGTGTCCACATAAAACTTAGGCCTATTTCACACGTACGTGCATAACACACACATTTTACATGGTCCGTGGTGTAGGTGTGTATGTGTGTGTGTGTGTGTCCGTGTATGTGTTCAGCATGTGCGGTCCATGTGCTATCTGTGTTACATCCGCATAGCACACTGACAGCATGAACTTCTATACTCACCTCTCCCTGGCGCTGCTGCTTCCGGTCCGAGGTGCAGTGAATATGCAAGAGCATAATTAGTGGCCCGGAAGTAAGTGCCAGCAGTGCTGGAGACAGCAGTGTCGGAGACAGGTGAGTATGGAAAATCATTTTATTTCAAAGACACATGTTTTCTTCAGTACGTGTCACACTGATTTCACACGGATCACATCGTGTGACAACCGTGCTGCCGGAGAAAACAGGTTTACGTGTGTCTGTGTGACATGTGAAAGAGGCCTTACTGTCTGTTTTTTCTGCCAGCATGGATGAAAAGTGTAACTACAACTCTGCAGGTTCGTAAAACTCATGTACAGCACAGGAATGGCATCCTTTTGTGGTCTGTGATGAACATGGCAATTAATTGAAGCTTTGTAATGTATTTTTCCCTACATGAAAAATACTGATTACACTGAGGCCGACTTCAGACGTCCGTGTTTCAGGTACGTGACATCTGTTTTTAAAACAGATGCCACACATACCCATGTTATTTTCTGGAGTTACACACACATCCGTGTTTTCACACGGACCAAGTGACCCCCGTGTGGCCCCGCACGCACACACAGAGACATGTCCATTTTTTTCTCCAGCATTACGGGTATCACACGGCTCACACACTGATGTGATCCGTGTGACATGTACCCCTAAGGGGCACTTTGCACACTACAACATTGCAGGTGCGATGTCGGTGTGGTCAAATTGAAAGTGACGCACATCCGGCGTCGCAGTAGATATCGTAGTGTGTAAAGCCAAATCGTCGTAATCGTATCATCGGTGTAGCGTCGATCATTTCCATAATTTGGAAATGACCGATGTTACGATGTTGTTCCTCGTTCCTGCGGCAGCACACATCGCTGTGTGTGAAGCTGCAGGAGCGAGGAACATCTCCTACCTGCATCCTGCGGCTCATGCTAGCTATGCGGAAGGAAGGAGGTGGGCGTCATGTTTACGTCTCGCTCATCTCCGCCCCTCTGCTTCTATTGGCCGCCGGCCATGTGACGTCGCTATGACGCTGCACGACCCACCCCTTTAATCAGGAGGCGGGTCGCCGGCCAGAGCGACGTCGCAGGACAGGTGAGTGCATGTGAAGCTGGCGTAGCGATAATGTTCGGCTTGCATCGGCTTGCGATGTCGTAGTGTGCAAAGTGCCCCTAAGCTTCCTGCTCCCTGTCTTATATTCGTCTGCCCCCGTCTTCATCGTCTAGTGTCACCACTCCAGTCGGTCTGCAGCAGTTTGTGACCTGCTGGGAGCTCCAGTGTTTCATGGAGTGCGTCGGAGGTCACAAATCAATACAAGTCTATGAGAGCCTTGTTCTGGCCTCGTTCTGGCTCTCATAGAATTGGTTTGGGAGCTTGTGATGTAACTTCTGACTTCCGGTCAATCAGAAGGTACAGCCACAAGATGGCGTTGTCGGACAGGAACAGTGACTTTAAACAAAGCTGTCAGAATGTGTGTATTTGACAGGGGGCTTACATTAATAGATCCACTCCCATGCCGAAAACCCCCCCAAAAAATAAAATGCGGGGAGTTGTGCTTTAAAAATGGATAAAACTTACATGGAACTCTAAAGTACAATTTGTATTTCAATTTTCATCCATGTCTAACGGTTCCCCTTAGGGCGGCTTTGCACGTTGCGACATTGCACGTGCGATGTCGATGGGGTCAAATCGAAAGTGACGCACATCCGGCGTCGCAGTCGATATCGCAACGTGTAAAACCTTTTTGATACGATGAACGAGCGCAAAAGCGTCGTTATCGTATCATCGCTGCAGCCTCCGACATTTCCATAATGCCGATGGTGCGACAGGTACGATGTTGTTCCTCGCTCCTGCGACAGCACACATCGCTGTGTATGAAGCCGCAGGAGCGAGGAACATCACCTTACCTTCCTCCCGGCTGCAATGAGAAGGACGGAGGTGGGCGGGATGTTTACATCCTGCTCATCTCCGCCCCTCCGCTTCAATTGGCCGCCTGCCTTGTGACGTCGCTGTGACGCCGCACGACCCGCCCCCCTAAGGAAGGAGGCGGGTCGCCGGCCAGAGGGACGTCGCACGGCAGGTATGTGCGTGTGAAGCTGCTGTAGCGATAATAATCGCTACGGCAGCTTTCACTAGATATCGCACGTGCGACGGGGGCGGGACTATCGCTGCAGCATCGGTAACACATTGTTACCGATGTCGCAACGTGCAAAGCCCGCCTTAGACTTTATTGCTCAACTCTCAAGTCCCCAAATATCACTAGAATAAAACATGCTCTGAATCTCATGGACCGGAGACATGAACCCGATTTTTAAATCTGAAGTACAATGCTCAGCATAAATGAGTAACATTTTAATTAATAATCTCAGTAAACACAATTTCCAACATTTTGACAAGACTGAGTTTCAGAGAACATTTTTGTAACTTTCACCGCCGGAGGTGGTACAGCCATGAGCAAAAGTAGACCCACTGGACCCTGGACTTACCCTTTAGTGGGAGAGTTTTGACTAAGCGCGCACCGCGAAGCGGATGGCACGTGCTACTCCCAGAGTAGAGACCGGGACTGTGGCAGATGACCCTGAGGGCAAGGACAGACACAAAGGGCAAGGACAGACAGGCTGAGGCTGGTGACATGACCGGGTAAGGCAGGCACAATCTTTGGTGTAGCAAGGACTACCGGGGTAGCTGAGGCTGGTGGCATGACCGGGATGGACAGGCACAGTCTCTGGTGTAGTAAGGACTACCAGGGTAGCTATGGCTTGTGGCACGGCTGTGTTGGACAGGCACGGTCTCTGGTGTAGCAAGGACTACCGGGGTAGCTGAGGCTTGTGCCATGGCCGGGTTGGACAGGTACAGTCTCTGGTGTAGCAAGGACTACCGGGGTATCTGAGGCTTGTGGCATGGCCAGGTTGGAATAGCAGTGACATGGTACACTAAAACAGAAGCACAGTAGACAAGAGGACCTGACAACTAGCTGGCTAGGAGGCAAAACTACTAACTAGCTAAACACGTTGATCAGGCACCTCTCCCCTAGTGGGAGAGTTCCTTATGTACCCAGTACCTCTCAATGATGGGCTGAGAGGCATTTCCTGGGAGTGATGCGCTGTCCCTTTAAGAAAAGGGCAGCATCGCGAGCGTCCCAGGAACACTCCTGGAGGACTTTTGCCGCATGCACAGATCCCTGAAGAAGGATGCAGGAGTGCACACAAGGAGGAGTGAGGAGACACCGGGGCACATATGACAGCCGGCCGAGGCGGCGAGTAGCGCGTGTCCCTGCAGGACGAGGAGAGCGGGAAGGGCAGGGACGCTAGTGCTACAATTTTTTAACCCATAACATGAAAGTAAGATTAATTATATAATTTTGAAAACAAAATCTTCAGTTTTACTCAGTTAATGCAAAAATGAATACACCCGACATAAAAAACTACTACATCTAGTATTTTGTATGACCTCCATGATTTTCAAGCATTGAATGAACAAGCCAGTGACATACTGCAAAATTTATCTTTTTCTATTCTTCAAGACCGACCTCTTTTAGAACCTGAATGCTTGATGAAGAGTAATGCTCAACTTGTGTCTTCAGAATTCCCCTAAGTGTTCGATTGCGATCAGTTTAGGAGACATACTTGACCACTTAAACACTTTTTCCCTCTTCTTTTTTAGAAATGCAACAAATGTGTTTTGGATCATTGTCATGTTGGAAAAGTGCATGCCTACCAAATTCAAGAAGTGATGGTCGCATCTCCTCTTTCAATATAGAGCAGTACATCTGTGAATTTATGATGCCATCAATGAATGGCTCCCTGACACCAGGAGCATTCCTGTAATCAAATAGGGACACTGTGACCACCATGTTTCACTGTAGGCATCATGTATTTTTCTAAATAATTTTTTCTAAATTCATGGTGCTTACAGTGAAACATGGTGGTGGAACTAGTACATACCATGTCTAGAAGACTTGCTGCTGTCCTTAAAAATCATGAAGATCGTATAAAATAGATGTAGTAGCTTTTGATGTGAGGTGTATTCATTTCTGCTTTAACTAATTTGAGTAAAACTGAAGATTTTGGAATGAAAGTCATATTAATTAATTTCACTATCATGTTATAAGTTAAAAATGTTTTCTATGAAATGCTGTCTTGTTAAATTTTTTGCTATTGTAATTTAATTCAGTAAGAGAGCAATTAGAATTTAATTTTTAAAAGAGGGTGTATTCCTTTATGCTGAGCACTGTATGCATTCCTTAAAGGGAACCTGTCAGGTGCAATATGCACACAGAGCCACGAGCAGTTCTGGATACATATTGCTTATTCCTGCCTAACTGTTCCTGTATACACTAGCATAGATAAAGAGATCGTTATAAAAAGTATTTCTAAAGATGTTTTATCATATGCTAATGAGCGAGGGCAGTAGCCCCAAGGGCGTTGCTTCCCTTGCTAGTCGCTCCCATTAGCATGTTAGTATGCACCTGTGGGTGTGCTAACATGCTAATGAATGCGCAGCGTCAGAGGATGATGTCACTCACGTCTCCGCTGCCATTGCTGGCCGATGCTGGATTTCGGCTCAGTGCGCATGATCTCAGGGTTTCGGTCATGCGCACTACTTCAGTTGAAGCCGGGACAGTACATCCGGCTTCATAGTGCGCATGAGGTCAAGCACACTGAGCCGAAATCCAGTGTTGGGCGGCAATGGCAGCGGAGACATGAGTGAGATCATCCTCTGATGCTGCGCATTCATTAGCATGTTAGCAGGCCCACAAGGACGTACTAACATGCTAATGGAATGACTAGCAAGGGAAGCAATGCCCTTGGTGCTAGTCCCTGCACTCATTAGCATACAATAAAAGATCTTTAGAAATACTTTTTCTAAAGATCTCTTTATCTATGCTAGTGTATACACTGATGGTTAGGCAGAGGATGAGCAATATGCACCCAGAACTGCTCATGGTTCTGGGTGCATATTGGACCTGACAGGTTCACTTTAATGAAATCCTATGGCTGGTTTAACCTGCCCATATTTTTTTGTCTGAGTTTTGTCTATAAATTAAATGGACCGCACATGGACAGTGCTAGGATCAATATTAATGGAGGAATGCAGCCAAGCAATTTTTTTCACTGACCAGACTTCTTCCGTAAATCGCATGAGGCCCACCCATTTAAGTCTGTAAGTGTGCAGAGAAAAATTGGATGCCATAAGGAGCCACAGTATAGCATCCATTTTTTACACTTCTATTTCCATTCTGTAACTCTGACGACTTTTTTATACGCTCATGACAACTTGGCCTATGGGTTAGTATGCTATCGAAGAAAAACGGACAGCAAAAAGACGTTTCAAATGGATGTGTGAATATAGCCTTACACAGAGGTAGCAAGTGCGCTTACTGTGAAAGCCGTCAATGACACCTAATGACATCTAAACAAAGACTACTACTACATGTCATCTCTTTGAAATGTACTGACAAGCAACATCTTTTATCCATTATTACTGGAATGAGAACCAAGCAGATGTTGTGCAGGTTTTTTTTCTGCTCACAGTTCTGTAGAAAATCTTCCAGTGACCTAATTGTTCATGTATCATGTCTGTGCTTCTAGATACAAATGCAGTAGGCGCACAACGAGTATGGGGGATCGAACAACAGCACAACATGTCATTTGTGGAGACAGTCTGAGCGGTAGTGCTGGTATCGATTGTTGGCTGTTGTGATGAGTTTACCAATTGAATGGCGGTGATCTACAATACTAGACACGGTCCATGGGACAGAGCGCTGCTGTTTCTGGAAAAAGCCGATGTCCCACTTGGCCGTCCTGTGGTTATAATTATTCAATTAAATTCATACCTTCTTTTATGTGTCAAATTGCGTCCATACTATGAGTACAATATTTGGGGCTGCTTAATGAAGCTAGGATTTATGAATGATTTGCTTTCATTAAACGTGATATACAGTTAGGTCCAGAAATATTTGGACAGTGACACAAGTTTTGTTATTTTAGCTGTTTACAAAAACATGTTCAGAAATACAATTATATATATAATATGGGCTGAAGGTGCACACTCCCAGCTGCAATATGAGAGTTTTCACATCCAAATCGGAGAAAGGGTTTAGGAATCATAGCTCTGTAATGCGTAGCCTCCTCTTTTTCATGGGACCAAAAGTAATTGGACAAGGGACTCTAAGGGCTGCAATTAACTCTGAAGGCGTCTCCCTCGTTAACCTGTAATCAATGAAGTAGTTAAAAGGTCTGGGGTTGATTACAGGTGTGTGGTTTTGCATTTGGAAGCTGTTGCTGTGACCAGACAACATCCGGTCTAAGGAACTCTCAATTGAGGTGAAGCAGAACATCTTGAGGCTGAAAAAAAAGAAAAAATCCATCAGAGAGATAGCAGACATGCTTGGAGTAGCAAAATCAACAGTCGGGTACATTCTGAGAAAAAAGGAATTGACTGGTGAGCTTGGGAACTCAAAAAGGCCTAGGCGTCCACGGATGACAACAGTGGTGGATCATCGCCGCATACTTTCTTTGGTGAAGAAGAACCCGTTCACAACATCAACTGAAGTCCAGAACACTCTCAGTGAAGTAGGTGTATCTGTCTCTAAGTCAACTGTAAAGAGAAGACTCCATGAAAGTAAATACAAAGGGTTCACATCTAGATGCAAACCATTCATCAATTTCAAAAATAGACAGGCCAGAGTTAAATTTGCTGAAAAACACCTCATGAAGCCAGCTCAGTTCTGGAAAAGTATTTGTGTTTATTGATGACATAACAGCAGACAAGAGTAGCCGGATAAATTCTGAAGTGTACCGGGATATACTTTCAGCCCAGATTCAGCCAAATGCTGCAAAGTTGATCGGACGGCGCTTCATAGTACAGATGGACAATGACCCCAAGCATACAGCCAAAGCTACCCAGGAGTTCATGAGTGCAAAAAAGTGGAACATTCTGCAATGGCCAAGTCAATCACCAGATCTTAACCCAATTGAGCATGCATTTCACTTGCTCAAATCCAGACTTAAGACGGAAAGACCCACAAACAAGCAAGACCTGAAGGCTGCGGCTGTAAAGGCCTGGCAAAGCATTAAGAAGGAGGAAACCCAGCGTTTGGTGATGTCCATGGGTTCCAGACTTAAGGCAGTGATTGCCTCCAAAGGATTCGCAACAAAATATTGAAAATAAAAATATTTTGTTTGGGTTTGGTTTATTTGTCCAATTACTTTTGACCTCCTAAAATGTGGAGTGTTTGTAAAGAAATGTGTACAATTCCTACAATTTCTATCAGATATTTTTGTTCAAACCTTCAAATTAAACGTTACAATCTGCACTTGAATTCTGTTGTAGTGGTTTCATTTCAAATCCAATGTGGTGGCATGCAGAGCCCAACTCGCGAAAATTGTGTCACTGTCCAAATATTTCTGGACCTAACTGTAGAATGGCCAGCGATATAGACTGGTACTTGAAAATGTAACCAAACTAAATAAAGAGGATTATTTCATTTTTAACAATTTACTTTATACTGAATCCAGTATCGGGCTCTCCTCTTTCCTCCTGCCGCAGATGGCTCTTTGCTTTTCTGTACATCAGGTTAATATGCATTGGACTTATAACAAACTTAGCTCTGGTTACTCTGCTAGACTGTTGGAGAGTTCTACCTTACACTAGTTTGATTAGTTCTGTTGTGTGACAAAAGCTTTTTTTGTCTCTAAAAATTGTCTTTACCTTCCTGGGGTTAGTCAGTTTGCTTTACAGTGCTTAATAAAATAGCCATGTCTCTGTATCAGGACATCTGTAGTAGTGATAGGCAGACCCGCAGATACCCGGGATTGGCGGGTCCAACCGAGTTTACAAAAAAACCCCGGTTCAGGCCCGGAATTGATCCCGGATATCTTGCCGGACGATAATCCCAATATAAAGCTTTGGGGACCCTAATCAGGCACTTAAAATTGGTGGTAGAAAGGATAAAGGGATTGGAGCAAGCACTTCATACTTATCGATCTCCGCATGACTTTAATGCACGGCTCTAACGCTACGTCCGAGTTCACTCACTCTTTTTCGGGGTCGCTCATGATATTTATGCATATGCACGGCTTCCCCCGCACACCGGCAGTCCTGGCTTCTCATGTTGCAGTCAGTCATGCTATGACACAGGCTGGGGGCAGTGTCTGACTCCAACCAATCAGAAGCGCTGTCTGCATCTTGATTGGTGTATGAATAAATAAATTAAAAAATTGCCGTAGAATCCCCCCATAGTGTGATACCCAGCACAGATAAAGCATACGGCTACAGGCTGCAGCCCCCAGCCATGCATGTAATCTTGGCTGTGTATCAAAATTAGAGGAACTGCATGCAGCTTTTTTAAAAATTATTATTAGTTCAATAAATAATTGAAAAAAAAGTCGTGTAGTCCCCCCACCAGGATAAAGCAGACAGTTGGGGGTTGGTATTCTCAGGCTAGAGAGACCCATGATTATCGCCCCCCCAGCCTAAAAAGTAGCGTCCTGCAGCCACCCTAAGGGGCCCTTTGCACACTATGACATCGCAAGCCAATGCTGTGATGCCGAGCATGATAGTCCCCGCCCCCGTCGCAGCTGCGATATGTTGTGATAGCAGCCGTAGCGAATATTATCGCTACGGCAGCTTCACATGCACTTACCCGCGCTCTGGCCGGTGACCCGCCTCCTTCCTAAGGGGGCGGGTCGTGTGGCGTCACAGCGACATCACACGGCCGGCGGCCAATAGAAGCAGAGGGGCTGAGATGAGTGGGGCGTAAACATCCCGCCCTCTTTCCTTCCGCATTGCAGACGGGACGCAGGTAGGAGATGTTCCTCGCTCCTGCGACTTCATACACAGCGATGTGTGCTGCCGCAGGAACGAGGAACAACATCGTACCGTCGCTGCAGCCAAAATAATGAAAATGACCGACACTACACCGATCATAAAATACCAACGCTTTTGCGCTCGGTAATCATAGTTAAAACGATTTACACACTACGATGTCGAGAGCGACGCAAAAAGTGCGTCACTTTCGATTTGACCCAACCGACATCGCACCTGCGATGTCGTAGTGTGTAAAGGGCCCCTTAGATTGTCGCATCCATTAGATACGATAATCCCTGAACTTTACCTGGCTTATCCTGATTGTCTTGGTGCGGTTGCAATCAGGGTAATAAGGGGTTAATAATCACCCAAAGCTGCCACTAAGCTCTAGATTAGTAATGGGAGACATCTATGAGACTCCTCCCATTACTAATTTGTAAGTGAAAAGAAAAAAACACAAAAAATTCTTTGTGAAATAAAATACAAAAAATCACCCTCTTTCACCCCTTTATTACCTCCAAAACACCCAGGCCTGATGTAATCCACACGAGGTTCAACAACGATCCCAGCTTTGCTACATCTGAAGTGACAACGTGCAGGTATAGAACATGACCGCCCCCTGTGAGCTTCAGGCAGAGACTGAGCCGCTCGATGAGCGGTGAAGTCACTCAGGTTAATTGTGGTCACAGCTAGAGCTTCCCATGGCCCTCCACCTGTCACTGCAGGTAACTTGACTTAAGGTGACCTCATTGAATGGAGTGACCTCACCTCATGTGAGGTCTCTGAGTTCACATTGTTTTGGTGTGTTTTTCTGCTAGGAGGTGCAAATTTGGTGCTAAAATGTCTGCACCAGCTCTCAGTACCAAATATGCACTTCCTGGCAAAAAAATGCACCGAAACAGTGTGAAAACCGTTTTTGTGCATTTTTTTTTTGCCAAAGGATTTGGTACTGAAATTTTTAGACACTATTCATGCACCCAATCTACACATCTGGCAAAAAATGCATCAAAACCACATGCGTTATGATGCGGTAGTGATGCAATTTTTTGCCATGAGGTATAGATTAGGTGCGGGAATAGGGTGTAAAAATTTCAGCACCAAATTTGCATCTCTTGGCAAAAAAATGCAGTTTTCTTACAGGGGATGAACGTCTGTAGAACCATTTTTGTGTGAATGATGCAGATTTGGTGCTGAAATTTTTGCACCATATTCATATAGGTGAGGTCACTCAGTTTAATGGGGTCATCTGAGGTTAAGTTACCTACAATCACAGGTAGACGACCTTGGGAACCTCCAGTTGTGACTGCAAATAAACTGAGTGACGTCACCGCTCATCGCTGTGGTTCAATCTCTGCCTAAAGCTCACAGTGGGCAGTCACATTCTATGCCCTCGCACTGTCACTTCAGATGTAGTGTGGATTACACTCGTGTGGATTACGTCTGACCTGGGTTTTTTGGTGGTTAATAAATTGGTGAAAGAGGGGTTTTTTTTGTGCATTGTTTTCAAATAAAGATTTTTTTTGTGTTTTTGTTTATTTCTTTTCACTTACAGATTAGAAATAAGGGTCTCATAGATGCCTTTCATTACTAATCTAGGGCTTAGTGGCAGCTGTGAGCTATTATTAACTCCTTATTACCCCAATTGCCACCACACAAGGTCATTCGGGATGAGCTGGTTAAAGTTCCAGGATTGTTACATCTGATGGGTGCAACAATCCTGGGCAGCTGCAGGCTGCTATTTTTTGGCTGGGGGCCCAATAGGCATTAGTCACCTCAGCCTGATAATACCGGCCCCTAGCTGTTGGCTTTATCATGGCTCTTTGATTCGCACCAGTGACTTTTGTTTGAGAATCAACCTAATAAAACACCTAATAAAACACTGAGCTATTAGGGAATGTACGAAAAGGTTGTAAATTTTATTCTACAAAATGAAAAAGCTTTTTCCACCACCAGAAGCACAACAGTAACAATGCAGTAACCTAACAAGAATCTGCATATATGCTAAATAGTTGCAAGGATAAGTATAGCCAAAATGATTGTCTATAAATCAAGGTAGTTTCACGCTCAAAAGTTGTAGTGGATTGTGAGATATGGAGCCTGAAAATCAAAAGTTTAAAACATTGTTACCCCTTTGCTTGTCCGTGTGTGTGCAGAGCTTCCCCATAGACTTGCATTAGATGCGGAAAATCAGCATATGCGTTTTTGGTTCATTTCCACTGTGGAAACACACCTACAGCCTTGTCGCTTGAACGTGCTTTTTTATCAATAAAGTTTTGTCAAGGCCAAATGCCAGGAAGTATCAAAATCAAAGCAACTTTATTTAAATCAAGACATTCCACCAAAAGATAAAAACCACAGAGTCAAAAACACAGTAAAAGCGCACTCAAAAATGCATTGAAAACACACAAGTAACTCATCTAATCGGTGCAGAAATGCTGCAGAAAATTACCTGTGATATCAAAAACTCACCAAATACTTATCGTAGGAACATAGCCTAAAATTGTACAGCCTTTAACAGCCGATTTGAAAAGGGCAGTATTTTGTAGTAAAATTGCACATGGGCACACTTTTTGGGCTTATCACTGCTATGTCTTTGCCACCTGATAGTTGTAACCCATGGCCTATTCATTACTATGCCTTGGCAGTTAGCAGCATAGAATAATGATATATATCCTTAGTAATGGCAGGGCGTATTTATTATTTATGTCTCACCAGCACTAAACTTCTAATGCAAAGCACGTTCTTCACCACTGAAATGAAGAAATCGTACAAGGTGAGAGTTTTATATGCACCTGTGCTGTGACGCAGGGGGCACAATGTTACTGTTGTGTCTTGTAGTCAGCATTTCTGAAGGTTGTGTCATCGCTTCCGTTGTTAGCACTACCTGCATCTACGTAGTCCTCTCTCAGGGAACCATAAACCGTATGTCACCGCACAGAAGCCTCGCTTCTTGTTATGTATTTTCTACCACACTACCAGCATGTCTTAGATGTTTTGTTGCTTCAAAATACCTATTGTTTGTTATGTGTATCAGATTAGGAGCAGGACAGTGAGCAGTGAATAGGTTCAAGGACCAATGGCTCATCAATAGCTGCAGATGCTTTCTGTTTTACATCTATGGTTTTGCTGGGAAATTTCCCAGATGGTTTTGTCTATAGACTATGTGTATAGCTACATGTATACCGTGACCTGATCCAGCAATGTTTGCTTCTGTGGCTGGGTGCCATTGTATCCATCCTGTGGGAAGCATTGGTAATAGATGCTACAGCCAATATCACTTGGTGGCACAGGCTCTGTCCAGCAATGGGAAAAGGGAAAAATTCTCAGCTCACCTGCATTCAAGACTGCTACTCCTTACGGGTGCCTTGGATCCACCGGTGAGTCCCGACTGGTTAGATACGCCAAGAAAAGTAGATGAAGGATCCAGCACGATTTTTCTTTTTAGGTAAAAACATCAAAGCTTTATTTTAAATGGTTAAAAATCGTAATAACGTGAAGACCGAGGTGTTGAGAAGGCAAAATGGGAATTTAACGCGTTTCGGACTTCATTTTTAAAAGCATACAGAGTCCTTAATCATAAGTCATGATTAAGGACTCTGTATGCTTTTAAAAATGAAGTCCGAAATGTGTTAAGTTCCCATTTTGCCTTCTCAACACCTCGGTCTTCACGTTATTACGATTTTTAACCATTTAAAATAAAGCTTTGATGTTTTTACCTAAAAAGAAAAATCGTGCTTGGTCTGTCCAGCAATGTATGCTAGTGTTGCCCAGTCAGGCAGAATAAGCGTGTGTGATATCCAACAGCTCTTCAGAAGTAATAACCCCCCTGCTGTGGCTACTGTGGCAATACCACATACTACTTAAGCTCTCAGCAAACTGTTGAGGAATTGCAAATTATGGCTATGTGCGCACAGTGCGTTTTTCACGGCGTTTTTGCACGTTTTTCGGGTGCGTTTTTGGCCTCAAAACTGTATGACTTTGCTTCCCCAGCAAAGTCTATGAGTTTTCAATTTTGCTGTCCGCACACAACTGTTTTTTTAAGCTGCGTTTTTTAGCTTAAATAAAAAAATGGACATGTCAATTCTTTCCTGCGTTTTTCTGCGTTTCCCCCCAATGCAATGCATGGGAAAACTGCAGAAAAATGCAGAGATCAAAAACGCATCAAAACGCAGCCAAAAACGCACCAAATCGCAGTAAAAACGCATGCTTTTTTTGACGCGGGTGCGTTTTTGTGCGTTTTTGGCTGCTAAAAACGCAGCAGCGCCAAAAAAACGCAGTGTGTGAACTTAGCCTATTGCTTGGATTTCTTGTGGTTCACTGCTGTTACTCCTGGTTTGGTCCTGACTTGGCTTGTGACCCTGAAAATGTTTGTTCTGTAAATCCTCCAGTATCTGACCTTGACTTGCCTGACTACTTTGGCTGATCACCTAGCATCTGATCCCAGCTGTTACTTTGATATCAGTTTTGCATTGTACTGCTAGTTGCCGACCTGGCTAGTTTGCTTTCTCACAGTGAGTGTTACCATCTGAGAAAAAACAGACCAATTTTTCCTAGTTGCTCCCATTTTTCTTCTTCCATTTTTTTTCAATGATGACGTGTGCTTTCCTGCTGTTAATCTGCAATTTCTGAAGCTGGTGACTCGGATAAACTTATCCTCCGCAGCAGAGGTGACTCTTGGTCTTTCTTTCCTGGGGCGGTCCTCATGTGAGCCAGTTTCTTTGTAGCGTTTGATGGTTTTTGCCACTGCACTTGGGGACATTTTCAAAGTTTTCCCAATTTTTTGTACTGACTTACCTTCATTTCTTAAAGTAATGATGGCCACTTGTTTTTTTTTTTAACTGCTTTTTTCTTGCCATAATACATATTCTAACAGTCTATTCAGTAGGACTATCAGCTGTGTATCCACCAGACTTCTGCACAACACAACTGATGGTCCCAACCCCATTTATGAGGCAAGAAATCCCACTTATTAAACCTGACAGGGCACACCTGTGAAGTGAAAACCATTTCTGGTGACTACCTCTTGAAGTTCATCAAGAGAATGCCAAGAGTGTGCAAAGCAGTAATGAAAGCAAAAGGTGGCTACTTTGAAGAAACTAGAATATAAGACATATTTTCAGTTGTTTCACAATTTTTTGTTAAGTATTTCATTCCACATGTGTTAATTCATAGTTTTGATGCCTTCTATGTGAATCTACAATTTTCAGCGTCATGAAAATAAAGAAAACTCTTTGAATGAGAAGGTGTGTCCAAACTTTTGGTCTGTACTGTATATCTATACATCGATCGATCGATCGATAGATATCTAGTTTTAAATAACTTCTTGATTACTAGGGGTTCTGAAAATTGGGCTCAGTTGTGCCTTTGGACGCTATAGTTGCTGTCTTGTTCGCATCTATTATAGTGGCTCAGCCGTTGCCAACATTGGCTTGCAAACTTTACGTCTTGAGATTGATATAGACCTGAATGACATCTGAAAGAAATTTGTACGACAATTCATATTTCCCTCCTATATCACAAAACATTATATTGGTAGGCTGCTACAGAACGTTTGCTAATTAATACATTTGTACAGTGCTGATAGATATGTTGGTGCTATTTCAATTTCGTAAAAATTCTTTGAAATAGATATTTTTATACTGTATTTTATACTTTGTTTCAAAAAATGTATAAAATATGGTCATTTCTAGTTCTTAATGTAAAAGAAAAAAAAAAAGGAAGGAAAGAGACTTTCAGTTCTAACTTATGCCATTAAATTTAGCTTTGTGTGCCAAGACGCATATGTTCCAAGTCGGCCTGTTTGCTGTGCACTTATTGTCTGGACTCAGACAGTTGGAAGGAGTAGGACGATGTCACTCAAGATCAGTCTGGTGTCTTCACACGCTGGCATCAAGCTGAAATAATGGGGAATAGGTGGCACTTGTATCTCTGCCTGGTTTCATTTAGGATGTGATTGTGTGTACGCTGCCACTCTCAATCTCATCACTTTCACAATATTCACTCTGTGAGCGTGAGGTTCCGTGAAGGCTATAAAAAGAAATTACTTTTATTCTGATTTCTTATCAGTGTTTTTTATTAAAAAAAAAAATGAATGGAGCAAAGTTTATTCATAACCTGAATAATAAAACAAAAGCTGCAACCACCGATCTCACATGGCTGGCTAAAATATTATCCTGGTGTCACATATATAGAGCGTTCAATTTTCCTGTTTAGCATATGTACTATACATCATTCATAATAATGAAAAATGATAATAAAAAGCTAAATAAAAGCTATATAATACAGATGCTGTTCTACAAAAATATTTGTTTTTCTACATGACAGCAGTAGGTTTTTTATTATTATTTTTTTTATTATTTTTATTATTTTATTATTTATTATTTTTATAATCGATCCTTTAGGATCTACTTAAAAAATAAACAGAAATTGAAGAATAATACCAAATTGTTCCCTGTTAATTTAAAGGGAATCTGTCACTAGGTTTTTGCTACCTAATCTGAGAGCAGCATAACATAGGGGCAGAGATCCTGATTCCAGCGATGTGTCACTTACTGGGCTGCTTAGTGTAGTTTTGATAAAATCAATGTTTAAACAGCAAGAGATTATCATTAGAGAGCTACTTGGTGTGCTGCCTGGTAGTACAACATATTCATAAGCTCTGTATAACTGCTAGATCTGCACTAGAGAAAACATTGATTATATCAAAATGACAACAAACAGCTCAGTAAGTGACACATCGCTGGAATCAGGGTCTTTGTCTCTACATTATGGTGCCCTCAGATGGAGTAGCAAAAACCTGATGACAAATTTCCTTTAAGGCCTCATTTATATATTCATGTTTCGCATATGTCTTCTAGCTGTGATTGTTATGGAAAATAAGCATAGCAATTATAGTCTATGGGGTTATTCAGATGTCCGTGTTTTCTGTGTAGACTGTATGTCCATGGAAAAATCCTGCAGACGTCCTTTTTTTTCCTGCATAAAAGATAAGTACCAATACAAGTCTTTAGGTCTTTG
Source organism: Anomaloglossus baeobatrachus (assembly GCF_048569485.1). Taxonomy (NCBI): domain Eukaryota; kingdom Metazoa; phylum Chordata; class Amphibia; order Anura; family Aromobatidae; genus Anomaloglossus; species Anomaloglossus baeobatrachus. The sequence continues at coordinate 315,572,467 of NC_134356.1, read as the reverse complement.
AAAAACAGACATGTCACGGATGGCATCAGTATGCAGTCAATGTGTTGTCTGTGATAGCCATTGTAATGAATAGAAGCTTTAGGCTATGTGCGCACTTACCTGATTTTGCCGCGGATTTTTTGCGGTTTTGCTGCATGTTTCGCTGCAGAAAATGTTCATAACATCTCTGCAGTGAATCACCAGCAAATCCTATGGAGAAAAAAAATCCTGTGCGCACTAGGCGGAATTTGACAGCTGCATGTTTTGCTGCGGGAATCCCGCAGTAAAAACAAGTGCATGTCACTTCTTTTCCGCACATCGCTGCGGGATTTCACTCCATTGACTCAATGTTAATCATGAAATCCCGCAGGGAATAACGCAGGCAGCAAATTCTGTGCGGTTCACTGCGTTTTCCTGCGTTATTCCCTGCGGTATTTCGCGGTTTACCTCCGGTAATGTGCATCGCTTGTCTGCGGTTTTGCAGGGAAGTGATGTCATTACAGGAAGAGGAAGCCGTGCAGAGAGTAAACACAAACACATCACAGACATAGAACACATCACAGACATAGAACACACATAGAACACACATAGACACAGACACATAGAACACACATAGAAAGAAAACGGAAATATAGAAAAAAAAGAACGTGGGCTCCGCTGCATATTTACCTTCCAGCCGAGGTAAGCACACAGCGGCGGCCCGGTATTCTCAGGCTGGGGAGGGAGAGGGGCAGGGTTAATGTCCCCCGCCTCACTCCCCCTCCGGCAGCCGAGAATATCAGCCGCAGCTGCCCCGGCACTGTCGCATGCAATATGCGGCACTACCGGAGTGTCCTCGGCTCTTCTTGCCACCGTGTAGCAGTGGTGGCAAGGTAATACAAGGGGTTAATGCTGGTGGTGGATCACCGCCATTAACCCCAGGCTTGATCATGGCAGCGTCTATGTGACAGCTGACATGATCAACCCGTAAGTAAAGTGAAAAAAACACAGACACCGAAAAATCCTTTATTTTAAATAAAACCAACAAGCCTCGTTCACCATTTTATTAACCCCCCCCCAAACAAAGCTCCGGCGTAATCCACCGCTCCGACGTCCTGCGCTGCTTCCATCCAGCCGCGACTGTCACAGACACAGCGCTGAATGAAAGCAGCAGACAGCAGAGGTAATTACCGGTCATTTCCCACGGCCGGTAATGTGAACTCACTGCCGACCGTGGGAAATGCAGCGATCTGTCCTCTATCTATCCCTCTATCTATCTGTCTGTCTATCTTTCTATCCCTCTATCTATTCTTCTGTCTATCTACTATCAGAATTAAATGTATTTTTTTTTTTTTTCTTTTTTTTTTTTCTTCAATGTGCTTTATTGCATTGAATGCAATAAAGCACATCCCAACCCGCACGCGGCAAAACCGCGACAATACCGCGAACAATACCGCGGTAAAACCGCAGCAAACCGCGGCAAACCGCATGCGGTTTTCGGGTGCGGTTTCCCGAGGTTTTTTACCGCGGGTGCGGTAATCTTTGAGAGCATGCGGAATTTACGCAAGGAAATTTCATTTCCCAGTGCGCACAGAGCCTTAAAATGTATTTATCCATATGAGAAAAACACTGATGATGCACTGACCAAACATTGAAGGCACTCAAATCCAAAACACTGATGACACTCAGCCGTTTTTTTTGCATATATGAAAAACAGTGATGTCTGAATGAGGCCTAAGGCCCCCCTCACACGTCCATTGTATGATTCGTTTTGTCCATGCATGTGTACAGTCATGGCCAAAAGTTTTGAGAATGACACCAAAACTATATTTTCACATGATCTGTTGCCCTCTGGTTTTTAATTGTGTTTGTCTGATGTTTACATCATATACAGAAATATAATTGCAATCATATTATGACCAAAAGGTTATATTGACAGTTAGAATGAGTTAATGCAGCAAGTCAATATTTGCAGTGTTGACCCTTCTTCTTCAGGACCTCTGCAATTCTCCCTGGCATGCTCTCAATCAACTTCTGGACCAAATCCTGACTGATAGCTGTCCATTCTTGCATAAGCAATGCTTGCATTTTGCCAGAATTTGTTGGTTTTTGTTTGTCCACCCATCTCTTGATGATTGCCCACAAGTTCTCAATGGGATTAAGATCTGGGGAGTTTCCAGGCTGTGGACCCAAAATCTCTATGTTTTTGTTCCATGAGCCATTTAGTGATCACCTTTGCTTTAGGGGAAGGTGCTCCATCATGCTGGAAAAGGCATTGTTGGGCGCCAAACTGCTCCTGGACAGTTGGGAGAAGTTGCTCTTGGAGGACATTCTGGTACCATTCTTTATTCATGGCTGTTTTTTTAGGCAAGACTGTGAGTGAGCCGATTCCCTTGGGTGAGAAGCAACCCCAAACATGAATCGTTTCAGGATGCTTAACAGTTGGCATGAGACAAGACTGGTGGTAGCGCTCACCTCTTCTTCTCCTAATAAGCTGTTTTCCAGATGTCCCAAACAATCGAAAAGGGGATTCATCTGAGAAAATGACTTTAACTCAGTCCTCAGCAGTCCACTCCCTGTACCTTTTGCAGAATATCAGTCGGTCCCTGATGTTTTTTCTGTAGAGAAGTGGCTTCTTTGCTGCCCTCCTTGAAACCAGGCCTTGCTCAAGCAGTCTCCGCCTCACAGTGCGTGCAGAAGCACTCACACCAGCCTGCTGCCATTGCTGAGCTAGCTCGGCACTGCTGGTAGTCCGATCCCGCAGCTGAAACAGTTTTAAGATACGGTCCTGGCGTTTGCTGCTCCTTCTGGGGCGCCCTGGAGCCTTTTTGGCAACAATGGAAGCTCTCTCCTTGAAGTTCTTGATGATGCGATAGATTGTTGACTGAGGTGCAATCTTTGTAGCTGCGATACTCTTCCCTGTTAGGCCATTTTTGTGCAGAGCAATGATGGCTGCACGTGTTTCTTTAGAGATAACCATGGTTAACTGAAGAGAAACAATGATACCAAGCACCAGCCTCCTTTTAAAGTGTCCAGTGGTGTCATTCTTACTTAATCATGACTGATTGATCGCCAGCCCTGTCCTCATCAACACCCACACCTGTGTTAATGGAACAATAACTAAAACAATGTTAGCTGCTCCTTTTAAGGCAGGAATGCAATGATGTTGAAATGTGTTTTGGGGGTTGAAGTTCATTTTCTTAGCCAATATTGACTTTGCAAGTAATTGCTGTTAAGCTGATCACTCTTTATGACATTCTGGAGTATATGCAAATTGCCATTAGAAAAACTTAAGCAGTAGACTTTGTAAAAATTAATATTTGTAGCATTCTCGAAACTTTTGGTCATGACTGTACAGTACATGTGTGCCATCCGTGTATCATTCCTGTGCTATCCGTGTGCACGTGTCTTTCTTCTGTGTGCTCTCCATGTTCACGTGTGTGTCTATCGTGTGCATTAAAGGAAGAATAAAATTACGAAGCTTCTCCTATATTTTGCAATGTTAAACACGGACACACAGATGCCATCTGTGTGCTGTACATGTTTCATCCATGCTGCCTTTAAAAACAGATATGTCTGCTTGTGAATTACACGGACATGCTTGTGATTCACACGGACACACAGTCCAATTGAAAACACGGAGGTGTGAAGATCCCCATAGATTTTAATGAGGATCCGTGTGAACGTGCCTCCGATACTTGTGAAAAAGGATGCCACACATATCAGAAACACGGACTTGTGAAGAGGGCCTAAAGGAGTAATTGAGCTTGCTCGACCAATATTCATTATCTATGGGAGTGATGAAGAAAGCCAAGCAATTCCTGTGATCTGTTGTGGTCCCAGCAATCGGTCCCCCAGCAATCAATCGTTATCCTCATATTTTATGCAAATTAACACAGTTGGGCCAGTGAGCGGTTAAGCATATGGCACATGTAAATCACCTATCCTTTGTTGTATCACTCACGCCGGAGTCACAAACTGCCTCTGAAAGTGAAACTAGCTCAAAGACATTGTGTTGGGAGATTGATGATATGGTTCTTCATCGTCGAGTAGCTGCACACACGTCTAAGGTCGCTAACTAGAATGGCGGCCATAGACTAGATTGGTCACCAGTAGAAATGTGTTCACTAGAGTAATAAATCATGTTTCACTGCCTTGGAGTCTGATGGATGAATGTATGGCAGACACATGGAGAAAATTACCAACCAGTGTAGTGCATACTGGAGAAACCATCATGATATGGGGTACTTGTAGGAGTGCGGGCTGAGCCGCTTCTTTATAATATAGGTAAATGTTACTGCTCTGCACACCAAGACATTTTAGGCATTTGTGTTCTTCCAACTTTGTGGCAACCGTTCGGGAAAGTTCCTTTGCTCTTCCACCATGACCGGACCTCAGTGCACAAAAAGAAGTCAGTAACAGAGGGACAGTGAGCCCTGATCTCAACCCCAATGGACATCTGTAGGATTAATTAGAAAAGCAGACTGCAAGATAGTCCAAAATCATGGTTCAACTTTTTTGGGTTCAAATTCCCACATACATATTATAAAAACTTATGTAAAGCCTGAAGAATAGAAGTGATTGAAGCCAGAAGAGACAACCCAACTCTTTAATAAAAATCACTAATATATTTTGATCTATAAAGGTATTCTGTATTAAGGTGTCAATCATTGACTCTGACCTTTATCAGATAAACAGAGTGATTTTGGAGAGAGAGACATGGATTAAGCGATAATAAAGCACTATAGGAGAAACATCGGATGCCTGCAGTGGTGAGAGCGTTTGTCGGTGATGAAGGTCAGAGTTAATGACTGAAATGTTGCACTCAATTTTGGATTGGAAATATATCTCTTATCTTTTATCTATAAGTGCCTAGTTCTTTGGCTTTAGGCTATGTGCGCACACAGCGTTTTTTTGACGCTGCGTTTTTGTGTGTTTTTGGCCGCTAAAAACGCACAAAAACGAACCCGCGGCAATAACGCGCAAAAAACGCACCTGTAAAAACGCATGCGTTTTTACCGCGTTTTGGTGCGTTTTTGGCTGCATTTTGCTGCATTTTTCAGCGTTTTTCCAATGCATTGCATGTGGGGGAAAACGCAGAAAAACGCAGGAAAGAATTGACATGTCCTTTTTTTTTTTTAAGCTCAAAAACGCAGCTTAAAAAAAAAGTTGTGTGCGGACAGTAAAAATGAAAACTCATAGACTTTGCTGGGGAAGCACAGTCATGCAGTTTTGAGCCCAAAAACGCACCCTAAAAATGCCGCGAAAAACGCACTGTGAGCACATAGCCTTACAGTATACAAGGGCTCGGATCCTACTAGTGCACCATCCTGTCTGGAGTGCCATCGATTAACCGCTTACCAACATATGACGGTACTGGTACATTCTATGCCGACTCCCTTACTTTGATGTGGCCTCATAAGCTGAGCCCACATGTTTCCCGACAGATGTTGCCTGTGATATTCAGCGATTGTCTGCCTCTTATAGCCGCACATGAAGCAGCTCTCCACCTTGGGCTGTTATCCTGTTTAAATGTTGCTGTCAATCTGCATTTATAGCATGTCGGCAGGGGGCGTGCCCTTTTAACTGTTCATTGACGCTCCTGCAATACGATCATGAGTTGCTGGGAAAGCCAAGTGTCTGCTGAAGACCCCTGTGCCTGTTACGATGGTACTCCAGTGAAAGCCAGCCCGTGGTTGGCATTCCTAGGAGACTGTGATTTTTGCTATATACAGCCATTCTCTGACATTGCTGTACATGGTACAAGTGATTGGATTATCCCAGATTGAAGTCCCCTAAGGGGAATAATAAATACAATGAAAATAGTATAAAATACATAATAAAAGTTTTAAAAAATCTGATAAAAATAATAAAAGTTCAAATCACCCCCATTAAAAACAAAATAATAAAAAAATGTAAAAATATACAGATTTGGTATCGCTAAATACGTAAAAGTCAGATCTATCAAAATATAAAATAAATTAGTCCGATTGGTAAATGACGTATCTATATAAAAATCAAAACGCCCTTAAATGCATTTTTTTGGACACAAGAATGCAAAACAATTTAAGAAAAAATCATCAACCCAAATAAAAATGGTATCAATAAAAATATTGGCTCAGGGTGCAAAACAAAGTCCTCACATAGATCCTTATCCCAATAACAAAAAGTGTAACCCTTGTTTTAATGTGTATTTAAAATTTTAAAAAGCAACTTTATCTTATCAGACAAATTTGCTTCTTTCTCTCCCAGAATTGATCAGTGATTGTCAGAATTCTCAATTCTGAGGTAAAATCTGTATTCAATGAAGACTTTCCCATTACTGAGAGGAGGTGGCAGTTGGTGCTTATGAGATTCTATGTAGATAGAATAGGGGTAGGGGCAGGGCTTTACCTCTAGCTCTTTTCTCTGGTTTTTCCCTCTGCCTCTGGCTCTTCCCTCTGCCTCTGGCTCTTCCCTCAGCCTCTAGATCTTCCCTCTGCCTCTAGCTTCTCCCTCTACCTTTAGCTCTTTTCTCTGCCTTCAGCTCTTCTCTCTGGCACTAGCTCTTCCCTCTGCCTCTAGCTTCTCCCTCTGTCTCTAACTCCTCACTGTGGTTCCACCCTCTGCCTCTGACTCCTCCCTCTGCCTCTGGCTCCTCCCTCTGCCTCTTGCTCCTCTCTCTGCCTCTAGCTCTTTACTCTGCTTCTAGCTCTTTCCTCTACCTCTAGCTCCTTCTCTTCCTCTAGCTGTTCCCTCTGCCTCTAGCTCTTCCCTCTGCCTCTAGCACTTCCCTCTGCTTCTAGATCCTCCCTCTGCCTCTAGATCTTCCCTCTGACTCTAGCACTTCCCTCTGCCTCTTGCTCCACCCTCTGCCTATAGCTCCTCCCTCTGCCTCTAGCACTTCCCTCTACCTCTAGCTCTTCCCTCTGCCTCTAGCACTTCCCTCTGCCTCTAGCTCCTCCCTCTGCCCCTAGCAATTTCCTCTCCATCTAAGCTCTTCCCGCCATCATAGAATCTCATCAGCACCAACTGCCATATCTTATCTCAGTAATGGGAAAGGCTTTTAAAAAAAAATGATACTAAGTGCAGTCAGTTATGTCTCTTAATAATAAAAACCATAAGCTCAGCTCCAGTTTTGTAGAAATTATTATGTTAGTTCTCGTATTCATGTTTATGTCTCCATCACATTATATAAGACATATTCATTCCAGGAATCATAAGCCGGCATGTTTAATGCACAATTTTCTTGAGTTTGAAGAGTATGAGCTGAAGTCTTTTGCTCATATTTTTTTTTCTCGACAAGCTGCCTCTATTTTTATGTATATTTCCAGTGTTACATCTGCAGCATTATCAAATGTCAGGATCAATTATGTTTTGTCATTGGTTACTTGCTTAACAGTTCGTTAAAAAAAAGAAGCTTTTTAATGTATGCATTTTCTACGGCAATTAGGTCACACTGTGTAAACTTCCGGAGAGTATCATCATTATAAGCAAAACTTATATCAAAAGAAAATGTAAAACAATAGGGACCAGACCTTCGTTAGGAAATCTAATTATGAACACATCCATCCTCACTGCACATTCATTTTAATTTACATTACTGCAATACAACGTGTTAGGCATTTGGTGTGAGTATGGGTTTTCTCATTTTTATTGTTTGTTCTAGTCATGTTGGCCTTATCTAATTTCCTGCATTTGTGAATCAGTTATGACTACTCCCCAAAAAGTGTAGCTATGCCTTACCATAAATGAGGACTATTTTTAAAGCAAAGGTGTTTTAAATCCGGTGTTTGCCCCACTTACAAAAAAAAGCGTATTTGAAATGTATTATTCTCTATTCTTTAGCATTTATTCATTGACCAGCTATAGAGGTTGTCTCATCTTATTAAACCTGTCAGGTGCAGTATGCACCTCGTACCACGAGCAGTTCTGGATGTATATTGCTAATCCCTGCCTAACCATCCCTGTATCTAGTAGCATAGATAAAGAGATCTTTAGAAAAAGTATTTCTAAAAATCATTCAGAACCCGAGGGATGTTTCATTCTGTTGTCCACTCATTGTCTAGGGTACCAACCACTTCTGCTGTATAAGACGTGGCTTTTTTCTAGTCAAAGATAGAGTTGGACAAATGTTTTTAAAAATCTGGTTTGGGACCAGCATAGCAACATAATAAAATAGCATAGTCAGCAAAAAGAAATAAAAAAAAAACCCTTTTTTTCTGGACTACGCCATTTATTATATTATGAAATGTTTGGTTTTTCGAAAAAGACTGAGGCCAATGATCTTGTGGATAGTAAATGCATCTCTAAACACAATGCTTCAAAAGCAAAGATTGGTAAAGTGAGAAAATAGATACCACCTATTCGCATTTGAAAGCAGTGACCCAGCATGAAGCTGCTTGAGGAAACAGAGACTTATGCCCTTTTCGATGATATGGTCACTTATGTGCCTGATTTAAGGAGCCCTCCTGGGAAAGCCCTTGATGAAGTCAATGATACAAAATACAAGTGTTATGTAGAAGTTATTATCTCTAGAGACCTTAGGGGTGCTTCACACACAGCGAGCTCACTGCCGAGATCGCTGCTGAGTCACGCTTTTTGTGACGCAGCAGTGACCTCATTAGCGATCTCGCTGTGTGTGACACTGAGCAGCGATCTGGCCCCTGCTGCGAGATCGCTGCTCGTTACACACAGCCCTGGTTCGTTTTCTTCAAAGCCGCTCTCCCGCTGTGACACACAGATCGCTGTGTGTGACAGCGAGAGAGCGACAAATGAAGCGAGCAGGGAGCAGGAGCCGGCATCTGACAGCTGAGGTAAGCTTGTAACCAAGATAAACATCGGGTAACCAAGGTGGTTACCCGATATTTACCTTAGTTACCAGCCTCCGCAGCTCTCACGCTGCCTGTGCTGCCGGCTCCGGCTCTCTGCACATGTAGCTGCTGTACACATCGGGTTAATTAACCCGATGTGTACAGCAGCTAGGAGAGCAAGGAGCCAGCGCTAAGCAGTATGCGCGGCTCCCTGCTCTCTGCACATGTAGCTGCATTACACATCGGGTTAATTAACCCGATGTGTACAGCAGCTAGGAGAGCAAGGAGCCAGCGCTCAGTGTGCGCGGCTCCCTGCTCCCTGCACACACAGCTAAGCGGTGTGCGCTGGTAACTAATGTAAACATCGGGTAACCATACCCGATGTTTACCTTAGTTACCAGTCTCCGCAGCTTCCAGATGGCGGCTCCGTGCAAGCGCAGCGTCGCTTGCACGTCGCTGCTGGCTGGGGGCTCTTCACTGGTCGCTGGTGAGATCTGCCTGTTTGACAGCTCACCAGCGACCATGTAGCGATGCAGCAGCGATCCTGACCAGGTCAGATCGCTGGTCGAATCGCTGCTGCATCGCTAAGTGAGAAGGTACCTTAAGTGAGAAGGTACCTTTAATAAAAGCGAAGATGTGGTAAATGAGCGTACAATATCTTGTCTTCAAACGTGATGTAATGCGGATTAGTACAAAGATTTCTTTTGTCACTTATCAGCTTAATTTTAGTATTAACCCTCATTTATTTTAGCGGGGGTTAAACATTAAATGAAATATTTGTATGTACATTTTTCTAAATCCGCTTGCAGTTACATTGAGTTACATTGAGGTTTCTAATATATATTATTATTGTTATCAGACAATTTTCAATTCATGACTTTATTATATTAGACTGTGGTTAGATCAGTAGACTAAAGGGGGCTTTACACGCAGAGATATTGCTAGCGATATCGCTGGTGAAAGCACACGCCCCCGTCGTTTGTGCATCACGGGCAAATCGCTGCCCGTGGCGCACAAAATCGTTAGGAGCCGTCACATGGACTTACCTGATTAGCAATGTCGCTGTTGCCGGCGAACCACCTCCTTTCTAAGGGGGCTGTTCGTGCGGCGTCACAGCGGTGTCACTAAGCGGCCGCCCAATAGAAGCGAAGGGGCGGAGATGAGTGGCCGTAACATCCCGCCCACCTCCTTCCTTCCTCATTGCTGGCGGCTGCAGGTAAACTGTAGTTCGTCGTTCCCGAGCTGTCACACGTAGCGATGTGTGCTGCCTCGGGAACGACGAACAACCTCCGTCCTGCAACAATCAACAATTTTTTGAAAATGAACGACTTGTCAACGATCAACGATAAGGTGAGTATTTTTGATTGTTAATGGCCGTTCGTTGGTGTCACACACAACAACGTCGCTAATGATGCCGGATGTGCGTCACGGAATCCGTGACCCCGGCAATATAGTGTTAGGTACGTCGTTCCGTGTAACGGGGCCTTAACACTGGTCCGAGTGCTATCCTATAAACCATCGGGTAGCCCTTGTCCGATGTGTATGCCCGTGTGATCGCAGCCTTACAACATAAATGTGACACATGACCGTTCTTGTTACATTGATTCATTTTCAATAATCTAGAGACTTTTTGGTTTGTCTGGGTTAGAAAGTTAATTTTCATATACCCACTTAGGGAATTATTTGGGGTAGAGAATGTCCTCATTCTGAACCACAATGAATTAGCAAGAGCAGAGAGTAGCTACAAAAGCCCCAATTCATCAAACCAGAATTCTGGCATAAATTGGTTTGAAAAGTCATAACATTTTGGTGCAACTCAGAGGTGCACACATTTTTTTGGAGACATTTGGCTTTTTCCAGTTTCTCCCAGCTCTGCTAAAGTGGTTGTGATGGGGACATGTCATGGCTGTGACCATACCTTACTTCATAACGAGCTGTGGCGTTCCCTAAAACAGGAATCTTTCTCCAGTCAGGGATTGGTGCATGGAGGAGTACGCCACTTGTCAGACGCCCCCATTTCATGAAGAGTCTCATACCTCTTCATTAATCAGAAGCATCTGACTCTAGCATGTCCCCCCATCAATACTGGCAAGAAAAGCTCCAGTCTTGATGAATCGGGGCCTTCATGTTTACTAGAGATGAGCGAACCGGTCCCGGTTCGGCTCGAGGCGGTTCGCCGAACGGGGGGTCTGGCTCGAGTTCGGCTCGTCGAACGTTCGACGAACCGAACTCGAGCCCATAGGAAACAATGGCAGGCAATCACAAACACAGTAAAACACCTAGAAAACACCCTCAAAGGTGTCCAAAAGGTGACAAACAACTCACAACACAACACAAACACATGGGAAAGTGACAAGGACATGTACTCATGCGAAAACAAAACAGCTGGACAAGGAAAAAGAGGAGGACACACAGATATAGGCATGGCACGCCCTTCTAAAGTCATGTAAAACACCGCAAGGTGACTCCAAGCGGAGTCTCCCTTTTTTCCAAAAATTGGGCCCCACACACCCACCCCTTCAGTGGCAGCAGTTGTGCCCCAGTTGTACACTTCACAGCTAGATTTGCATCAAGCACATTCAAAAATACGCCATTCTTATCCGTCCCCAGGATGACACCGGGGTAGGTAGCAAAGTCTTTCCTGATCCCAGCTCTGTTCATCTTGGCTTCTTTTAAAAACACAGCAAGCAAGGGTTACTCCAAGCGGAGTCTCCCTTTTTTCCAAAAATTGGGCCCCACACACACCCACCCCTTCAGTGGCAGCACTTGGGCCCCAGTTGTACACTTCACAGCTAGATTTGCATCAAGCACATTCAAAAATACGCTATTCTTAACCGTCCCCAGGATGACACCGGGGTAGGTAGCAAAGTCTTTCCTGATCCCAGCTCTGTTCATCTTGGCTTCTTTTAAAAACACAGCAAGCAAGGGTTACTCCAAGCGGAGTCTCCCTTTTTTCCAAAAATTGGGCCACACAGACACCCACCCCATCAGTGGCAGCACTTGGGCCCTAGTTGCAAACAGGATGTTTTGATTTGCATCAAGCACATTCAAAAATACGCTATTCTTAGCCGTCCACAGGATGACACCGGGGTAGGTAGCAAAGTCTTTCCTGATCCCAGCTCTGTTCATCTTGGCTTCTTTTAAAAACACAGCAAGCAAGGGTTACTCCAAGCGGAGTCTCCCTTTTTTCCAAAAATTGGGCCACACAGACACCCACCCCATCAGTGGCAGCACTTGGGCCCTAGTTGCAAACAGGATGTTTTGATTTGCATCAAGCACATTCAAAAATACGCTATTCTTAGCCGTCCCCAGGATGACACCGGGGTAGGTAGCAAAGTCTTTGCTGACCCATGACTTGTTCATCTTGGCTTCTTTTAAAAACAATGTAAGCAAGGGTTACTCCAAGCGGAGTCTCCCTTTTTTCCAAAAATTGGGCCACACAGACACCCACCCCATCAGTGGCAGCACTTGGGCCCTAGTTGCAAACAGGATGTTTTGATTTGCATCAAGCACATTCAAAAATACGCTATTCTTAGCCGTCCCCAGGATGACACCGGGGTAGGTAGCAAAGTCTTTGCTGACCCATGACTTGTTCATCTTGGCTTCTTTTAAAAACAATGTAAGCAAGGGTTACTCCAAGCGGAGTCTCCCTTTTTTCCAAAAATTGGGCCACACAGACACCCACCCCATCAGTGGCAGCACTTGGGCCCTAGTTGCAAACAGGATGTTTTGATTTGCATCAAGCACATTCAAAAATACGCTATTCTTAGCCGTCCACAGGATGACACCGGGGTAGGTAGCAAAGTCTTTCCTGATCCCAGCTCTGTTCATCTTGGCTTCTTTTAAAAACACAGCAAGCAAGGGTTACTCCAAGCGGAGTCTCCCTTTTTTCCAAAAATTGGGCCACACAGACACCCACCCCATCAGTGGCAGCACTTGGGCCCTAGTTGCAAACAGGATGTTTTGATTTGCATCAAGCACATTCAAAAATACGCTATTCTTAGCCGTCCCCAGGATGACACCGGGGTAGGTAGCAAAGTCTTTCCTGATCCCAGCTCTGTTCATCTTGGCTTCTTTTAAAAACACAGCAAGCAAGGGTTACTCCAAGCGGAGTCTCCCTTTTTTCCAAAAATTGGGCCACACAGACACCCACCCCATCAGTGGCAGCACTTGGGCCCTAGTTGCAAACAGGATGTTTTGATTTGCATCAAGCACATTCAAAAATACGCTATTCTTAGCCGTCCCCAGGATGACACCGGGGTAGGTAGCAAAGTCTTTGCTGACCCATGACTTGTTCATCTTGGCTTCTTTTAAAAACAATGTAAGCAAGGGTTACTCCAAGCGGAGTCTCCCTTTTTTCCAAAAATTGGGCCACACAGACACCCACCCCATCAGTGGCAGCACTTGGGCCCTAGTTGCAAACAGGATGTTTTGATTTGCATCAAGCACATTCAAAAATACGCTATTCTTAGCCGTCCACAGGATGACACCGGGGTAGGTAGCAAAGTCTTTCCTGATCCCAGCTCTGTTCATCTTGGCTTCTTTTAAAAACACAGCAAGCAAGGGTTACTCCAAGCGGAGTCTCCCTTTTTTCCAAAAATTGGGCCACACAGACACCCACCCCATCAGTGGCAGCACTTGGGCCCTAGTTGCAAACAGGATGTTTTGATTTGCATCAAGCACATTCAAAAATACGCTATTCTTAGCCGTCCCCAGGATGACACCGGGGTAGGTAGCAAAGTCTTTCCTGATCCCAGCTCTGTTCATCTTGGCTTCTTTTAAAAACACAGCAAGCAAGGGTTACTCCAAGCGGAGTCTCCCTTTTTTCCAAAAATTGGGCCACACAGACACCCACCCCATCAGTGGCAGCACTTGGGCCCTAGTTGCAAACAGGATGTTTTGATTTGCATCAAGCACATTCAAAAATACGCTATTCTTAGCCGTCCACAGGATGACACCGGGGTAGGTAGCAAAGTCTTTCCTGATCCCAGCTCTGTTCATCTTGGCTTCTTTTAAAAACACAGCAAGCAAGGGTTACTCCAAGCGGAGTCTCCCTTTTTTCCAAAAATTGGGCCACACAGACACCCACCCCATCAGTGGCAGCACTTGGGCCCTAGTTGCAAACAGGATGTTTTGATTTGCATCAAGCACATTCAAAAATACGCTATTCTTAGCCGTCCCCAGGATGACACCGGGGTAGGTAGCAAAGTCTTTGCTGACCCATGACTTGTTCATCTTGGCTTCTTTTAAAAACAATGTAAGCAAGGGTTACTCCAAGCGGAGTCTCCCTTTTTTCCAAAAATTGGGCCACACAGACACCCACCCCATCAGTGGCAGCACTTGGGCCCTAGTTGCAAACAGGATGTTTTGATTTGCATCAAGCACATTCAAAAATACGCTATTCTTAGCCGTCCACAGGATGACACCGGGGTAGGTAGCAAAGTCTTTCCTGATCCCAGCTCTGTTCATCTTGGCTTCTTTTAAAAACACAGCAAGCAAGGGTTACTCCAAGCGGAGTCTCCCTTTTTTCCAAAAATTGGGCCACACAGACACCCACCCCATCAGTGGCAGCACTTGGGCCCTAGTTGCAAACAGGATGTTTTGATTTGCATCAAGCACATTCAAAAATACGCTATTCTTAGCCGTCCACAGGATGACACCGGGGTAGGTAGCAAAGTCTTTCCTGATCCCAGCTCTGTTCATCTTGGCTTCTTTTAAAAACACAGCAAGCAAGGGTTACTCCAAGCGGAGTCTCCCTTTTTTCCAAAAATTGGGCCACACAGACACCCACCCCATCAGTGGCAGCACTTGGGCCCTAGTTGCAAACAGGATGTTTTGATTTGCATCAAGCACATTCAAAAATACGCTATTCTTAGCCGTCCACAGGATGACACCGGGGTAGGTAGCAAAGTCTTTCCTGATCCCAGCTCTGTTCATCTTGGCTTCTTTTAAAAACACAGCAAGCAAGGGTTACTCCAAGCGGAGTCTCCCTTTTTTCCAAAAATTGGGCCACACAGACACCCACCCCATCAGTGGCAGCACTTGGGCCCTAGTTGCAAACAGGATGTTTTGATTTGCATCAAGCACATTCCAAATCCACAAGCATTTACTCTCCCCAGGATGACACAGGGGTAGTAAATTCCTTCTGGATCCATGACTTGTTCATTTTGATGAACGTCAGTCTGTCCACATTGTCACTGGACAGACGCGTGCGCTTATCTGTCAGCACACACCCAGCAGCACTGAATACACGTTCAGAGACAACGCTGGCAGCTGGACACGACAAAATCTCCAAGGCGTAAGTTGCGAGCTCTGGCCATTTTTGTAGGTTTGAAGCCCAAAAGGAGCAAGGCTCCAGTTGCACAGTCATGGCATCGATGTTCATTTGGAGATACTCCTGTATCATCCTCTCCAGCCGTTGACTATGTGTCAGACTTGTTGTCTCTGGTGGCCTTGCAAAAGAGGGTCTAAAAAAATTATGAAAAGATTCCATAAAATTGCTGTTACCGGCACCAGAAAAGGTCCTACTGGTACGGGTAGACTGTTGAAGATGACGAGACCGTCCCATGTTTGTCAAGTTACAACTGGGAGATTCACTCCCTGCACCTGCACGGTTGTTTGGTGGAAAAGCCGAGCTAAGATCTAGTAACAGCTTCTGCTGATACTCCTGCATACGTGCGTCCCTTTCTATGGCTGGAATTATGTCACAAAATTTGGACTTGTACCGGGGATCTAATAGTGTGGCAATCCAGTAGTCATCATCACTTCTAATTTTGACAATACGACTGTCATGTTGGAGGTAGTGCAACAAAAAGGCACTCATGTGTCTTGCGCAGCCATGCGGACCAAGTCCATGCTGTGTTTGTGGCATAGAGGTGCTACCCGTTCTTTCTTCCTCTGACATCTGACCCCAACCTCTTTCAACTGAAATTTGACCAAGGTCTCCCTCATCCGCTGAGTCTTCCATGTCCATGGACAGTTCGTCCTCCATTTCTTCATGTTCTCCTGCACCTTGCTCAACATTTCGCCTGCTACTATGCGCCCTTGTCGATCCCTGTCCCCCATGGTCCCATGCCTGCTGCGTTGGTGATGATGAACGTCTGGACCTTGGTGATGTTGTTGTCCCTTGCGCATATGAATCCTCCTGTAGTTCCTCCCCTTCATGTTGTCCCACCCCCTGACTCCGAATAGTGTTTAGCGTGTGCTCCAGCATGTAAATGACTGGAATCGTCATGCTGATAATGGCATTGTCAGCGCTAAACATATTCGTCGCCATGTCGAAACTGTGCAGAAGGGTGCATAGGTCCTTGATCTGAGACCACTCCATCAGGGTGATCTGCCCCACCTCTGCATCTCGTTGGCCCAGGCTATACGTCATGACGTATTGCACCAGGGCTCTGCGGTGCTGCCACAGTCGCTGTAACATGTGGAGAGTTGAATTCCAGCGTGTCGCCACATCGCATTTCAGGCGATGAACCGGCAGGCCGAAAGACTTCTGGAGCGATGCAAGTCGCTCTGCTGCGGCGCTTGAACGGCGGAAGTGAGCTGACAGTTTTCGTGCCCTGTTCAGAAGGCCATCTAGGCCGGGATAGTGTGTTAAAAATTGCTGCACGACAAGGTTCAACACGTGAGCCATACAAGGTACGTGTGTCACCTTGCCCAGGCGAAGTGCCGCACCCAGGTTTGCAGCATTGTCGCACACGGCCTTACCAGGCTGCAGTTTGAGTGGAGACAACCATTTATTAAACTCGGACCGCAAAGCTGACCACAACTCCTCAGCTGTGTGACTCTTATTACCAAGACATGTCAAGCTAAAGACCGCCTGATGCCGTTGCGCTCTGCTGCCAGCATAGTAATGAGGGGTGCGTGATTCCTTCTGCGCAGTGAGAACGCTGGTGGCCTGACCAGGCAGGCTTGGGGCGGAGGTGGAGGACCCAGATGAGGTGGAGGATGCAGAAGCAGTGGCGGAACTTGGACAGACAGAGGATTGACACACAAGTCGTGGGGACGGCAAGACTTGTGCAGCAGACCCTTCACCATCTATCACCATAGTTACCCAGTGCCCAGTCAGCGACATGTAACGTCCCTGTCCATGCTTACTGGTCCAAGTATCGGTGGTGAAATGCACCCGTTCACACACAGAGTTTCTCAAGGAAGCGGTGATGTTGTGTGCGACATGCTGGTGTAGCGCGGGCACACCTTTCTTAGAGAAGTAGTGGCGACTAGGCATCTGGTACTGGGGCACAGCGACAGACATAAGGTCTCTAAAATCCTGTGTGTCCACTAGGCGGAAAGGCAGCATTTCGGTAGCCAACAGCTTACAGAGGGATAGAGTCAACCTCTTAGCTTTGTCATGGGTCGGAGGAAGTGGCCTTTTATTTGACCACATCTGAGGGACAGAGATCTGGCTGCTGTGTGTAGACGGTGTTGAGTAGGGTGTCCCTGGAAAAATGCAGGTTTGTGAGGAAAGTGCAGGCGGAGACATGATGTTGCCTTCATCCAACGTTGGTGCTATCGATGTCTGAGAGAGCTGTACACACTCACTTGTTTCCCCTTCCAAACCAACTGACGACCTTACAAGCAAACTGCCTGTTGCGGTTACAGTGGTGGAAGTTTTGCGTGGAAAAACAGGTGTGGCAGCTGTCCCCACAGTCCTAGAAGATGAAGAGCGCGCGGATGCAGTGGAAGGGGCGGGCGGTGGATGGTTCGCTCCGCTAGGCCGCATTGCAGCACGGTGAGCTTCCCACCGGGACTTATGATATTTATTCATGTGACGATTCATGGAAGAAGTTGTCAAACTGCTGAGCTTTTGACCTCTACTAAGAGAATCATGACAAATGTTACATATCACATGAGTTGGGCGATCTTTTTCGATGTGAAAAAAGGACCAGGCTAGGCAAGGCTTAGAGGCCATGCGACCTGTTGATCCACCCCGAATAATGCTCATAGGCAGAGTGGTGGCTGAGGATGCAGTTGTAGACGTGCTACCAGTGCTCCGACTCTGTCCAGGAAGGCGCAAGGTAACTTCGTCGTCGGTTGCATCCTCCTCCACCGCCTCTGTTGACCTCCTCGAGTGCCTGACTGGGGGTTGACAGTAGGTGGGATCTAGAACGTCATCATCAATTGTTGTGTTTGCACTCCCCTCCCCCTCAGACCGAGCCTCTTCTTGCCCTGACGGAATATTTAAGTTGTCATCCCAATCGGGTATCTGCGTCTCATCTTCATCAGTATGTTCCTCATTGTCTATAACCACAGGTGTTACAGTTTGTGACAAAGGGTCAACATTATGCTCAGAAACTTGGTCCTCACGGCCTGAATCTGAGTCACAAAGGTTCTGGGCATCACTGCAGACCATTTCCTGTTCTGTACTCACTGTAGCTTGGGAGCAGACCTCTGATTCCCAGGCTATAGTGTGACTGAACAGCTCTGCAGACTCAGCCATCTCAGTTCCACCATACTGTGCAGGGCTGATGGAGACTTCAGAGCTGGGAGAAATCAAGTGTGATTGGGATGACAACTCAGAGGACTGGTGTTTTTTGGATGCGGTACTTGAAGTGGCTGAGAGGGCACTTGTTGGACCACTTGAGATCCATTCAAGCATTTTCCTTTTTTGCCCATCATCTACCTTTCTTCCTGTTGTTCGTGTCCGTAAAAAAGGGAGCACATCGGATTGTCCACGGTAAGTAGTAGACATCTTACTTTTGCTGGTAGATGGTCTATCTTCAGCAGATGATAATGGAGCTTTGCCACCTTCCCCACGGACAAAACCTTTTTTGCCTTTTCCACCACGCCTCTTCCCCTTTCCACCAGCATCTGTCATTTTGCCACTCATGTTGATTGCGACAAGATTGTGGACTGAAAATGTGGTAGTAAAAATTGAGAGGTGGTGAAGATTGCAGTGGTGGTCTAGCTTTATTAACAGCAGAATAATAAAGAATAAATATCCCTGACAATGCAACTTAGTTATAATTAGTTGGAGTGTGCAACGCAGGCAGACGTGCTGCAAATGTCTTTGCACTAGTGGGACTATAGCAAAGTCCAATAGCCACGTATAGGATGCCACTAGGTACACTGAGTGTTTGCTAGTATAATGGCTTGGTTAGAATGAGTTGTAGTGTGCAACGCAGGCAGACGCGCTCTGCAAATGTCTTTGCACTAGTGGGACTATAGCAAAGTCCAATAGCCACGTATAGGATGCCACTAGGTACACTGAGTGTTTGCTAGTATAATGGCTTGGTTAGAATGAGTTGTAGTGTGCAACGCAGGCAGACGCGCTCTGCAAATGTCTTTGCACTAGTGGGACTATAGCAAAGTCCAATAGCCACGTATAGGATGCCACTAGGTACACTGAGTGTTTGCTAGTATAATGGCTTGGTTAGAATGAGTTGTAGTGTGCAACGCAGGCAGACGCGCTCTGCAAATGTCTTTGCACTAGTGGGACTATAGCAAAGTCCAATAGCCACGTATAGGATGCCACTAGGTACACTGAGTGTTTGCTAGTATAATGGCTTGGTTAGAATGAGTTGTAGTGTGCAACGCAGGCAGACGCGCTCTGCAAATGTCTTTGCACTAGTGGGACTATAGCAAAGTCCAATAGCCACGTATAGGATGCCACTAGGTACACTGAGTGTTTGCTAGTATAATGGCTTGGTTAGAATGAGTTGTAGTGTGCAACGCAGGCAGACGCGCTCTGCAAATGTCTTTGCACTAGTGGGACTATAGCAAAGTCCAATAGCCACGTATAGGATGCCACTAGGTACACTGAGTGTTTGCTAGTATAATGGCTTGGTTAGAATGAGTTGTAGTGTGCAACGCAGGCAGACGCGCTCTGCAAATGTCTTTGCACTAGTGGGACTATAGCAAAGTCCAATAGCCACGTATAGGATGCCACTAGGTACACTGAGTGTTTGCTAGTATAATGGCTTGGTTAGAATGAGTTGTAGTGTGCAACGCAGGCAGACGCGCTCTGCAAATGTCTTTGCACTAGTGGGACTATAGCAAAGTCCAATAGCCACGTATAGGATGCCACTAGGTACACTGAGTGTTTGCTAGTATAATGGCTTGGTTAGAATGAGTTGTAGTGTGCAACGCAGGCAGACGCGCTCTGCAAATGTCTTTGCACTAGTGGGACTATAGCAAAGTCCAATAGCCACGTATAGGATGCCACTAGGTACACTGAGTGTTTGCTAGTATAATGGCTTGGTTAGAATGAGTTGTAGTGTGCAACGCAGGCAGACGCGCTCTGCAAATGTCTTTGCACTAGTGGGACTATAGCAAAGTCCAATAGCCACGTATAGGATGCCACTAGGTACACTGAGTGTTTGCTAGTATAATGGCTTGGTTAGAATGAGTTGTAGTGTGCAACGCAGGCAGACGCGCTCTGCAAATGTCTTTGCACTAGTGGGACTATAGCAAAGTCCAATAGCCACGTATAGGATGCCACTAGGTACACTGAGTGTTTGCTAGTATAATGGCTTGGTTAGAATGAGTTGTAGTGTGCAACGCAGGCAGACGCGCTCTGCAAATGTCTTTGCACTAGTGGGACTATAGCAAAGTCCAATAGCCACGTATAGGATGCCACTAGGTACACTGAGTGTTTGCTAGTATAATGGCTTGGTTAGAATGAGTTGTAGTGTGCAACGCAGGCAGACGCGCTCTGCAAATGTCTTTGCACTAGTGGGACTATAGCAAAGTCCAATAGCCACGTATAGGATGCCACTAGGTACACTGAGTGTTTGCTAGTATAATGGCTTGGTTAGAATGAGTTGTAGTGTGCAACGCAGGCAGACGCGCTCTGCAAATGTCTTTGCACTAGTGGGACTATAGCAAAGTCCAATAGCCACGTATAGGATGCCACTAGGTACACTGAGTGTTTGCTAGTATAATGGCTTGGTTAGAATGAGTTGTAGTGTGCAACGCAGGCAGACGCGCTCTGCAAATGTCTTTGCACTAGTGGGACTATAGCAAAGTCCAATAGCCACGTATAGGATGCCACTAGGTACACTGAGTGTTTGCTAGTATAATGGCTTGGTTAGAATGAGTTGTAGTGTGCAACGCAGGCAGACGCGCTCTGCAAATGTCTTTGCACTAGTGGGACTATAGCAAAGTCCAATAGCCACGTATAGGATGCCACTAGGTACACTGAGTGTTTGCTAGTATAATGGCTTGGTTAGAATGAGTTGTAGTGTGCAACGCAGGCAGACGCGCTCTGCAAATGTCTTTGCACTAGTGGGACTATAGCAAAGTCCAATAGCCACGTATAGGATGCCACTAGGTACACTGAGTGTTTGCTAGTATAATGGCTTGGTTAGAATGAGTTGTAGTGTGCAACGCAGGCAGACGCGCTCTGCAAATGTCTTTGCACTAGTGGGACTATAGCAAAGTCCAATAGCCACGTATAGGATGCCACTAGGTACACTGAGTGTTTGCTAGTATAATGGCTTGGTTAGAATGAGTTGTAGTGTGCAACGCAGGCAGACGCGCTCTGCAAATGTCTTTGCACTAGTGGGACTATAGCAAAGTCCAATAGCCACGTATAGGATGCCACTAGGTACACTGAGTGTTTGCTAGTATAATGGCTTGGTTAGAATGAGTTGTAGTGTGCAACGCAGGCAGACGCGCTCTGCAAATGTCTTTGCACTAGTGGGACTATAGCAAAGTCCAATAGCCACGTATAGGATGCCACTAGGTACACTGAGTGTTTGCTAGTATAATGGCTTGGTTAGAATGAGTTGTAGTGTGCAACGCAGGCAGACGCGCTCTGCAAATGTCTTTGCACTAGTGGGACTATAGCAAAGTCCAATAGCCACGTATAGGATGCCACTAGGTACACTGAGTGTTTGCTAGTATAATGGCTTGGTTAGAATGAGTTGTAGTGTGCAACGCAGGCAGACGCGCTCTGCAAATGTCTTTGCACTAGTGGGACTATAGCAAAGTCCAATAGCCACGTATAGGATGCCACTAGGTACACTGAGTGTTTGCTAGTATAATGGCTTGGTTAGAATGAGTTGTAGTGTGCAACGCAGGCAGACGCGCTCTGCAAATGTCTTTGCACTAGTGGGACTATAGCAAAGTCCAATAGCCACGTATAGGATGCCACTAGGTACACTGAGTGTTTGCTAGTATAATGGCTTGGTTAGAATGAGTTGTAGTGTGCAACGCAGGCAGACGCGCTCTGCAAATGTCTTTGCACTAGTGGGACTATAGCAAAGTCCAATAGCCACGTATAGGATGCCACTAGGTACACTGAGTGTTTGCTAGTATAATGGCTTGGTTAGAATGAGTTGTAGTGTGCAACGCAGGCAGACGCGCTCTGCAAATGTCTTTGCACTAGTGGGACTATAGCAAAGTCCAATAGCCACGTATAGGATGCCACTAGGTACACTGAGTGTTTGCTAGTATAATGGCTTGGTTAGAATGAGTTGTAGTGTGCAACGCAGGCAGACGCGCTCTGCAAATGTCTTTGCACTAGTGGGACTATAGCAAAGTCCAATAGCCACGTATAGGATGCCACTAGGTACACTGAGTGTTTGCTAGTATAATGGCTTGGTTAGAATGAGTTGTAGTGTGCAACGCAGGCAGACGCGCTCTGCAAATGTCTTTGCACTAGTGGGACTATAGCAAAGTCCAATAGCCACGTATAGGATGCCACTAGGTACACTGAGTGTTTGCTAGTATAATGGCTTGGTTAGAATGAGTTGTAGTGTGCAATGCAGGCAGACGCGCTCTGCAAATGTCTTTGCACTAGTGGGACTATAGCAAAGTCCAATAGCCACGTATAGGATGCCACTAGGTACACTGAGTGTTTGCTAGTATAATGGCTTAGTTATCAGTTGGAGTGTGCAGAGGACAAGAGGGTACAGTGGCAGGATTGTGGTGCTCTGGGTAGAGGAATGGAAGACTGCCTTTCTATTCCCTCCTAATGGTGAAATGCAGGTAGGAAATCCCTGACCTGGGCTACACAGACGCTGTTGCTGTTTGCAGGACCTGTCACCTATGGCTCTCTGACCCTGCCGGTTGGAGCCCTTAAAAGGACTGCTATAAAGTGCTCTCCCTAAGCTGTCTAACGCTGTGTATGCAGCGCATACAGCTGTATCGGCTATAGGACTCAGGAAGACGGAGCTGCGACAGTGATGTCTGACACCAAAGACGCAGAAGGCAGATAATGGCGTCCGTGAAGAAAATGTCCGGTTTTATAATGCAGGGACATGTGACATGCAGATCCTATCACACATGCCGTTGCTTCTCTGGCTCAAAGTCCACTTAGCTGTGTGTGTGTCTGGGATTGGCTGACATGCTGGCCCGCCCCACAAGACGCGCGCGCTTAGGGAAGGAAGACAAGAAAAAAAAAAAAAAAAAATGGCGATCGCCATTATAGAAACAGCAGTGATCTGAAGGCGCTGTTCACGCACACTATACACTGAAATGTGATAATAGTTTGATTCACAGAGTGACTTACACTATTACAGCAGAAACCAAGCTATGATTTAGCTGTTTTTTGGCTGCTAGAACCGTTCTCGAACGTTTCTAGAACTACCGAGCTTTTGCAAAAAGCTCGAGTTCTAGTTCGATCTAGAACATGCCCCAAAATCACTCGAGCCGCGAACTGGAGAACCACGAACCTCGAACCGCGCTCAACTCTAATGTTTACATTGATTTCTATTTGTGTTTAATTTCCCTTTAGATGTGCCACTGGGAAATTGCACACTTGGCAGCATCCCTACAAATTACACCTAATTGCTGGCGACCACAGTAACAGGACTTCATGTAAATTAACTAATTTTAGTCCTAAGTAAAGCTATATTTACACTGAATCATAAAAATGAGCATTTCTAGGAAAAATAGGCTGTCAATCATCTGATAATGGAGCAAAACACTCAATGATCCGGTAAAATTATCTTTTACCCAGCATGAAAAAAAAAAAATCATTCTCGATGGTGTATCATCTTGTGTAAACTGGACTCGCACTACCGAGTACCATGGCAGCCAATGCACGCAGAACTATCTATTACAGATCGCTCAGTGCGCATCATTTACTTTGGTCTTCCTGTGTAGACAAGATATTTAAATACCGCTGATCAGCAAAAGTTCACCAATCGGCGATCGTATCGTGCCGCTGATCGGTCCATGTACACAGACCTTAAAACTTTAACCCCTTTATGAATAATGATGTGAATAGCACGTCATGAGTTGTCTCCCTGTCACTGAGGCAGACTCACATGCCGAGTCTGCATCTCTCTCTGCCGATGAAGTTTGATTTAATAAAGCCTTTATCTGCCTCCATCAGCCAAAGGTGGAGAGGCACTCTGCCACCAGCTGTTAACCTGTTAAATGCTGCTGTCAGCAGTTCACATGCGCCAGCAGGGAAATGCACTCTTCTGTGCCCTCATTGGCTTGACCACTATGCGATCGCGAGGCACTGATGAGTTATCATGACAGCCAGGTGGCAGCTGATGACTCCTGTGTGTTTCATCTCAGTTCTCCCGTGGCCAGTGTTCATAGGAGACTGATGTGTTCTATATACAGCCATGGCATTGCTGTATATAGAACAAGTGATCAGACTATTGCAGGTTCAAGTCCCCTAAGGGGACTATTAAATACAGTACAAAGTAGAGAATAATGTTTTAAAAAATACAAAAGTTCAAATCACCCCCTTTACCACATTAAAAATTTAGAAATAAAAAATACACATATTTGGTATCAATGCGCTCATAAAAGTCCAATCTATCAAAATATAAAATAATTTAATCCAATCGGTAAACAATGTAACGAGAAAAAATGAGAAAATAAAATCGTAACGAGAAAAAAAAAAAATCAAAAATTGCAGTTTTTCACCTGCTGCAACAACAGAAAAAAAAATGTAATAACAGGCAAATGATTGTATTGATCACAAAATAACAAGAAAAACTTCAGCTCGGGATGCAACAAACAAGCCCGCATATAGCTCCATATCCCAAAAATTGAAATTGTCACTCGAAAAGTTGTAAGTCAAGTAAGATTTTTTATATTTCTCCAAAATTCAGAATTGTTTTTCACCACTTAAATAGAAAAAAACCCCAAAACTATACATATATTGTATCTACATAATTGAACTGACCTGGAGAATCATACTGCTAGGTCAATTTTATGGTAAAATGAACTCTGTAAATAAAAAACCCCAAAAAACAATTGCAGAATTTCACTTTTTTTTGCTATTTTGCCACACTTGGATTTTTTTTACTGCTTACTATTACATCAGATGTAGAAATGGGTGAATAGTAACTACCGTATTCATGTTCAGATAATCGTTACCAAATACCGAGTACTGTTCTAGTATTCGTCACAGGAAGAAAAATGTTCGGGTTCCCCATTGACTTGCATTAGGTTATATACATGTGTTTGAAGAGACAAATACAACACAGGAACAATAAAACTAATATCTTAATTTTAACGGTTTACACAACATAGTTTTACTATTCTGTTATTATCTTGAATTAAACAGATTGTAAAATAAAAATAAAAAATAATTTGGAAAGAATGTCTCTTGTCAGCCATAGCTGAAATGAAAGATCACAGATTTATACATTTTATATTGAGTTTTGTCAGGTCCAATCATAATCAATGGATTCTCTGTTGTGACAATATGTAGAATTTTTTGTAAATTCATTTAAGATTTATACCTTTAAAGTTCATAAAGCATTTTCTAGTGTCTCTGGTGGTTTTATTTGGGTTAGCTTTTATTTGTGATCAATATAAATTGCATTATGTACATCCGGGAACTGAATCCATTGGTAGGATTTTGCTGTCAAAATAACATTATGGTTGAGAAGACATCTCACCACTCTGTTTCTCACACAAATTACAGTATATGCCCTGTGATTTTAATTCTAGTGATAGAATGGATTGGCAACCACGCACTTCTTAAAAAATATTGCTGTTTATTTCCTTTGGGGGTTGTGCAACTCAAGCAGGAGAATATCTGTGCCTTGGCCCTAGCAGTAATCCTAGTAGATCCTCTTCCACCACCGTAAGGGTCTTCTGTCGATCACTGAACATCCTGTTTAGCTGCAGTGGTCACAAGTTTGTACGGCCAGGACAGGGTACAGGGCATATCTCTGTGCATACTGTTCCACTTGTAAAGGCATGTGCCTGCTGTTCTAATCACAGGCCACAGCGGTGGCATGGCCATTGATTAGCTGCAGGAGTCCTAATGGGCATTAGGAAAGGGAAAATAGGGTGAGTATACATTTTCATTATTATTGGAAAATTCATGCATTTTGAAACATATAAAAAAAAACAAGGGTGGAGTGTGTGATTTGGTTTAATGTCTCTGCAGGATTAATCTCTGCGCAGGATTAATGTCTTTTTTTTTATTGAGCATACTTAGATCTTTGTTAATTAGGGAAAGACATACACTCTTGATTATCTGCTCCCTGCGTAACAGTTCTGTGGGCACGTGGCCTGTTAAAGTTACATTTTGCATTCTGTAGAAGAAGCATTAATCAGCCATTAAATTTAACTACTCTCATGTCTGTGAAGGAAATACCAGGCAAATTTACAGGCGAAAGAATAATGCTTTATTGAAGAAATTGGCATGAAACATGGAAGAAAAGATGAAATGCCCGTTTTTTGCCAGGGTGTTTAGAGTTTTCTGTTCAGTTGGCATCTTTTCAGAATACAGTTACTTACAGAAAAGCCGATTTGATGGCACACAAAAATACATATGTATTATTAGTGATTTAAGGCCTAGATTGAGCCATTACACCATCCTGGATCCTTGTACGTGTGCCTAGCAGTCCGAGAGTGAACATGTATTGCAGACCCAGATCTTCTTTTCATGCCTGCATTTACTGTGTTGGTTAATTTCTAATAAAAAGGGTTTATATATGTCAGGTGGAATTTTAGTAGAAGGAAGAACATAGAAGCCATTTTTGCAGGTGACATTTTTCTTTTTATGGCAAAACCAAGTCATCAGCTCTAAAGATCGTCTTTGCTTCAGCAGAATTCTAGCTCCGAAAGCCACTATGGCACCTCTGTCACGAGGGCACTTTGGGGGAAGGCAGCTTACGATTGCTCCTAGAAGGAAGATTGGAAGGAAGTGTTTGTACACGTGAGCTCTCTCATGGGGATATGCTTCCATTTTCTTTGTTTAGCAGGTGTACTGTACTTTTACTAAATTCATATGAACTGGGAAGGAAGAATCTATGAAAATCCTTATACAAAGTCATCCTGCATGAATGGAGGAGAGGCTTATATCCCAGACATATGAGATTACAGTTTGGCCTGTGTAAGCATATTTGACTGGTTTTATGGGATATGATTTACTACTAAAATGGCAACTTGCACATCCATGCGACCTAGTGGCATCGTTAAATGCTAGATTACCCAGATGTGTATGAATTTAGGACTCATCCGTCAGTTATCTAAACTGTCACTTATTCTTTATGGGACAAACGGAAAGTAGGTTATTAAAGTAAATGTGTATTACGTGAGGAATTAAGGTCATATACAAGGTCGGGGCCTTGTTTAGGGAAAACAAGAGAATAAAACCATGGATGAAACAGCGCCCAGTACCTCCCTTACTGGCATGAGACGTATGTGGCATGTCTAAAGATTCATTTCTAGCATATACGTGTAGAAAAAAAAATAAATTAAGAATATATAGTGCCCTTTGTTTATTTCTGTTGCTTGTATGGCATTGCATAGCTCCTTCCTCAGGACAAATCACACGCAAATGTCATTTGTCCTGAGGAAGGAGCTACAGCTCTGATACTGTAGGCAAATAAATCACTTATCTTCAGCCTGGTGTTGTCCATTAACAGCAAACCGGATTTTTAACCCTTTCCTCTTCCATACATTGATGTTTGCATATGTGTCTGCTGCAGCCGGTTTCATGCTACTATAGGGGTTGTGCCTGTCACAAAACAATGAGGTGAGCCTCTCCTTGCTTTACTTTGAAAATTATTGTGGATAAGACCCTCTTTGCGCTATCTGTTTATCTAGTTCAATATGTAGTAGGTGTAATAATAATAATTTTAAATATTTCGAATTAGAAATGTAGTTTAGTTCTCCTGATTAACAGTAGCTTAGGTATCCATGGTAATGACCACTAGAAACTGTCACTATATGAGCGGTCATTACCATGGATACATAAGTTGCAATGACTTGCACATGAGGTAAGCAAAATTGCTAATCAGGAGAACTATACTACATTTCTAATTGGAGGTATTTGCTATATTATAATTATTACACTTACTACTTATTAGGATAGGATCTTGAATATGGGAAAACCTTTTTAAGTTACTGATTACTAGAGATCAGACACGGCGATTAGCAACTTATCACCTATTTTATAGATAATCCTGCTTGTGGAAATTGTTTCTCTTCATTTACTTTATTTAGCTATCTCTGTCAGTCCCATAGACAATAAATTGATTAGGAGTGTGCAAAAGGAAGCATTGATCAATTTAAAGGGAATCCATTGCCAGTTTTTTTCCCACCTAATCTGAGAGCAGCATAACATAGGGGCAGAAATCCTGATTCCAGCGATGTGTCACTTACTGGGCTGCTTATTGTAGTTTTGAAAATAACCATTTAATCAGCAGTAGATTATCATTACAGGACTACTTGATGTGCTGCCAGATAGTCCAGCATAT
The DNA here is from genome assembly GCF_048569485.1 of Anomaloglossus baeobatrachus. Taxonomy (NCBI): domain Eukaryota; kingdom Metazoa; phylum Chordata; class Amphibia; order Anura; family Aromobatidae; genus Anomaloglossus; species Anomaloglossus baeobatrachus. The sequence goes on along the minus strand of NC_134356.1, from coordinate 315,544,083 downwards.
TCATGAGCTCTGTATAACTGCTAGATCTGCAGCAGAGAAAACATTGATTTTATCAAAATGACCGCAAACAACTCAGTAAGTGATGCATCGCTGGAATCAGGGTCACTGTGTCTACATTATGCTGCTCTCAGATGAGGGAGCGAAAACCTGGTGACAGATTCCCTTTAAGTGGAGGATTCCAGAGTCTCAGTCTTGTGACTGGTGGCGGTCCCATCAGGTAGACCTCCAGTGATCAATAGCTGACCATTTTTCCTGTGCGTTCGTCAGATTGGTCTTTTTAGATTTGCAGAACTGAGCAATTCTAAAGTAACGCATTTACAGTAATTGTAGGAAACACTTTGTATAATTCCAATAACACATAATAACATGCAGGATACATGTATGGCAGACTATTTTCTGTCTGAACTGCGGACTGGAGGATTTACTATGCACTTCTGTTCTGAGTTTCTCTATATTCCCATAACTGATATTTCATTATTACATTAATACATAAAGCACATTATGCTTTGAGAAGATGGATTGCTTATATGGAGGGTTTGAAATTGACTGAGCAGGAATTCAAAATATTTTTTATTATATTCTATTTCTTTGGGCAAATTTGACAAGCTACGGTATATGAAAACTACCAACACTTTCTTTTGCTGTGAATATCACTTTCGGTTCATTTGTCATGGTTTTATGTTCAGCTAAAAAGGAAATATGACGTGCATAATCCTCATTTCTCTTTTGATTTAGATTTTATTTAGGGCTACACTTTTTATTCTTTTAATATATCATCAGTAAGGGAGCCTACACATTTGCTTTCTGTCTGTGCACAGACTCAAGAACCGACTTTGTATTGGAAGCTTGCTCTCCTAAATATGATAGACACATTATTCACACACACATACAGTATATACACACACACATACCGTACATACATATACACACACACATACATACTCACAGATACATACTCACAAATACGTATACAGTTGAAACCAGAAGTTTACATACACTATCTAAAAAGACACATAATCATGTTTTTCTCACTATCTGACATGAAATCAGAATAAACCTTTCCATTTTAGATCAATTAGGAACCAAAATTATTTATATTTACCAGATGCCAGAATAATGAGAGAGAGGATGTTTTAAGGCATTTTTATTATTTTCTGCAAAGTCAAACGTTTCATCCATTTCATTAGTATTTGGTACCATTGCCCTTAGGTCCTGTGCGCACTACAAAATGGAAATTTCTTAAGAAAATTCCGCACCCTCTGAAAGATTACCGCACCTGCTTTAAAAAAACGCAGCAAACCGAACCCGAAAACCGCATGCGGTTGTACCGCAGTTTTGCCGTGGTATTGCTGCAGTTTGTCCCTGCGTTATTTTGATAGCACAGGGAGATGCTCACCAGTCCCCACTCCTTCTGTCCGTGGTGATATAGTCTCCCGCGATGCTGTGTCCCATGCAGCGGTCTCCGACGCTCTGCTACTTACTGGTCGGCTGTGCAGTGCATAACTGCATATGCATGAGCCGCCTGGAAGCAGGAGACCAGCATCCGGAGGCAGCCTCACTGGAAAAGGTGAGTATAATATCAGCAGTGACTTCAGTCAGCTTATGTGCAGTGACAACTGAGTCCTCCACCTGTCACCGCAAAGCACATGAGTGAAGTCACCGCTGATCCTACGGAGCTCACTTCACTTGCGGCCTGACCCTCGCAGTGAGCAGCCATGTTCTATGGTGCTCGCTGTGAGTGTCAGGTGTAGCAGAGTTAGAAGCGTTGTGGGACCTCGTGTGGATTACGTCAGACCTGGAGGGCTGTTATTGATTGGTTGGTTTAATAAAGTGGTGAAAGAGGGGGCTTTTTTGTCTTTTATTTCAAATAAAGGGTGTTTGTGTTTATTTACTTTCACTTACAGTTTAGTGATAAGGGGGTGTCTTATAGACGCCTGCCATCACTAAATTAGGACTTAGTGGCAGCTATGGGCTGCTGCTATTAACTCCTTATTACTCCGATTGCCACCGCACCAGGGCAATTCGGGATGAGCCGGGTAGAGTCCCGGGACTGTCGCATCTAATGGATGCGGCAATTCCAGGTGGCTGCTGGCTGATATTTTTAGTCTGGGGCTCTCCAGCCTGAGAATATCAGTCCCCAGCTGTGAGGCTTTATCCTGGCTGGTTATCAAAATTGGGGGGAGTGCACAACGTTTTTTTTAAATAATTATTTATTTATTTATTTTACTGTATGCTATAGACTCGCTCACCGGCGTCTGTGATTGGTTGCAGTCAGACAGCTGGCACTCAGCGTGGGGGCAGGTCTGACTACAACCAATCACAGCCATCGGTGAGCAGGGAAGGCATGAATATGTTATGAGACTAATGAGTGGCCGGCTCTGGAAGATGAAAGAGCTGCCACGGGAGCAGTCTGACAGCCGACTGATGATCGGTGAGTATGAAGCACTTACTCCTACCTCTTTGCGCCAGATTGTGTTCCCCATAAACTTTATATGGGGAGCAGCATCTGGCCAGATACCGGGGATCAATCCTCCGTCTACCCAGAGTCAGCGGGTGATTGATCTGTTTGCCCTCCAAAACGCAGGGACCTGCAGAAAAAGGTGACATGCACATTAATTCCGCAGCGGAAATTCCGCAGCAAAACTCGCAGGGACAAAAAAAACGCAGTGTACAGACATAAATTTTGCTGGGGAAGGACTGCAGCAAGGTTATGAACATTTCTGCAGCAAAACATGCAGCAAAATCACGTCAAAAAACGCAGTGTGCGCACAGCGCCTTACACTGTATGGCTTGGGTAAAACATTTTGGATCTCCTTCCAGAAGCTTCTCACAATAGTTGGTAGGAATTTGGGCCTATTCCTCCTGACAGAACTGGTGTTACTGAGCCATGTTTGTAGGTCGTCTTGCTCGCACCTGCCTTTTCAGCTTTGTCCATAAATTTTCAATAGGATTGAGATTGGGGCTTTTTGGTGGCCACTCCAAAACATTGAATTTGTTAACCTTAAATGAGTGGTTCGCCCCTTTTCATTACGGTCCACATCAATATTATGTTGAGAAACAAGGTTTCTCTCAAATACTTGCGTTGCCAATGGTGCCTCTGAATGACGCTATTGCGGTCTGCTCATCCCCTTTGCATGACCCCCAGGCTCCGTGATCTATGATGTCTGTTGATGTCACGTCAACTGAGGCGGGCCGCAGTCTTCCTGAGTGACTAGGCTGTGAGTGGCGTTTCACCGCTCGTCACAGCGCAGCATCTCCATGCTCTCTCCTTCACTATAGAGACACGCCCATAGCCCAGTGACTCTTGGAGATTAGGCCCGGCCGCGGTGATGTCAGTTCAACAGGAAGATGATGTGACATCACCGGATCTCAGAAGTCACGGAGCCCAGGGGTCACACGAAGGGGGTGAGCAGACTGCAATGGTGCCACTCACAGGCACTATTGGCAACACAAGGTATTTGAGAAAAACTCAAGGCCACTTTGTAACCAGTATGCTTTGGGTCATTCTCCGTTTGGAAAACTGATTTCCTCCCAAGCTTTAAGTTCCTAGCTAATGTCTTGAGATGCTGCTTCAGTATTGCCACATAATCTTCTTTCCTTATGATGCCATCTATTTTGTGAAGTGCACTAGTCCCTCCTCCAGCAAAACAACTCCGCAAAATGATGCTGCCACCCCTGTGTTTCACACTTGGGAGAGTGTTCTTAGTCTTCAAAACTTTTCCCTTTTGCCTCCAATCGTAACAATGGTCATTATGGCCAAACAGTTCAATTTCAGTTTCATCAGACCACAGGACATGTCTCTAAAAATTAAGGTCTTTGTTCTTGTGTGCATTTGCAAACATTGATCTGGCATTTTTATGTTTCTTTTGGAGTAATGGCTTCCTCTTGGGAGAGTGGCCTTTCAGCCCATGTTGATACAGTACTCGTTTCACTGTGGATATTGACAAAATCTTATAAACCTCCGCCAGCATCTTCACAAGGTTTTTTTGCTTTTATTCTTGGGTTGATATGCACATATCTGACCAAGCCACATTCATCTCTGACACACAGAACCCATCTCCTTTCTGAGCAGTATGATGGCTGGACATTCCCATCTTGTTTGTACTTGCGTATAATTGTTTGTACAAATGAACGAGGCCTTCAGGTATCTGGAAATTGCACCGAAGGATGAACAAGAATTGTGAAAGTTCACAATTCTCTTCCTGAGATTTTGGCAGATTTCTTTTGATTTTCCCATGAAGCTACATAAAGAAGCAGTGTGTTTCAGGTGTGCATTAAAATATATCCAAAGGTTGTCTCTCTAATTAACTCAGATGTTGCCAATAAACCTCAGAAGCTTCTAAAGACATTACATCATCATATGGGTTGTCCTATGTTGTTTAAAGACATAATACTCATAAGGGTACTTTACACGCTGCGACATCGCTAGCGATTGCTAGCGATGTCGAGCGCGATAGCTCCCGCCCCCATCGCTCGTGCGACATTTGGTGCTCGCTGCCGTAGCGAACATTATCGCTACGGCAGCGTCACACGCACATACCTGGTCAGCGACGTCGCTGTGACCGCCGAACAATCCCTCCCTCAAGGGGGAGGTGCGTTCGGCGTCATAGCGACGTCACTGCGGCGTCACTAAGCGGCCAACCAATAGAAGTGGAGGCACGGAGATGAGCGGAACGAAACATCCCGCCCACCTCCTTCCTTCCGCATTGCCGGTAGACGCAGGTAAGGAGATGTTCGTCGCTCCCGCGGTGTCACACATAGCGGTGTGTGATGCTGCAGGAACGATGAACAACATCGTACCGGTGGCAGCAGCGATATTAAGGAAATGAATGACGTGTCAACGATCACCGTTTTGGAACGATTTTGCGATCGTTGATCGTTGCTCATTATTGTTACACACTGCAATGACGCTACCGGCACCGGATGTGCGTCACTAACAACGTGACCCCGACGATATATCAGTAGCGATGTCGCAGCGTGTAAAGTACCCCTTAGTGTATGCAAACGTTTGACTATGCAGAAAGTAATAAAAATCCCTTAAAACATTCTCTCTCCGTCATTATTTTGGCATTTGGCAAATCTAAATCATTTTGGTAATCCTATTTGACCTAAAATGGGAAAGGTTTATTCTGATTTTATGTCAGATAGTGAGATAAACCTGGGAATTTGTCTTTTTAGATAGTGTATGTAAACTTCTGGTTTCATCTGTACATACGCATACAGTGCTGGCCAAAAGTATTGGCACCCCTGCAATTCTGTCAGATAATACTCAGTTTATTCTTGAAAATGATTGCAATCACAAATTCTTTGGTATTATTATCTTCATTTAATTTGTCTTCAATGAAAAAAAATAAAAATTGTCATAAAGCCAAATTGGATATAATGCCACACCAAACATAAAAAGGGGGTGGACAAAAGTATTGGCACTGTTTGAAAAAATCATGTGATGCTTCTCTAATTTGTGTAATTAACAGCACCTGTAACTTACCTGTGGCACCTAACAGGTGTTGGCAATAACTAAATCACACTTGCAGCCAGTTGACATGGATTAAAGTTGACTCAACCTCTGTCCTGTGTCCTTGTGTGTACCACATTGAGCATGGAGAAAAGAAAGAAGACCAAAGAACTGTCTGAGGACTTGAGAATCCAAATTGTGAGGAAGCATGAGCAATCTCAAGGCTACAAGTCCATCTCCAAAGACCTGAAAGTTCCTGTGTCTACGGTGCGCATTGTCATCAAGAAGTTTAAAGCCCATGGCACTGTGGCTAACCTCCCTAGATGTGGAAGGAAAAGAAAAATTGACAAGAGATTTCAACGCAAGATTGTGAGGGTGGTGGATAAAGAACCTCGACTAACATCCAAACAAGTTCAAGCTGCCCTGCAGTCCGAGGGTACAACAGTGTCAACCCGTACTATCCGTCGGCGTCTGAATGAAAAGGGACTGTATGGTAGGATACCCAGGAAGACCCCACTTCTTACACCGAGACATAAAAAAGCCAGGCTGGAGTTTGCCAAAACTTACCTGAGAAAGCCTAAGGCGGGCTTTGCACGTTGCGACATCGCAAGCCGATGCTGCGATGTCGCACACGATAGTCCCCGCCCCCGTCGCAGTAGCGATATCTTGTGATTCCTGACGTAGCGAACATTATCGCTACGCCAGCTTCACATGCACTCACCTGTCCTGCGACGTCGCTTTGGCCGGCGTCCCGCCTCCTTCCTAAGGGGGCGGGTTGTACAACGTCAGAGCGACGTCACACGGCAGGCGGCCAATCAAAGCGGAGGGGCGGAGATGAGCAGGATGTAAACATCCCGCCCACCTTCTTCCTTCCGTATAGCCGCCGGCGGCAGGTAAGGTGATGTTCCTCGTTCCTGCGGCTTTACACACAGCGATGTGTGCTGCTGCAGGAACGAGGAACAACAACGTACCTGTCGCTGCACCGACATTATGGAAATGTCGGAGAATACACCGATGATACGATAACGACAATCGTTAATCGTATCATCTAGGATTTACATACTACAATGTCGACAGTGACGCCGGATGTGCATCACTTTCGATTTGACCCCACCGACATCGCATGTGCCATGTTGCAACGTGCAAAGCCGCCCTAAGACGTTTTGAAAGAATGTTCTCTGGTCAGATGAGACAAAAGTAGAGCTTTTTGGGAAAAGCCATCAACATAGAGTTTACAGAAAAAAAAAGAGGCATTCAAAGAAAAGAACACGGTCCCTACGGTCAAACATGGCGGAGGTTCACTGATGTTTTGGGGTTGCTTTGCTACCTCTGGCACTGGACTGCTTGACCGTGTGCATGGCATTATGACGTCTGAAGACTACCAACAAATTTTGCAGCATAATGTAGGGCCTAGTGTGAGAAAGCTGGTCTCCCTCAGAGGTCATGGGTCTTCTAGCAGGACAATGACCGAAAACACACTTCAAAAAGCACTAGAAAATGGTTTGAGAGAAAGCACTGGAGACTACTAAAGTGGCCAGCAATGAGTCCAGACCTGAATCCCATAGAACACTTGTGGAGAGATCTCAAAATGGCAGTTTGGAGAAGGCACCCTTCAAATCTCAGGAACCTGGAGCAGTTTGCCAAAGAAGAATGGTCTAAAATTCCAGCAGATCATTGTAAGATACTCATTGATGGTTACCGGAAGTGGTTGTTCGCAGTTATTTTGGCTAAAGGTTGTGCAACCAAGTATTAGGCTAAAGGCCGCTTTACATGCTGCGATATCGGTACCGATATCGCTAGCGTGCGTTCCCGCCCCCATCGGTTGTGCGACACGGGAAAATCGCTGTCCGTGTCGCACAACATCGCCCAAACCTGTCACACATACTTACCGGCCTAGCGACGTCGTTGTGACTGGCGAACCTCCTCCTTTCTAAGGGGGCGGTTCGTTCAGCATCACAGCGACGTCACAGCAGCGTCACTGAACCGCCGCCCAATAGAAGCGGAGGGGCGGAGATGAGCGGGACGTAACATCCCGCCCACCTCCTTCCTTCCGCATAGCGGCCGGGAGGCAGGTAAGGAGAGCTTCCTCATTCCTACGGTGTCACACGGAGCGATGTGTGCTGCCGCAGGAACGAGGAACAACTTCGTTACTGCTGCAGTAACGATATTTGAGAATGGACCCCCATGTCACCGATGAGCGATTTTGCACGTTTTTGCGACGATGCAAAATTGCTCATAGGTGTCACACGTAACGGCATCGCTAATGTGCGTCACAAATTCCGTGACCCCAACGACTTCGCATTAGCGATGTCGTAGCAGGTAAAGCCCCCTTTAGGGTGCCACTACTTTTGTCTGGCCCATTTTTGGAGTTTTGTGTGAAATGATCAATGATTTGATTTTTGTTTCATTCTTTTTTGTGTTTTTTCATTGCAAGCAAAATAAATGAAGTTAATACCAAAGAATTTGTGATTGCAATCATTTTCAAGAAGAAACTGAGTATTAACTGACAGAATTGCAGGGGTGCCAATACTTTTGGCCAGCACTGTACATACATGTGCATAGATAAATACACACACACACACACACACACACACACACACACACACACGCATACGTACATACACCAGGTCACCATGATGCAAAGATTAGCTATAGAGGTTTGCTTCACCAGCCCTATATGCATTTAGTACCTAGTGTTTTAACTAGATTTAATTGTTTAGAGCTGTCACTAAGCATCTCTGCCCATTCTTCTTTCCAAAGTTAGCCATAGACCACTCCTTTTGGGCAAAGGCACACAGAAGCGGTTAGACAATGATAATTTAGGGCCCCATTACCAAAAGATAGTTGTCAGCTGAACTATGGTTCAGCTTATAGTTCAGCAGGGAGAGATCTCGCCCAACTTCTCCAAACACAAGAGCCCTCTCATTGCCAAGCAGCCCCATGAGTTCTCTACGAGTGCGCTTATAAACAGAAGCTTATCTCTTCGAGAAGAAAAACGTTTGACAGTCTAAAATTGAAAATGCCAAATGCATGTCTCATCTTCTGGTTCAGATTCAACCAATATTAATCTAACATGTATGGGGGCTTTACGCCTGCTTAGCCTGCTTTTGTTTGCGGAGGATGATGCATGCGCGTAAAGTTTCATGCAGCATCCATAATTAGACTGATCACATTCATCTTATTAATACCTGTGGAGTATGCCATAGGTGAGCATGGGTAGGAAGGGGCACTTCCATGACTGATGGATTGGTGAAGGGAAACACTGCTGTGGCAGAGGGGCACAGATATGGTAAATCGGGAAGCTTTGTGTTTGACTTTTTCGGGGTAGCATGGCACATCTACTGTTTGTTCTGGTTGTTTTCCTGGAGTTGTACTGTAAAATACAAATGCAACACAACTAAGTTTATAATTGTTTTTCGTTTAAAGGAATAACTAATCTCAAGCTCCAAGCACTGCAAGTGGAGCTATATCATCAGTCTATAGTGTCTGATCTACACTGTTACGATAACCCCCTTAGAAATATGTAGAAGGTATAGAAACAGACTAGAACACAATACAACATTGTTTCTGTAACACCAATGCTATGGATACAGCATAGATCGCTGTTCTAAGCTGTTTCCCTAACTCAGATCCATGTCCATGGGAGTTACACAAACAGCAGACCACAGCTGCTCCTGGCTGTTCCCACAGCTCCAGCTCCTCCGGTGGTTCCAGCCTGGACAGAGATATTCACGTGTAACAATGAAACACTAAGATGGGATTAAATCTTTAAGTGAGTGATGGCATATAGCTAGAATAAGCCATCACTTAATCATCAATAGAGGTCCTTCATGCTTGAATTTTGTAGAGCTTGACCTCCTCCTTATATATCTTAACAAAGTCCTTCTTTGCTGTCTTACAATATTTAATGGTTGGATACTAGGCCAGATACAGTCATATCAAGTGCTGACACCCTTGAAATTGTTATACAAATGTTTATTTCCATTGTGTGTATTTGAACAACAGAAAAAAAACAAAACAAATAACAAAAAGGGAAATTGGACATAATTTCACACAAAACTTTAAAAATGGCTGGACAAAATTGTTGGCACCCTCAAGTTAATATTTGGTTGTACACCCTTTGGAATAAATGACTGCAATCAGTCACTTCTCATAACCATCCACAAGCTTCTTACACTTCTCAAATGGAATTTTGGACCACTCTTCTTTTGCAAACTGCTCCAGGTCTCTCATATCTGAAGGGTGACTTCTCCCATGACCAAATATAAGATCTCTCCACAGGTGCTCAATGGGATTTAGATCTGGACATCAGAACTCTGCAGCGCTTTTCATCTATTTCTGGGTGCTTCTTAGGGGTACTTTGCACACTACGACATCACAAGCCAATGGTAGGGATGCCGAGCGCGATAGTCCCTGCCCCCGTCGCAGCTGCGATATCTTGTGATAGCTGCCGTAGCGAACATTATCGCTACAGCAGCTTCACATGCACTTACCTGCCCTGTGACGTCGCTGTGGCCGGCGAACAGCTTCCTTCCTAAGGGGACGGGTCGTGCGGCGTCACAGCGACGTCATACTGCAGGAGGCCAATAGAAGCAAAGGGGCGGAGATGAGCGGGACGTAAACATCCCGCCCACCTCCGTTCTTCCGCATAGCCGGCGTGAGCCTCGGTACGCAGGTAAGGAGATGTTCCTCGCTCCTACGGCTTCTCACACAGCGATGTGTGCTGCCGCAGGAACGAGGAACAACATCGTACCTGTCACTGCCGCGACATTATGGAAATGACCGACACTACACCGATGATACGATTTCGACACTTTTGCGCTCGTTAATCGTATCAAAAACGATTTACACACTCTGATGTCGAGAGCGACGCCGGATGTGCGTCACTTTCGATTTGACCCCACCGACATCACAGCTGCGATGTCGTAGTGTGCAAAGTACCCCTTAAACTATGTGCGGGGTCATTTTACAGCTGGAAGACCCATGACCTAGGAAGAAAACCCAGCTTTCTGACACTGGGCACTACATTGCATCCCAAAATGCTTTGGTAATCTTCAGATTTCATGATGCCTTGCACAGAGTCAAGGCACCCAGTGCCAAAGGCAGCAAAACAACCACAAAAAATTTTTAAGTCTCCACCATATTTCACTGTCCACAAGACACTTTCGCAGAATGATTTGGGCTTATTTGCATACATTTTGGCAAACTGCAGTCTAATTTTTTATGTCTCTGTGTCAGCAGCGGGGTCCTCCGGGATTTCCTGCCTTAGCATTTCATTTTATTCAAATGTCTGCAGATAGTTTGTGCTGACACTGATGCACCCTGAGCTTGCAGGACAGCTTGCATTTCTTTGGAACTTGATTGAGGTTGCTTAGCCACCATCCGAACTATCCTGTATTGTAACTTTTCATAATTTTTTCTTTCCCATCCAGGGAGATTAGCTACGGTGCAACATGTTGTAAACATTATGATTATGTTGCACACCATGGACAAAGGAACATCAAGATGTCTGGAGATGGGCTTGTAACCTTGAGATTATTGATATTTTTCAAGAATTTTGTAGTTTTCAAGTCCCCAAACAGTTCTCTTCTCCACTTTATGTTCTCAATGCTTAGTGGGACACACAGACACACAATAGAAAGATTGAGTAAACTTCTCCCCTTTTTATCTAATTTCATGTATGAATTTCATATTGCCCACACCTGTTAATTGTCACAGGAGAGTTTGTTTACCCACAATTTTGGAAAGTTAACAACAATTTTGTTTAGCCAATTTTTGGTGTTTTGTGTGAAATTATGTCTAATTTGCCTTTTATTCTGTTTTTTTTTTGTGTTGTTCCAATACACACAAAGGAAATAAATGTGTTTAACTAAACATGTAATTGCAATAATTTTCTGGGAGAAATACTTCACTTTGCAGAACAATTTCAAAGGTGCCAACACATTTGGCCATGACTGTATACTGTGGATATATAATTTGTATGGAAGTTTTTATGTTATAGAATAATTTACATGATCAATATTCACATTCCTTATTCCGTGAACATTGTATCAGAAAAAAAAATGTGTAACAGATTAATGTTTTATCATGATGTACTGTATAGCTCACAAAAAAGGATTTGTAACAATGAAGTGTAGATGCTTTATGTGACCAGAGGTTATGATTTGTATTTGATCATTTTATGCATTTATAACAGGTTACTATTATACCGCTTTATTAGATCTGCTCATTTTTCTTTTGATGTTTGTCTTTGTTTGGGTTTCCTACTGCCATAGATTGCTATAAATAATTAATCCTATAAAAACTCATTGATTGAAACACTGGCATAGTTGCATTTATTTCTAAGCACACCTCCACTTTGATAAAGATAACACGTGACTTAATGTAGGGCGAGATCAGGCATATTCCTCATATACAGTTCTTACTAAAGGAGGACAGTGGGGACAGTAGAGACAGTGAAGAGTCCCTGCAATAATGATCTCAGACGCCATTTACTTTTAGGCCTTGTGCCCACATGGCTTTTTTTTAATGTTTTCTTCTAGTGTTTTTCCTTGTTTATTTTAATCTATAAAAGCAAGGAAAAAGCATCCCAGCAAAGTCTGAGAATTCTGACTTGCTGTGCACATGCTTCTTTTTTTCTTGCAGATTTTGTTGCTGAAAAAAGAAGCAGCATGTCAGTTGTTTCTGCATTTTATTTCTGAGTTTCTATAATCTCCAGCAGTGCTTTAGCACTACAGTGTATTCTATCGCACCACTTTGTGTCACACACCATGAATACAGCATGGTGTGTTAAGCTCTCCGTAGCTCAGTAACCCGGGGTCGTCATTGTGACAACCCAGGGTTATCATGGCAACGATCGGGTCCCTATGATCGTATTATAGGGACCCTATTGCCAGGGAGAGGTAAGCGATTTCTCTCCTTGCCTCCTGAATTCTGCGATCGCACTGATCGCAGCATTTAGTGGGTTAAACTTCCGGGAGCAGCTCGAGCACTGCTTCTGACAGTGAAAACCAGGTTCCAACTGTACATCAGCTGGAGACCCAGCGGCGATGGCGATGACTAAAAAAAAAGCACAAAAAGAAGCAGGAACAAACGCATATGAAAAAAAACACACAAGCGCAATAAAAAATGGGTGTTTTTTTCTGCCAAAACATGTGTTTTTTGTGCAGAAATGAAACACGTAAAAGGACAACATGGGCACATAGCCTAAGGCACTTTGCGTCGTTCTAGTTGCAGTTCTAAACGCATCCTTTGGCAGAAATTGCTTTTGCCAAAGTTTCTTTTGACCACTAAATCGCGGTAAATACGCATGCGTTTTTACCGCGTTTTAGCTGCGTTTTTAGCGCTTTTTACCTGCTTTTCCATTGCGTTTAGACAGATGCGTTTTGAACATTAAGACACTGCTAAATAAAGTTTAAACAGTCAAACACAATGAAAAAAAGGGAGAAAAAGGAACACATATATAATTATTGAAATCATAACGAAAATAGTTATATTTCATATAATTATAGCGGTTTTATACTATTTATCGCTAAAATAGCAAAAAATATATATTTTTCATTAATTTAATTGTCGGACTATGTGTGTGTGTAAAGGGACATATCATTCCATTATTTTGATGTCAGAAACTCATGCGTTTATGTAGTCCAAAACGCATTCTTTCTGCAGTTAAAAAGCAGGTAAAACGCAGGAATTTTTATAATTCTTGCTTCTTACAACTTCTGATTGACTTCAGTGTTACCAAAACGCAGCCCAAATGGCAAAAACAATTGACATGCTGCTACTTTAAATGCTGAGTTTTTGGCCAAAATTCAGCAAATTAAACGCTGCGTTTGGAAACGCAAAGTGCAGACAAGAAATCCACATTTTCCATAGACTTTGCTGGAAAATCAAAACGCATGCCTTTTGGCATGAAAACGCTGCAGTTCAAAACGGACCTAAAAAGCACCTGAAACGCAGGTGGAAACGGAAAGTGCACACATAGCCTTAAAGCTACAATTTTTTTTTATAAAGCCGCAATGACTTTAAAAATTCAGTCCACAGACCCCATTTACACCCAAGATCAGATCCTATCGTTTACTCTCCGTACCGAACCCCTTATCTGACATCTCCATCTAGAATCCATAATTGACATTCTAGACCTGATCCTAGATCAAACCTTCTAATTTGGACCCCAGACCAGAATGTATAATTCAGATCCTAGACATTGCGACATAATTCAGCCGCAGAGCAGACCCCATAAATCAGGCCACATAACGCCAGATCAGGTCTTCAGTGTCTAATTCTTCCTATTGGCCTATCTTTGCGGCAAACTTTGCTGCACACAACAATATCTCTGGTTGTATGAGAAGCCACAATTACTGAAGATTAATGGGGGAAATAAGTAATAAAAGCTGTTATCTAGCAAATTCTTTCAATAACTAAATAACAATTAACTGCTGATATAATTAGGGGAGGGGGTCACGCCAATATTGCCTCCGCCACATTCTTCCTTGCATTTGGTGACCAGTATTCAGGAATATGTTCCAGGATTGCAAACACTTCTTACAAATATGTAGACCAGCATTAATCAGAATGTGTTTTGTGAGCTTCGAGACCTTAAGTGCTAGAATTTAAAAGCAGTTTGTTGCCAGCAATAGCCTTGTACTGACAATTGTGTTAGATTTGGCAAGGTAGTCGGAAAATCAATGTAGGCTGAGTGCACATGCTGCATTTTTTGATGGGGTTTTTTCTTTCGGATTTTAATCAGTCTACAAGGGAAAACACATCCCAGCAAAGTCTAGAGTTTTAGGTGCAGAAAATCTGCAACGTGGGAACATACCCTTAGTGTACCCCCTATAAAACATAATGTGGGGCTTCTTGTTATGTGGAGGGGCTGTAATAAGAGGTGTTACAGTTTATTCTCTCCATGGGTTTACATCCTGTTACTGTACTGTTTTTTTTTTTTGTTTTTTTTTTTTAAATAGATGGTTCACTACTCTGCAATAGTGGCCACATCCCTGTAAGGCTGCTTTCACACTACGTTTTTTTAACATGCATCATGAACGTTTTTTTAACGCAAAAACGGATCCAGTGAAAATGCGTTTTCATTTCAATGCATTTGCAATGGACTCACGTCAACATGCGTTCACCTGCGTTTGCGTGCGTTACAGTGAGGATCCTGCGACTTGCAGTTTTTTAACTTTTTTCAAAAACGCTACTTGTAGCGTTTTTGAGCTGCGTCCAAATACTGCAAATTGCTGGATCCTGACTATACTGCATGCAAACGCATGTGAACGCTGGCATGCTGATAGACAGGATGGCTTGCTCTACTGAGCATACACAGAAACCAGCCTCGCGTGATCAGTCTCTCCCTCTCTCCCCCTCCCTCTCTTTCCACCTCCCTCCCTCCCCCTCCCTCTCTCTCCACTCTCCCCCGCCTGAGAGCGGAGGACGCTCGTAACCAAGGTAAACATCGGGTAACTGCGGTCTTAGTTACCCGATGTTTATCTTGATTATGTGTGCAGGGTGCAGCAGCACTGCTCCTAGCAGCTGCAGACACTCGTAACCAATGTAAATATCGGGTATCCAAGCAAGTTACCCGATGTTTACCTTGGTTACGTGTGCAGGGAACCGGCTCCTAGCAGCTGCAGACGCTCGTAACCAATGTAAATATCGGGTAACCAAGCAAGTTACCCTATGTTTACCTTGGTTACGAGCCTCCACAGCTGGCAGATGTCGGCTCCCAGTCTTTCACGTTCAGTTCCCCTCACTCCCGATCACATGACTCCAATGCCCGCCCATAAACTTAAAGTGACAGGATCCTGCAAAATAACACATGCGTTTGCATGTGTTTTTCTTTGCAAAAGCAGGATCCGCTTTTGCAGCAAAAAAACGTTCATGACGCATGCTAAAAAAAAACGGAGTGTGAAAGCAGCCTAAAACTGATAGGAAAGGCTTTTTCTAAATACATTGATCAGCCAATTCTATTGCTATCGCAGTTCATTCATACCCATGAAGTGACCCCCGGGATCCGTGACCTCTGAGATCCGGTGATGTCACGTCAACTTCCAGGTGACCCGACATCACTGAGCTCAACCCCAGTCTCCCTGAGTGACTGGGCTGTGTATGGTGTTTCACCGCTTATCACAATCCAGCGTCACAGTCCAGCATGTTGCGCGCTCACCTTCATTGCGGAGTGCTGTAAGCAGGAGCGATGCTGGGCTGTTAAGAGTGGTGAAACTCTGCCCACAGCCCAGTTACTCAAGGAGACTGGGGCTTGCCTCTGTGATGGGAGGTCAACTAGAAGTTGACGTGACATGACCGGATCTCAGAGGTCATGGAGCCAAAGGGTGTGGTCACATGATGGGAAAGAGCGGACCGCAATAGCGCTGCACAGAGGCAGAATTGGCTGCACAAGGTATTTAGAAAAAGCCTCCACTATCAGTTTTACAGGCATATGGCCACTATTGCAGAGTAGTGAACCACCCCTTTATAAAAAAAGCAAAACAAAAGAAGTACAAGCTCATAAACACATTGCTTATTTTTTTCTTGCAGATATGAGGCAGTTTCACATCTGTTGCATGTTGTTTTAGCGCTTTTGCATTGTTTTTCACCCATTAAAATGAATGGGAAAAATAACGCACTAAAATTGCCACAAAACTCGACATATTATGCAGCGTTTTTCCTGTCAAGAGATACTTTTTTGGTGCAGAAATGCCTGCAATAAATACTGTATGCACATATTGTTAGGCTAGTTTCACACTTGCGTTGGACGGCTTCCGTAGCATTGCGTTGTGTGACGGATGCAACGGATGCGTTGCATATAGTGGCACAACGCAATGCTACAAATCGTACAAAATAACGGAAAGCGTTATTTATTTATTTATTTTTTCTTCTTTACAGTACCGGCAGCCGACTATTGTGAACGATCAGCTGATCGCTCTTAATAGCCGGCGGCCGAGCGCTCTCACATGCCGGCGGCCGAGCGCTCAGCTGAGCGCTAAAACATGGCGGCGGCCGGGTGATCAGCTGAGTGCCCTGACATGCCGGCGGCCGAGCGCTCAGCTGAGTGCCCTGACATGACGGCGGCCGAGCGCTCAGCTGAGTGCCCTGACATGCCGGCGGCCGAGCGCTCAGCTGAGTGCCCTGACATGTCTGCGGCCGAGCGCTCAGCTGAGTGCCCTGACATGCCGGTGGCCAAGCGCTCAGCTGAGTGCCCTGACATGCCGGCGGCCGGGCGATCAGCTGAGTGCCCTGACATGTCGGTGGCCAAGCGCTCAGCTGAGTGCCCTGACATGCCGGCGGCCGAGCGCTCAGCTGAGTGCCCTGACATGCCGGCGGCCGAGCGCTCAACTGAGTGCCCTGACATGCCGAGCGCTCAGCTGAGTGTCCTGACATGTCGGCGGCCGAGCGCTCAGCTGAACGTTCGGCCACCGAGAAATAAAATAAAGTTTGTGATTAAAAAAAAAAAAAAGAGCATGCGCAGTGAAAAATAAAGGTTTCCGCTGCTCAAAAAAACCGTTACATGCAGCGTTCCATCCGCCCGGCGCAGCGTCAAAATAACGACGCTGCGTCGTCCAGCGGATGCAACGCTGACACTTGCGTTACAGTGCGTCGTGCATACAAGTCTATGGAGAATAGCGCAGTGCGTTAATGGACTGCGCTATTCTCCATAGTGACGGACTGCGCTGAACGCAAGTGTGAAAGTAGCCTTAAACAGGCTCTAACAGGACAGTGTCTTAAAAAAGCATTCATACCACGTGAACCCTTCCACATTTTTTCATCTCACACCCAAAAAACTTAAATCTATTTTATTTTCAGATTTATATTTCTATAGTAAACTAGCTGTAGTACTCAGCGTTGGCCAGGATACTAACCGTCTCTCTGTTTCTCTCCTACTGTCCCTCTCGCCCAGTCTCTGTCTGTCTCCCTCTCTGTCTGTCTGTCTGTCTATGTCTCTATTTGTCTTTCTGTCTGTCTGTCTCTCTGGCTGTCTGTCTCTTTCTTTGTCTGCCTTCGTCTGTCTGTCTCTCTCTCTATCTCTTTGTCTGTGTCTCTGTCTGTTTCTCTGTGTGTCTGTCTCTTTCCTTGTCTGTCTTTGACTATCTCTGTCTGTCTCTTTCCCTGTGTGTCTGTCTCTGTGTCTGACTCTGTCTATCTCTCTGTCTCTTTCCCTGTCTATCTCTTTCCCTGTCTGCCTCTTTCCCTGTCTGTCTGTCTGCCTCGCTCTATCTGTCTCTTTAACTTTTTGTCTCTCTATCTGTTAATTTCCTTGTCTGTCTATCTCTCTATCTCTCTTTGTCTGTCTCTTTCCCTGTCTGTCTCTTTTCCTGTCTGTGTCTGTCTGTATCTTTCCCTGTTTGTGTATGTCTGTCTCTTTGTTTGTGTCTATCTATATCTGTCTGTCTCTGCCAGTCTCTTTCCCTGTCTCTCTGAATTTGTCTTTCTTTTTCCCTGTCTGTATCTTTGTATGTCTTTATCTTTCTGTCTGTCTGTTTCTTTCCCTGTCAGTCTGTCTCTTTCCCTTTCTGCCTGCCTCTTCCCTGCCTGTCTGTTCCTTTCACTGTCTTTCTCTGTCTATCTTTTTCACTGTCTGTGTCTGTCTGTCTCTTTCCCTGTCTGCCTCTTTCCCTGTCTGTCTCTTTCCCTGTCAAATTCAAATATGCTTTATTGGCAAGACTAAAATACAATTAGTGTTGCCAAAGAAAGAGAAATACAGTAAGTGTTTTGGGAGGGAATCAGGGTTATGTGGAGTTGGGGGCACAATTTGGGCTCTGAAAGTCCTTTTAGTGGCCTTAAGTTCCTCTCAGCTTATGACAAGTGGTGATATATTGGGCGGCTATCTCCACCATTGATTCCTCTTCCTCCAGTGGGATGCAGAGTTTCATCTCCTCATCCATGGATGGAAAGTACGTGGTATGAGTGGTAAGTTTCTGGAAGTGGGAGGCCCTCACTGCTGAGTATTTATTACAGTGCAGCAGGAAATGTGCCTCGTCCTCCAGAGCCCCCTGCTTGCAGTGCTAGCTTAGTCTGTTCTCCCACGGCTTGTATGTCTGTCGGTGCCACCCTGTTTCCACCTCTAGGCTGTGGGCAATCAGTCTATATAGACTCAGGGTCTGACTGTTTTTGGGGTGGCGTACCCTCTAGATATGGGGCCAGAGTGTAGTCCCTCCACAGTGACCTGTAGATAGTGAGTTTCTGGGAGTTCTCTAATTCACCCTTCCAATCCTCTATCCTCTATGTAGAGGAGATTGCTTTTATTTGGGCTTTTTTCAGGGTATGTTGCTGACTTTGGCTGTACTGGCTGCCGGGGTTCCTGGCTTGCTCTGGGCTCTGGCTCAGCAAGGCTTTATGATGGTAGGAGCTGGGGTTGCTGTTCTGTATGTGCGCCTGGTGGGATAGTGCCCTCTTGTGTATACTGAGCCATAAGGGAAATCACTCCAGCTCTGCCCACAGGCTATGTTTGAGGTGCTGCGATGGACTTGGAGGAGATATTTGCAGAACTACATGTGGAAGACTTCGATTGGGCTGGAATCCCACTTTGTGTGGTCTGGGTAGGTCATTGGGCCCCAAACCTTGCTGCCATACAGCAGTATAGGGGTGATGATGCTGTCAAATATTTTGAGCCAGACTCTCACAGGTGGTTTGAGCTGTTACAATTGTCTTCTGATGGCGTAGAAGGTTCTGCATGCTTTCCCTTTAAGGGCTTTTGCTACTTGTTTGAGGCTCCCATTACAGTATTGCTTATCTCCAGACCGAGGTAGGTATAGTTGCTAGTCTTCTCCAGCGTGGAGCCATTTAATGTGAAGGAGGGAGTGGGTATTTTATTCTGGTTCCTCTTCTGAAACACCATGACTTTGGTCTGTCTCTTTCCCTGTCTGTCTCTTTCCCTGTCTGTCTTTATCTGTCTCTTTCCCTGTCTGTCTGTCTCTGTGTGTCTCTTTCCCTGTCTGCCTCTGTATGTCTCTGTCACTCCCCGGGGCAGCCGAGCTGCTTGGATCCGGGTAGTCCGTGGCTTGAGGGGTCCCGGACCCGGGGGCACCGTCGAACAGTTTTTAAATGAAAAATAAAAATAAAATAAAAATCTGACTATGCCACTTGCAGTTTGCGGCCAGGGATAATGGGGTCGCCGCTGCAGGTTCCCACTGGGGATGATGGATGGGGGCAGTGTGGATGGTGGAGCCCTCTGCGAGCAGGGCTTTTCCCCAGGGGTATGTAAAGGGTTAATGTGGAGGCGCGTGGCATGAAGCAGTCCAGACAAAGAGGGCAGTTTGTTGGTGTTTACTCACTGGTTCGACGCCCTGAGACGTACTGAATTCCAGGTGCACCCTTCTCCTGATGGCTGTGCCTGCCAACCTGGTGCCACTCTCCACCTGTGCACTCCTGTGTATGTTGGTCCTCCCTGGCGTGGAGCACTTGGAGGTCCTCCTGGTATCTGGGTCCTGCCGCAGGCAACTTGGACTATTTAAGGGTATGCGTCCTGGTCCCGCTTTGCTGCTGATGCCTCGGACGTTAAAGGGTGGCAGATGAGTCCTGGAAACTGACCCGCCTGGCAGAGTTAACAGAGGGCTTGAGGTCCGTGTCTGTTCTGGGGATCTGCACCCCTGCGTGCAAAGTGCTGTGAGCTTTGGATGTCCACCCCACAGGGTCCCTCTGTTCTTGGGGTTCTCTCACTCCAAATCTACTTTCCTCCTCTGAGTGGCTGTTCTTATAACTCAGGTTCTTTGCAGTCTCTTTCTCTCATTCTTTCTATGTGGCTCAAGAGCCTCTGGTCTTTCTTGACACCCTTCCTCTTTCACTTCTTAAACTCGACTGAGTGTCTCACTGTCCACCCACACTCCCCAGGTCACTATCTCTGCCCCAGGTCTGGTCTCTTCTTCCCAGTTGGCTGCCTGTTATCTACAGTGCCCAGCCCTGTCATCCGGCTAAGTGAGGCTCCCAGCCGGGTACAGCGAGTGTTAATGTCCTGGTGTGCTAGTGTGTGTGTAGTGGCTGGCACAGTTATGTTGGACTTGGGCTGTTACCTTAATTGTTACCTTATTTTTGTGACACCTAGTTACCGCAGGGGTGTCACATCTCTTTGTCTGTCTCTGTCTATCTGTATTTTTCCCTGTCTGTCTCTTTCCCTGTCTGTCTCTTTCCCTGTCTTTCTCTGTCTGTCTCTTTCCCCGTATCTGTCTGTTTCTTTCCCTGTCTGCCTATGTAAGTGTCTGTCTGTCTCTGTCTGTATGTCTCTTTCCCTGTCTGCCTCTTTGTCTGTCTGTCTGTCTCTGTGTGTCTCTGTCTCTCCACCGACATCATATTACCTTACACATAAGCTTCTTATACTGACAATGTCCTTTATTCTTATAGCAACCAATCAGCGCTCCTATTAATGACCTGTAGTTCCCAGCTCTATTGACTTAGAGGTTTTTTGGCGCATAGCTGCATAGCACGGGGTTAAAATTTTCCCTCAAAACATAGTCAATGATGTTCCCTGAGTCAAATGGGGTGTCTATGCAAAACTTTTGTCATTGTAAATGCGATGGTGCAAATTCCTATAGCGGACACACACACACACACACACACACACACACACACACACACACACACACAATAAATACATACATACATACACTCAGCTTTATATATTAGATAGAGTTCTGTATATCATTTCCTTAATACTGGCTACTTTATGTTGGAATATAACATAAAATCCAAATAAAATACATTTTACTTTGTGAGTGTAACGTGATAAAATTTGGAAAAGTTCACAGGGTATGAATACTTTTTCAAGGCACTGTATTTAATTATTTTTTTCAGTCGTGTACTACGTATAGTCTTCGAAAAGGAGTTTCCCAATCTGTAATGGATAATGCACCCAAATGTCCTAAAATCAAAATTCATTAAAACAGAGAGAAGAAAGTTTTTTTTTCTGTGAGGGCTGTTAAGGGTGCTTTACACGCTGCGACATCGCTAACAATATATCGTCGGGGTCACGGTGTTTGTAATGCACATCCGGCGCCGTTAGTGACATCGCAGCGTGTGACACGTACGAGCGACTTTCAACAATCCCAAAAGTCGTAAAAATCGTTGGTTTTGAAGAGGTCATTCTAAAACAAAATATCGTTGTTTGGCCACTAGCGATGTTGTTCCTCGTTTCTTCGGCATCACACATGGCTATGTGTGACACCTCAGAAACGACGAACATCTCCTTACCTGCGTCCACCGGCAATGAGGAAGGAAGGAGGTGGGCGGGATGCTACGTCCCGCCCATCTCCGCCCCTCCGCTTCTATTGGCCGGCCGCTTAGTGACTCAGTGACTTTGTGACTATCGCGTTCGACAACGCTAGCAATCACTAGCGATGTTGCAGCGTGTAAAGCACCTTTTAGTGGTGCTAACACATTTCATCTCACTTTCAGACAGTGAGTGGAGTATCAGATTCATTATCATGTGACACATTGTAGCTCGTGAGACGGTCTTTCCCAGACATGATATGAAATTAATAGATGCTGGATTACTCAATTGCTTAATGCTATAGGAACCTGGAGGATCCTGGCTAAGGTTTGTCTCAGATTAGGACCCTCACTTCGATTTCTCATAAAATCTAATTACCATTCCAATTCTTCCCTGTTCCTGCAACTCTAAACTAAACTAAATTTTGTACACAATAGCTGATCACTTGCTACCATTTGGTAATACACCATACATAATAAATGTGAATACTGAGAATGCAAAATAATGACCTGTTTGATTAGGTCGGAAACACCATGGATTTCAAGGGTTTGTTGCCTGAGACAAAAAAAACCTATTTCAAACTTCCTGTCAGTTGTATTTAAGCATTTTTATAATGTACTGTTAAGGCCCTGTCACACACAGAGATAAATCTGCGGCAGATCTGTGGTTGCAGTGAAATTGTGGACAATCAGTGCCAGGTTTGTGGCTGTGTACAAATGGAACAATATGTCCATGATTTCACTGCAACCACAAATCTGCCAAAGATTAATCTCTGTGTGTGACGGGGCCTTTAAGCTGGGTTTACACACTGCAACATCTCAAACGACATTGCTGTAACGTCACCGGTTTTGTGACGCAATAGCGATGTCGTTTGCGATGTTGCAGTGTGTGAAACACATCAGCGACCTGGCCCCTGCTGTGAAGTTGCTGATCGCTACAAATCGTTCAGGACCATTCCTAGGTCCTTTGTTTCCCGCTGTGCAGCATGCATCGCTACAAAGTTTCAGTGTGTGAAAGACTTTGCAGCGACTTTGTTAGCAACTTCCCTTTCAAAAAGCTGCTTATCAACGTCCCCAACAACCAGCTAGGTCGCTCTGCAGGTCCGGATCGCTGATGCGTTGTTGGCCAGGTTTGCCTGTTTGACAGCTCACCAGCGACTCAACAGAGACTTAGGGAGGTCGCTGTTACGTCACAAAACCGGTGACGTTACAGTGATGTCCTTTGCGATGTTGCAATGTGTAAACCCAGCTTTACTTAATGTTCCCTAGCGTTCCCCCATATATCTCACAATCTGGGTTCCATTGACGCTTTGTTTGAAACTCTCATCATGCATAGCGGAGTGTGAAATGGAGGTTCATCAATGTCTACTCCAGGTGCTCACCTGCTGCTTCTTCCGCCACTCCTTTCTCCTAATATACCATGCCTCATATTACAGGTGCAACGCGTCCACGGCAAACAAAAAAGGTTTTCTTTAGGCCCCTTTCAGATATCCGTATTTAAACAGGTGCAAGTCAAACATACTGGTATGGTCATCCGTGTGTCATCCGTGTGTCATACGTTTGACATCCGTGTTTGCATATGTGTGACAACCATGTGACTGGTACCGGTAAAAAAAATGCATGATACTGAAATTAATGTTTTTTAATGTGTAAAACATGGGCAAAGCCTGAAAAATTATAGATAGAATAATAGATAAAATACTGTAGATAGATAGATAGATATATAGAACAGATAAAATAGATAGATATAAAGAAATAAAATAAGAAAGAATATATAAAATAGACAGAAAGAAAGAACAGATAGACTAGCTCAATAGAGATAGCTAGCTTGGCCAGCTGTTTTACAGCATTTTGATTTATTAATTAAAAAAAAATAATAATAATGACATGGGGTCCCCCCAATTTTCATATCCAGCACAGGAACAGCAGTAGCTGCAAACTGCAACCCTGAGTTCTCTGTTGTACCTTGGCTAGTGTTTCAAAATAGAGGGGACCCCACACAATTTCTAGAATTTTTTTGTTTAAAAAATGACGTGTGGTCCCCTCTATTTTTCCTAATACCAGCCAAGGTACAGCAGACAACTGGGGACTGATATTATTAGGGTGGGAAGGGCCATGGTTATTTGGCCCTTTCCAGCCTAACAATAGCAACCCGCAGCCGCCCCGGAAATGGTGCATCCATTAGATGCGCCAATTCAGGTGCTCGACCAAGCTCTTCGCAGTGCCCTGGTGCGGTGGCAAATAGGGTAATATTTGTGGGGTTGATGTCAGCTCCAGCTGGCATCAAGCCATGGTATTAGTAATGGGTGGCATCTAGCAGACACCCCCATTACTAATCCAGTAGTTTAAAGGAGAATAAAGAAGTTTATTTGAACAAAAAAAAAACCCCGACTCCAACCCTCGTTCGCCAAGGTTTTTGTATTTATTTATTTTTTTTAAACACAAAAGGTCCACCATAATCCATGGTGAGGTCCCATGACATTCCCCAAAAGCAACCTCAACAAGACATAAAAAGAATAAATTGTTCAATAAATAAAGACAAGAAACACCCTGTTTTCCAATTTATTCCTTGTTAAAGCCCTAATCCTGGTTCACCATAATCCAATTAGGCGGGTCCCACGTGGATCCCATACTGCTGGCACACTTAATGCACTCCATTGTTTGTGAGAGCAGCCCCTGCAGGCATACACAGACTGCTGTGTATTCTTCCCTGCGGTGACCTGGACCTCATAAGGTGAGCACAGGTCACCACACAGGTGCCTTTATCAGTGTGTGCGCGGGCGCGGCAGTGATGTCACAACTTAATTAGAGTTCAAAATGAACTCTGATGAACCCGTGAAGTCACAGCTGCTACACCCACGGTAGCGCGTATGTCACTGGGGTGTTGTCATGGTGTTATAGGAGTTCCTTGGATAATATGATGACTCTCTGACTCCCTGACGTCACTGCCCACACACACTGCTGGATACTCACCTGTCCCGGCGCTGATGTCCCGGCACTGCTGCTGCTTCCACCTTCTCAGTGCAGTGCATATGCAATGAGTCTAATGAGCGGGGGTCGGAAGCAAGTGACAGCAGCGCCGAAGACTGCAGTACTTTAGACAAGTGAGTATGGAAAATATTTTTTTTGAAAGACACGTGTTTTCTCCGGTACGTGTCACAATGATGTCTCACGGATCACATCAGTGTGCGATCCGTGTGAGACCCGTGCTGCCAGAGAAAAAATGGACATGTCTCCGTGTGTGCATGCGGGGCCACGCAGGGTCACATGGTCCGTGAGAAAACACGGCTGCGTGAGTAACACCATAGAATAACATGGATACATGTGACATTCGTGTTAAAAACGGATGTCACACATACCTGAAACACGGACATCTGAAACCGGCCTTACTGAGCATAAGGCGCTGGCATTTACACCTGCATGTTTAAAGAGGTTGTCCACTACTTTTACATTGATGACCTATCCTTAGGGGTACTTTGCACACTACGATATCGCAGGTATGATGTCGGTGTGGTCAAATCGAAAGTGACGCACATCCGGCGTCGCTGTCGATATCGTAGTGTGTAAATCCTTTATGATACGATTAACGAGCGCAAAAGCGTCGTAATCGTATCATCGGTGTAGTGTCCGACATTTCTATAATGTAGCTGCAGCGACGGTACGATGTTGTTCCTCGTTCCCCTGCGGCAGCACACATCGCTGTGTGAGAAGCCGCAGGAGCGAGGAACATCTCCTACCTGCATCACCGTGGCTCAGTGGGCGGGATGTTTACGTCCCGTTCATCTCCGCCCCTCCGCTTCTATTGGCTGCCTGCCGTGTGACGTCACTGTGACGCCACAAGATCCGCCCCCTTAGTAAGGAGGCGGTTCGCCGGCCAGAGCGATGTCGCAGGGCAGGTGAGTAGTGAGTGCATGTGAAGCTGCGGCAGCAATCACAAGATATCGCTACTGCGACGGGGGCTGGGACTATCGCGCTCGGCATTGCAAGCATTGGCTTGCGATGTCGTAGTGTGCAAAGTACCCTTTAGGCTAGGTCATCAAGGGACTGACACCTGGTACACCTGCCAATCCGCTGTTCTTCGTCCCGGCGGCAACAGGCAGTCAGAAATGCTCAGTTACCGTGCTGCCCTGTCAACTGATAGCAGTCGCCGCCGGGTACTGCAATCTGCCTCCCTTTAAAATCAGTAGGAGGCGGATGTGCAGTACCCAACCGCAGCCGCTATCAAAGGACAAAGTAGCAACGGAATTGTACATGTAAGGAGATTTTCTTTACTTTTCTTTAAATAGATTTCTTTGTTCACAGTGTATGTAAATGTGTATAATACCGTTGTATTATTTTGAGTGCCAGTATATATAATTTTGCAAATCTGGTTTGAACAACATTTGCAGGGTAATGCAGTATGTATTAGGCCAGAGTCACACTTGCATGTGACCCGCGCTAGAATTGAGTCGCATTAGACAGCATGGCTTGCCTCTCTCCGGATAGAAGCGTGCATCTGCATAGAAATACATACTGCTGCACGTTCCTGTCCGCAGAGCGGCAAGCTTTGCTGTCTGATACGACTCGATTTTAGCACGAGTCACATGCAAGTGACTCCATCCTTAGGCTGAGGCTATACGGTGACTTTAGGCAATATACAAGTCGCTTGGCCAAAGATCACTGTACGCCATTGCTTGCATACTGCAAGTGATTACAAAAAGCAAGTCATAAAAAGTTGTAACCAGTTGGATATTTTGCAACTTGCTTGTCGTGATACCTTGCGGGTAGCCATATGACCACATTCACTAACGCTATCTTGTGTCACGGTCTGCCTAATGGAGAAAAAGGCTACACAGACAAAACATTTATCACCTTGGATAGGAGACAGGGCTTAAAAGAAAGCATTCTCCATGAATATTTTATTCCATAGACATTCTACTAGCTTCATCTAGGCTATGGGAACATGGTTTAAATGCATCCAGATATTCCAGACTGGATGAGGCATTTCATACACCAGGCTGGTTCTCTGCCATACTTTCCACTGTGCTGTAAACCTTTATAAGGAGACTTGTTATTTTCATAAAATAATTCTACAAAAAAGTTTTTGTTACTTTTCTTTGGTAGGCAAATTCCTGCTTTTATTTTTTGGACATTAAGGACACTGTCATTCAAAATCTCTTTTGTAATTGTTGGAAATATCTGTTTTATTATGGTAGCTTGACACATTTGACTTTTTATGACTTTGGCTTTTGATGTCCTTTACATGGTGAGACACTATTTTTTTGTTAGTTTTCATCCCTCTTGTAGAAAGCCTGTGCTTTGTTGGCAGCAGTTCTCAGTGGGAGGTCAGGAAGAAATGAGTCTTCAGGAAAATGTAGTGTTTATTAGGTCAAGCGCTGTAGTGAATCACTGTGCAGAATTAATTCGGATTCGGCTTGGTCAATCAAATGGCATAATCACAATTGTTTTCTTCCCTATGATCTTACCATCTCTTAAGTACACAGAACCTTGACCTACAGATGAAGAATTTTTACTGGAAAAGTCTTGCAAGTAAGTTACTCCAGACTTGCTAGAGATATAAGCACTTATGTGATGGGTGCGTAAGGACTCGGCACATTATAAAGCCCCCTTCACACGCCAATGCATTAAATGCATGTGTGTGATGGTCCGTGGTGCAGGTCTGTTTTGTCCCTGTGCGTGTCCCTGTTTTGTCCGTATGCTGTTTGTGTGCTATCCGTGTGACATCCGGATGGCACACAGACAGGATGAACTTGTATACTTACCTGTCTCTGGGCATGACTGTTACACCTGCTTCCGGGTCCGCAGTCAGTGCAGTGAAAATTCATGAGGCATAATGATCGAGACCCAGAAGCAACAGCAGCGCCGAAGACAGGTAAGTATAAAAAATCTATTTAATTTCAGTGAATGAGTGTTCTGTGGTACCTGTCACATGGATTACATAAATGTGGACGTATGACATCCATGCTGCTAGCCCAAAACGGACATGTCGCCGTGTGGAGCACACGGACACATGTGTGCTCCACACAGACACATGGTCGGTGACAAAACATGGATTTGTGAGCAAATTAATTGATTTTAATAGGTCTACGTGTGTCTCCAGTACTTGTGGAAACTGACACCACATGTACCTGAAACGCAGATGTGTGAAGGGGGCCTAAAGGGGGCTTTACACGCTGCGACATCGCTAATGCGGAGTCGTTGGGGTCACGGAATTTGTGACGCACATCCGGCCGCATTAGCGATGTTGCTGCGTGTGACACCGATGAGCGATTTTGCATCGTTGCAAAAACGTGCAAAATCGCTAAACGGTGACATGGGGGGCCATTCTCGATTATCATTACTGCAGCAGTAACGATGTAGTTCGTCGCTCCTGCGGCAGCACACATTGTTATGTGTGACGCCGCAGGAACGAGGAACCTCTCCTTACCTGCCTCCCGGCCGCTATGAGGAAGGAAGGAGGTGGGCGGGATGTTCCGGCCACTCATCTCAGCCCCTCCGCTTCTACTGGGCGGCCGCTCAGTGACGTCGCTGTGGCGCCGCACGGACCGCCCCCTTAGAAAGGAGGCGGTTCGCCGGTCACAGCGACGTCGCCGGGCAGGTAAGTATGTGTGACGGGTCTGCGCGATGTTGTACGGCACGGGCAGCGATTTGCCCGTGTCGCACAACAGATGGGGGCGGGTACCCACGCTAGGAATATTGGGACCGATATCGCAGCATGTAAAGTAGCCTTAAATCATAGTTCTGTTATTGGTCCTTCACTCGTGTTCTTTAGATGACAAGGACAGAATTTTTATCTGGAAGTAAACAGTGATGGTGACACTCAGAGAGATCTTTAAAACTTTGTAAAGACCTTAGTAGCTGTTATCTGTGTGTACTGGATCCAGTTTTTAAAACAACTGAATCCATTACAAAGGAGCAAAAATCAACCCACACTTTAGTTACTGTTTTGCATCCATTTTAGTTTTGTTTGTAACTTTTACTAGAAGAGTTCTGGGCATGTGCAGTGCTTAAAAATGAATGACACAGCAGATGACCATAAGTTATGTTCCTTTTCAAATAGACTTCAAATGTAAAAAATACAACATACAAACAAAAAAAACAGATGTAGTAGTTGTCAGGTTTTTTTGGTCAGGCATAAAACTTGTGAAGAATATTTTTTTTTGATCTAGCTAAAAAACAAATTGTAACTGGATCTCATTCAAACTGTGACATTTTAAAACATTTTCACCACATTCAAATTAATGGATTGTTTTATTTCCATTTTTATCCTTCCAAAGTGGATCCAAAAAGGGAAATCATTACTGGACATTCCCTTCAAGAGAATGTGTCAGCAGGGTTTCAACCCCCAAACCATTTCTATGGATGAAATGGGGCCTTTACACGCAGCAATATCGCTAGCGAGCGTACCCGCCCCTGTCGTTTGTGCGTCACGTGCAAATCGCTGCCCTTGGCGCACAATATCGGTAGCAGCCATCACACGGACTTACCTGGCTAGTGACGTCGCTGGGGCCGGCGAACCGCCTCCTTTCTAAGGGGGTGGTTCGTGTGGCGTCACTAAGCGGCCGCCCAATAGAAGCGGAGGGGCGAAGATGAGCGGCCGTAACATCTCGCCCACCTCCTTCCTTCCTCATTGCCGGTGGCCGCAGGTAAGCTGTAGTTCATCGTTCCCGAGGTGTCACACATAGCGATGTGTGCTGCCTCGGGAACGACGAACAACCTGCGTCCTCAACAATCAACAATTTTTTGAAAATGAACGACGTGTCAACGATGGATGATTTGGTGAGTATTTTCCATCGTTAACGGCCGCTCGTTGGTGTCACACGCAACGACGTCGCTAACGATGCCGGATGTGCGTCACGGAATCCGTGACCCTGGCGATATATCATTAGATACGTCGTTGCGTGTAACAGGGCCTTAAGATGGATATGTGAATGAGGCTGAAGTGCTTTCAGCATGTGGAAGATCTTCCCATGCCTCTGGCCATCATCTCCTGCTTGGCTGACAGCTTTGTTGCATTAAGTCCCACAGCAAATGAGCTGTCAGACATGCAGGAGAAGGTAGTGTTGGTCCAGAAATAAAGCTGGAGTGACAGAGGCTTGAGAAAAGCTTCCATGTGCCAGGAGCACTGCAGCATCTTCCATATCGACTGAAACGCTGATTTCTTAGGAACGGAGGAACAGACTGTTTCGGTGAGGGTATTGCTAGATTTGTTTTGAAAGAGCCATATGTGGTTATAAATGTTTTTGCGGAAGAGGTAGAGGATGGGGAAATCTTGCTGACATATTCCCTTTAATGTCAGTACGGTACTTAACCCCTTTCAAGAATACTGATAAATAGCATCTAATTAATTGACCAGCAGTAATCCAAGCTTAGGCATCGTAGTCAAATTGAAGGAAGCCTATCAAATTCTTCTTTGGCCAATTGGGTTGAAGTACCTTGTTTTTCTTGACTTGTAGCTTTAGTCAAATTGACCACACACATATAGTAGTATTTGGGGATGTTTTTTAGATTACCATACAGCCAGGGGCAGACATATCATTAGCCCCCTTCACACTAGGGCACAGGGGCCCAAGAGTGAAGGGGGCTAAATCCACCTTCACACCAGGGGGAATTGGGCATTATGATGCGCTATTGAGCTGCAAAGGGTCCTTATATTGTACTGTTCTTATACTATTATTATTTATTTATAGAGCACCATTAATTCCATGGTGCTGTACATGAGAAGGGGGTTACATACAAAATACATATACAAGTTACAGTAGACAGACAAGTACAGAGGAAAGAGGGCCCTGCCCTTGCGGGCTTACATTCTATAGGATTAGGGGGAGGAGACAGTAGGTCCTCTTCTGTCTGTGTCCACCAGTGCATACAGCAAAGGTAGTAAATGTGTTTTCAAACAAATATCCAACATTGGAAAACTTAGTAGGCATGAAATGTCAGCACTGACAACTTCCATAAAGCCAAGCTATAAGCACTGATGAATGACTATGTACATAAGAAATGAAAAGACGTACATGCTTCATCCAGATGTTGTCCCTGGTCAGTTTTCAATCTATTACACCAATAAGCCACTGAGCATATTTGTATGTATACGCTTATATTGCATCATATTACAACAGTTAAAGTGAATTACGTCGACTTTCTCAAGGTAATGTCATCCGTCAAGCAGTGGATATATTTGGCAGCAAGTGAGCAGTCGGTCCTGGCAGCAGGAAAAATGGACAACCTTAGGGATCTGAGAGATTTTGCCAAGAGCCAACCTGTGAGGCTAGATGACTATCAGTCTACAAAATTGTAGGATATGGTATGCAGTGAGTAGTACCTGCCAAAAATATTCCAGACTAGGAGAATTAGTAAGATACTGACAATCATGCACACCCAAAGGCTCATTGACACAAATGAGGCCCAAAGGTATACTCAAAGACGATACTACAAACTGTAGCACAAATAACTGAAAGTTCTATGTATAATAGAAAGGTATAAGGACAAAGAGTGCGTCACATCTGCACGTATCAGCGCACTAGTGCTCCGTTTCTACAGTCTTTTAAGGTCACTCCTTTGTGTCTTCCAGCTGGCTGTCCTCTTTGTATACTTCTGTAGTTTCTACAATCTGCTTCTACTGCTTAGCCAATTATTTGCTGGTTAACCTTTCGCCTGCTGTAAACATAACATACTCTCCTCTGGAATTCTTCATATTATGGTGTAACAATTCTTGGACTGTCTATACTTCTTCAGTTCCTTTGTTTACACCCCTGGTTCTGTGCCTTATTCTCTGTCCTTTAGAGGTCTAATGGACTCCATGCCTCAGTGTCAGAGCTATTTTGTGGGGCCCACACAATAATAGGCAGTTGTTTTTAATGTTATGAGTGATAAAGTGTATATATGCCATATAATACTTAGGGTATCTTTATTTTTCACGTGTTGTGTTTTTGAATGTATGAAGGAAAAATGTATTCATGCAATCCAGAAGAATTCAAAAGAACATTGATCCAGAGGGAGGAGCTATAGACAGTGGGAGAAACAGAGCTGCACCCCCTCTTCGCTCTTCTATCCACATAGAATCTCATCAGCCCCTCCTGCTATCCTGCTAGTAATGGGAAAGTCCTCACTGAATACAGATTTTACCTCAGAATTGAGAATTTTAATAATGACTCATCAATTCTAGCAGAGAAAGAAGCAGATTTGTCTGATAAGATATATTACAAAGTTTCTTATTTTCATGTGTACTATTGATTTATGAATAGGGCTCATCGAATCTGCCAAAATCCGGACCGGCAGATCCCTGCCGGATTGAACAAAAAAATCCGGATCCGCTCCGGATTCTGGTTCCCATGTAAGTCTATGGGGACCAGAATCTGGAGATTAAAAACGGTGGTGGAGGGGACAGGGGGGCAGGAGCGCGCGCGGTGTACTCACCCGAGGCTGTGTCATGGCAGCAAACTCCTTCCGGGTCACGCTTTTCCCTTCTGGAGCCGACAATTCAATATTGATTGTTTTGCCGCTCACCGACGTGTGTAATTGGTTTCAGTTAGACGCGCCCCCACCCTGAGTGTCAGCGTGTCAGCTAACTGCAACCAATCACAGGCGGCAGGACGGCCGGTGGGCGGGGAAAGCTGTGCAAGTGTCTGCGGATCAGTATGGTGAACGTGCATGTCTTTCACAAAGACATGCACATTCCTGTCAGAAGTGTGTGCGGTTGTGCCGGTGATGGGCTCGTACAAGTCTGACATGACATCAACCGGCACAGACTGCAGTCTCTGAACATGAGTGTGCATGTACCTAAAAACACATGCACGCTCCTGTCAGAGTGTGTGGTTGTGCCGGTGATGCAGCTTTTTTTTCATTATTTAAATAAATAATTAAAAAAACCACAACGTGTGGTCCCCCCTATATTTGATACCCAGCCAAGATAAAGCCGGCTGGGGCCTTGTATTGCAGCCCGCAGCCGCCCCGGTATTGCCGCATCTATTAGATGTGACAATCCCGGTGCAATACCGACTCTTCTCAATTGCCCTGGTGCGGTGGCAATTGGGTTAATGAGGGGTTCATAGCAGCGCACAGCTGCTACTAAACCTTAGGTTAGTGATAGCACAGGCGTCTATGAGATACCTGCATCACACTAACCTGTAAATGAAAGTAAATAAACACAGACACAGAGAAAAGTCCTTCATTTGGAATAGAATACAAAACACACACCCTCCTTTACCACTTTATCAACTCCCAACACCCTGCAGCTTCGGCATAATCCACACAAGTTCCCACGCTGCTTCAGCTCTGCTACATAGCCAGCGGCCATAGAGCACGACCGCTGGCTGTGCAGACAATGACAACCGCGATGACTGCACGGCAGGCAGATACTGTCACAGGCTGGGGGCGTGGTCTGCCTGCAATCAATTACAGATGAGAGGATGGCCGGTGGGCAGGGAAAACAAGGAAAGCTGTGTGTTTACAATGCACAGTACAGGAAGTGAATGCGCGACTCGGAAGCAGTGTGCCGCCATGACACGACACCGTCTCGGTAAGTACGAAACGCTGTTTTTTCTTTTTTTTTATTTTTCAATTGTTTTTGCCAGTGCCGGATCCAGATCGTGCACCCGGAATTCCGGATCCGGCACTCGGAAATCTTTGAAACTGCGTGGATCCAGAGTTTTTCAATCCGGATTCGCTCAGCCCTATTTATGAAATAATAATGACATTGGCGATTACGCGTTAATTTATTTTACCGATAGTTAGCACTGCTATAATTTTTTTTCCTTTTATTTTTATGTTTTAATTTCTATAGTTATGATTGTTTCTTCAGAACTGTTTATTTAATTCATGACATGTAATGTATGCAGCTTGTTTTTTTTTCCCAGCCATTGTTTATATCACTTTAAGTAGAAGTATTGAGTTATTTACCAGAAGATTTCATTTCTGTGAGCCAGAAATAAAGTGTAGAAATCTAATGTCAGCATATAGTTGTCACTTGTAAGGGCTGTCTGATATTTTATTATATTTTCCGATTCCCAGTAACAACATAAGTGATATGCATCGTCAAAAGAACCAGGTCACTCCGCACAGTCTTCTGCCTGAGGGATGGCTTTGTGAATACAGGCTTCCTATAAATTGTTGATGCAAGTGTATTTTAATGCTTCTATTTTTATGACAAATAGTCTATCAAATGGGTCTTCTTTCTTTCTTGGACTTTTTGTAATTTTTCCCTCCATAGACCAGTGCCTCATATTACTATTAAAAACATTTCAATGCAAGTAAGCAAATTAAGATTATCAACCACTTCCAATAAACCTTTGTAGCTATGATGGGCCAAGATAACACCTATGTTCTAATCTAGCGTCTAAAAGTCATGTGTTTCCATATTTGATTCTACTTATTAAAAGCCTAAATGCCCTGCCATTTACTAGTGTAACATTACTGATCAATGCCCTTTTTTGTGCCTTATTTCTATTTACTTGGGTTCTATACCTCAGTTGCAGCATGTATATTCATATAGGATCATTACACAAATGACCCCACTGCTAATATGTTCTACAGAGTAAAGGAGTTGCCCAGATCCTTCAAGTCTCTTACCAATAGATCACAATGCTAAAACTAAACTGTGTAATAGCCACCTGACCAATTCCCTTTTTTGTGGCCCCATTTTTGGTTGTGCTGGTTTTTTGATATATCGACTCGTGTTTACTTTCTAGACAGGTCACATTTTGCATAACATTTGAAGACAACAATTGACTGACTTTTATGGCAAGCTTTAGTACATACCTGGAAGCCATCTTCCTTTTTTGAACCTCACTTGAAATTACACAAGGCTGCACAGGTTTATTCACTCTACGTGGCCGCATTAATAGAGTCCAACATTACAGCCTTCAAGTAGAGTGACCAAATTCTCCATATAGCCTTAAGGCCGCTTTTCACGCTGCAATATCGTGACCGATATCGCTAGCGTGGGTACCCGCCCCCATCGGTTGTGCGACATGGGAAAATCGCTGCCCGTGGCGCACAACATCGCCCATACCCGTCACACTACTTACCTGCTCTGCGACATCACTGTGACCGGTGAATCGCCTCCTTTCTAAGGGGGCAGTTCGTTCACCGTCACAGCGACGTCACAGCTGCGTCACTGAACCGCCGCCCAATAGAAGCGGAGGGGCGAAGATGAGCGGGACGAACATCCCATCCACCTCCTTCCTTCCGCATTGCGGGCGGGAGGCAGGTAAGGAGAGGTTCCTCGTTCCTGCGGTGTCACTTATACCGATGTGTGCTGCCGCAGAAACGAGGAACAACTTTGTTACTGCTGCAGCAACGATATTAGAGAATGGACCCCCATGTCACCGATGAGCGATTTTGAACTTTTTTGCAACGATGCAAAATCGCTCAAAGGTGTCACACGCAATGGCATCGCTAAAGCGACCGGATGTGCGTCACAAATTCCGTGACCCCAACGAGATCGCTTGAGCGATGTCGTAGCGTGTAAAGCGGCCTTAAGCGTTATTGGCTGTGTCCTTGACTGGTAGACATCTGGAGACCATAAAGGATCACATGTGATTGACACTTGCAAACCAGGTAAATGGAGGAGTTTATTGCTTCAAATGGGAACCATTTTATTGTTAAGCTGGGATAAGTAGCATACATTATCATAAATGTTGCAGCAGTTTTGAGTATCTTCTAACTAATTTATTAGGCGCTAGTAAAGTCCCTGATGGAGGAAGGACATCAGTTCCTTCATGCTGGTGAGTATTTTAAATCTAGTATCAGTAGCAGAACAAGGCTGAAGAGGTCTTTCACGTTTGGGAGATCAATTTTTCTGTCCAATAATATTCACTAAAATAGAAAAAATATAGATTCAGAAATTGAAGAAACATATTTCTGTCTTTCCTGCTTTGGTATACTTTCCCCTTTATGATAAACAATAAAGGAAAATCATCTCACAATCAATAATATTAATGCTGCCTTTTTTTTCCCATGATCTAGTCTTTAGCTTCATCTACACTGCAAGATAATAGTGAATGAGCGTTGTTAAAAATGCTAATTTCACGATAATCTCGCTGTGTAAACAGGCTGCTGATTTTCCGATAAATGAGAAAATCGCTCATTCATCGTGTGAAATGATGTTTTCATTGCGCAAAAATAATCATCTTCCTTTGCGGTGCAACGTCCTGTGTAAACAGGAAACGCATTGCCGAGAACCATGTTAGCCGTATGCACACTGAGTAATCTAGAACAGATCGTTTAGTGGCCATCATTTACTTTAGTCTGCCTGTGTAAACTGGCTATTAAATGAACTCCGATTTGGGAAGGTTTACCGACCAGCAGTCGGTCCATGTAAACAGACCTTTAGATTATATTTGTAGCATCTCCATTGGGCAAGGACACTGTAATAAAAAAAATGTTATATAGCCTGATATCACATCAGAATCTAAAGACCAAACATAAGGATTTATTTCATGCATATATTTGACTAATATACCGTATTTTTCGGATTATAAGATGCACTTTTCCTCCCAAAAAATTGGGAAGTAAATGAGGGGTGCATCTTAAAATCCAAATGCATCTTAGCGGGAATGCTGGAGAGGGGTTGCAGGAGGCAGGCGCTATACTGGGGCTTGTGTGGCGGCGGGCTGTGCTCAGGCCTCTGTGGTGGCAGGCTGTGCTGGGGCCAGTGCAGTGGCGGGCTGTAAGGCTGTAGCATCCTGAAAATATTGGCGGTGCGGGGTTCAAATAATGGCGCCCGGAGGTTGTGCGTGCGCAGCTGGAGCTCTCGACTTAAGATCTCATCTGTGCACACACCACCTCTGGCCCATTAGTTTCCTAGCAGCGGACTTAAGGAAAGTGTCGCACGGAGATGGCGCGTGCACAGATGAGATCTCGTCCTTGAGCTGATAGCTCAATCTGCTCATGCACCAACTTCAGGTGCCATTTCTTTAAAGCCCGCACCGCCGTCAGTTTCTGGAAGTTGCCTACCTCACAGCATCTGGAACACCAGCCACATGCAGCATCGTCCAGCTCTATCACCACCCCTGCCTCCTGTGACCCGGCTCCACCACCACTTCCATCCCCCTCTGTAAGAGACCACCAAATTGTAAGACAGACGCCATTTTCTTTTTTTAACCTTTTTTTCACTAAATTTGGGGAATGTTTTATAATACGGTGCGTCTTATAAACTGAAAAATACAGTAAGTTAGGATAAATCTGCCGCATCTGCATTGAAAGGTGTGGATGACTGTATATAATATAATTCCATTCCATTCCATTCCATAATTTAATTCCATGTACATTATCATATTGCCAAGTCTATCTGAATCTTTCTTTTTTCACCCAGTGCAAACTCTGTTAAAAGGAAACTGTCATCAGGTTTTTTCTACCTCATATGACAGCATCGTGATGTAGGCAAAGAGATCCTGAATCCAACAATGTATCACTTATGCGGGCGTCACTCGAGACGATATATCGTGCAATATGTTGGTGGGGTCACGTCGTAAGTGACGCACATCCGGCATTGTTTGAAATATGGTAGCGTGTGACAGCTACGAGCGACGGTAAACGAGCAAAAATACTCACCTTATCGTTGCTCGTTGACACGTCGCTCATTTTCAAAAAGTAATTTCTTCTCTGCGCTGGTTGTTCATCGTACCCAGGGTAGCACACATCGCTCCGTGTGACACCCCGAGAATGATGAACACAGCTTATCTGCGTCCCGCCGACAATGCAGAAGGAAGGAGGTGGGCGGGATGTTTACGTCCCGCTCATCTCCGCCCCTCCGCTTCTATTGGCTGCCCGCTGTGTGACGTCGCTGTGACGCCGAACGTCCCACCCCCTTCAGGAAGTGGATGTTCGCTACCCACAGCGACGTCGCTCAGCAGGTAAGTGCTTGTGACGGGGGTTTAACGACTTTGTGCGCCACGGGCAACTAATTGCCCGTGACGCACAAACGACGGGGACGGGTACTATCGCTCGTGTGATCGCACGATAGATCGTATTGTGTGACGCCCGCATTAGATTACTAGGTGCAGCCATTCTGACCCAATCATAATTTTTAGATTTAGCCATGCAGCAGAGCTGACAGTGCTGTCCCCAACGACACCAGGCTCTCTATAGAGATTTTACATTGACAGTGAGGTGCCAATCACAGGAGGTTGCATGTCGGACTGCCATGCGCATGACATTATAGTCTAAGCAATGAGAGTAGCAACAAAAAGAGGACAATGTCCTCCAAAAATTAAGTATTACTCACAGCAAGTTGGGTTGCAGTGTGTACATCGCCCAGGCCAAAAGCTAATGCTCTACCAGGATACAGCTAAACCCCCACTAATGTGGAAGCGTCACAGGTGCAGGAGAAGCAGATCACACACACACCTCCATGGAATGGAGGGGAGGCGAATGCTAGATGATAAAACTGCACACTAGTGGCTTCCATAGAGCGCTGTTCACATGCAGATGGCACAGTCACAAACCCGCAGCCTATTAGGTGATGCCCTTCTATTAGATCAGGCCGGCTGCCAAGCCGTACCCCACTGTGTATCATGCACGGACAGACACTCTACAATGCAAGGCCCAACAGAAAGGGGCCTGGCCTGGGCGATGTACACACTGCAGCCCAACTTGCTCTAAGCAATGAGAGGTCATGCTGGTTAAAGAACATAGCAAATAAACAATAGATGGACCTTGACAAGACAGGCATCCCTGAATTCTCTGTGTTAACCCTTGCAGCATGCTAGCTTCAGCCTTAAATTAATATAATTTTAGGTTAGGTTTGGACGAGCGCTGAATTTTGCAGACTTGTCTCATCTGTAAATTTCAGACGTGACTGCTTCTATGTGCAAGGCAGTGTGCACATCCACATGGAGCAGCCTATTACTTATATGCACTGGTCTATTCTGTAAGTCGGACCATACTAGCACGTAAGGCTATGTTCACACTTCCGTTATTTTGTATCAGTCACAATCCGCCGCTCTGAGAAACAACGCAATCCGTTTGGCGGATTCTGTTGTTTTCCATAGACTTGTATGAGCGGCGGATTGGGACTGATGACCTTGTGTTGGACCCGCCGCACTGCACATCAGTCGTTTAGTGACTGACCGTCGGGCGGGAGGGATGCAGAATGCAACGTTTTTTCTAGCGGCAAAAAAACGCAGCCTCCGGGATTCCGTCGGAATTCGTCAAGAGGCATAATGTAAGTCTATGGTGCAGGATTCCGTTATCATGTATCAGGCAATGGATTCTAGTGCAGGATTCCATCCCGCTGTACTGAGCATGCCCAGCATGTCCAGACGTAGGTTTGAATGCATGTGAAATCAGTCCCGGTCGGGCGGTCTCTCTCTCTCTCTCTCTCTTGCAAAACAACGGAAGTGTGAACATAGCCTAAGTGAAACAAAATAGTGCAGCTCAAATGAACAACATGCTAGGTTTTTTTTGCATATGGATCTGTGAGTCGTGTAGAAAATTGCTCATGCGCACTTGCACAATGGCTACAATTGGTCTGTATGGGTTAATGTGTGCTCCCTTGTATATATCTTCATATAAGAGCTCTTGGTCCATGTCTTAACCTCATTTAACATTCCTCTGTGTGTCCGTCCATGTATACCAACAAGTGACTTCACCAATCCTATTCATAGTTTACGTAACTCTCTTTCTGAGTTCTTATCGTGTTAGTAAATAGATTTTTTTACATTGGGGCTGGATATAATTTGCTCCTGAATACATGGAGCAGAGCCATTGTTTTGGCACAGACACAGAGTGGAAGTTAAACCTCTTTTGTATAGTCATGAACCCTGTGCTGGGAGGTCCACACGGCCGGTGATTGGCGGACAGCCTCCGCTCTGTGAATGTCAGCACACACTCTGGTAACAGCAGGGATCAGCAGCACACTTGTCAGCAGGATTACAGTACCATGCCATCAGTGTTCTGCCTCTCGCAAGCTCCAGAGGGAAATCACCACCTATTTCATGGTAATTACCACTTCCAAAATGTGGGCTGTAGAGTGAGATATGATCATGTGTGCCTGGTACTGTTTAGTTGGTTTTGGATCTGTGGATACTGTAGACAGTTATGGCTTTCTGTTAAGGTTCATCTATTCTGGAATATAGAGATGCTCATGGAGGGAAGTTGACATGTCTAGGTTTTAGCAGTGTTGTTGGGGACGATTTGTAGAAGCGGTGTTTGTACAGGAGTCCTCCGGCGTGCCTAAGCCCCAGCAGCAGCTTGCACAGCCCTCATCTGCTCGGCTATGTGCACATATTTGGGGTTAGCTGTCCTCTGTAGACTCATCACTTTGCTCTTAATTGCTGCTTCGTTTTTTCACTTTAGAAAGTTCTTTGTAGGAAAACAAAGACAATAGGATGTCCCTTTCAGAGTTCAGTAACAAACTTCTCTCGTATCATCCATCATGCTGCTGCAACATCAGGAGGGGACTGTATTCAGGAGCTTTTCACTTCTGCTATTCTAAATGGTGGCCATTATCTGGACGGCCTTTTATGACCTCCCTTTCACGTAAAATGCTGGATGAATGTACAGTTCTGTCACAGATATTCTTTTTACAGGATTTTTTTTTCTTCCCACGAATTTGTCTTTTTTTTCATTCAGAAATGATGAACGAAAGAACTTTTCCCTTTTAAAGAATAATTATTTCTCCAGTTGAAACCTGTTTTAGGCTCGGTCGAAGTCTGGATTGGCACCTATCTTCATGCTTTAGTTATTCATTTATGACGGTGACAATTGCTTTTAAGTTCCCTTTTATTTATAAGGCTATTAATGAGATTTTACTGGAAATAAAAACAGAAACTTAGGCAAATGGTTATTTTTATAGTTTGGTTTTTTTTGGTTGGGGTTAGAAAAACTCCAAATTTTTCCATTGTTGCCATTTTGGATGTTTGGGCAGTAAATGAGAGAAATTTGCTGTGCCTAAGGGTATGTGCGCACGTTGCTTTTTACCTGCTTTTTACCTGCTTTTTTGCTGCTTTTTCTTCTGCGCTGTTTAATGCCAAAATGGATGTGTTCTTCTATTCAAGCAAAGTCTATGGGAATTTGGGTTTCTGGTTCACACTATGTTGTTCAAAATGCTGCCTTTTTGTGGCAGAACTTTGGTCAAAAACTCAGCTTTTCAAAGAAGCAACATGTCAATTGTTTTTGCCATTTGGGTTTTGCACTGCAAAGCTGAGTTTTTGACCAAAGTTCTGCCACAAAAAGGCAGCATTTTGAACAACATAGTGTGAACAAGAAACCCAAATTCCCATAGACTTTGCTTGAATAGAAGAACACATCCATTTTGGCATTAAACAGCGCAGAAGAAAAAGCAGCAAAAAAGCAGGTAAAAAGCAGGTAAAAAGCAACGTGCGCACATACCCTAAAAGGTCCACTTGGGCTGAAATGAAGAGTGAGGAAAGCACTGTCACTTGTGTGCCTGCCTTAGTACTGCCCAATGTCTGCCAAGGAATTGTGGATCTTGAAGAATACAGTAGTTAAATCAGCATAATGGTGGAAGGAAAAAAAAAAATAAATTTACAGCTAATGACATAAAACAACAGACATTGTAAAACCTTTTGGCTCTCTGCTATAAGAGGTTTAACAACACTTAGTTTTTATTGTCATCCTTTCTTTTAGATTGTTTCATGGTTCTTGGATTGGATTGACTAGGCAAATGTATTAGCGCAATATTTTACTAGGTTTTTATTGAACATATGTGTTAGAGCGGATTTATAAAATC
This sequence comes from Anomaloglossus baeobatrachus, assembly GCF_048569485.1. Classification (NCBI taxonomy): domain Eukaryota; kingdom Metazoa; phylum Chordata; class Amphibia; order Anura; family Aromobatidae; genus Anomaloglossus; species Anomaloglossus baeobatrachus. The sequence continues at coordinate 315,502,738 of NC_134356.1, read as the reverse complement.
TCATCTACTGGCCTGGTACTGTAATTTGCTGCAGATTTTCTCTACACAAATCCAGATAAATTCTGTCGCATCTCAGACCTAAGACATTTTCCATTTTTAGAATGGACTATAAACAATTCCTGAAATGTAAAATAACAAAGTCGGATAGTACACACCCTCCCCATTTCACCACCATTGCTTAGGTCTTGTTTCCGGTCCTTTTTTTCTAAAAATGGAAAACCCCTTTAGGTCTCTTTCAGAGTTTTTTTGAATCAATCACAATCCGTCGTTTTGTGAAAAAAAAACCAGATTCAGCGCTGGATCCGTTTTCTTATCATTGACTTGTATTAGCGACGGATGGCCTCACGTTTCATCTGTCGCGAGACGGATCAGTTGAAAAATGTGTGTCCGGCCGACGTCCACAGGCACGTTTTTTGTGTGCGTTGAAAAAACGGACAGCAACGGATCCATCGTTTGTTATAACGGAAGCCTATGAACGCAGGATCCGTCTTTTACTAACCGAGCATGCTCAGATGTAAATTCCATTCTGGTCAGTAAAAGTTTCTCTCTCTCTCTCTCTCTCTTTTTTTCTCTCTCTCTCTCTTTCGTCCAGGATGAGTTCATATAGGTTTTCAATGGCAAATAACCTTTGCCATGGAAAAAAAAAAGTCGTACGATGGATCAGTTTTTTTTACAGGATCCGTTGAATCCGTTTTACCACAATCTGCAACGGATCCGTCACATCAGTCACAAAACGGATTGTGACTGATTGAAAAAAAACTGATGTGTGAAAGAGGCCCATTTAGACATGTTTTTAATGTATGCGTTCTATCGTTGTTTTTTACGGACAGAACACATAGCCATTATAATCTATGCTGAAAGATATGGGTGCTCCATAGCGTAAAATTACCGGTGACAATGTGAAAGGATCTACATGCGTTCACCTGCACGTACCATGCACAACTCTGAAGGAAGTGTGGAAACCAAGTCCAGACTGCTGCTTTACCTGGTCCACCGGCAAGAGGCTCAGAATCCTGTGCTAAAAAGTAATAGAAGAAAAATTGTGTCACGGGTGCTACCACATGAAAAACCATAAATATTGGCAGTCTGAGGGTAGGCAGCCTGAGGAAGATGTCAGATTGAAACTTTTTAACAAAGCAGAGGTTTTTTTTCAGTACATCATGGTTTTCATTTAACAGCGCCCACCACACTATTTTTCCTATTATAGTCTATGGGGATGCTGGCTTTGCAGACCAAGGGCCTGGTTTATCAAGACCAGCGTTGTTCGCGCCAGTATGAATCAGATGCTCCTAATTCATGAAGAGGTGATTCATGAATCTGGGGCGTCTGACAAACGGAGTGTGCCTCTTTGTGCTACTGCAGAAATATCACTCCATTCAGGTACTGGATTGAGATTCTGGCATATGGAACGCCAGAGCTTGTCGTGGGTTAAACGAGCTTTGGTGTTCTGCCTCCACTGCGCCCCCATCCTGCCCCGACTCCACCCAGATGGGAAAAACAGGTGTCAAAATGCCAAAAGTGGAAACATTTTAGGGGCAATTCCAAATTTAAAATATTTTGCAACAGAATTCTGGCCTGAATTCAGTGATGAATCAGGGCCCAAATGTTTGCAAGAAAATACATGCCTGGCATGTGTAATGTGTGTGTACTATTTATTAGACTAGGACATAAGCACAGTACCTACAGGTCATTAGATAGATATCATGGCAGCTGTCCACCAGTATGCAGTCTCCATGCCTGATGACAAATTAGGCAGAAGAGAGGCTCATCACAACTTCTTTAAAGGTTATATCCAGGACCTGCTTGTGTCCGGCGCCATTCTTCACCGAAACAGAGCTTTAACAGACAGCTCCTGCCTGCTTCCGCCGATTTAACTGCTTCCGCTGATGTTACGACAGCAGAGCGGTGGCTTCTCAACCACTCTGCTCTATAGACAGGGCGGAACAGCCAACGTCATGCTAATAGACAGCTCCCCAGTTACGCAGAAGAGAACTGGCTGACAATCAGCATGAACTCTGCTATCCTGGCCCTTCTACAGAGTGAAAAACAAGCCTCTGCTCTATTGACAAAGCCATTGTATCCCCGGCAAGAATAGTCTATGACTACTCTGTGCCGGCGATAAATGGCATCGGGCACAATAGGCAGGTAGGTAGCAACTACTTGCCTATTAGTTTGTGGGCATATTTTCTTTTAGGATATCCTCCTTAAAATACCTCTATATACCTTCCTTTAGGCTAATAAATATTTTGTTTTCACTTTTTAAAATATTACAGCTATTATTAATATTTTAATGATAAGAACTACTGCACTTTGGAAGAGTAAAGTATGAGACTAGCCATGAGATTTCCATATTGCCCATAGGTGTTTTATAATTCAGCGTCCTTGTCTGATAGCTAAACAGTGGTGAGACATAAGCACACACAGAGAGATGCCAATGGAGGGCACATATCCATGTTACAAGGTGTTCTATGGGGACGTGAAAAGGAAAATTAATGATCACTGAATGAGCTTCCATTCCTTCTGGCAGAAATAAAATATTCTTGTTGCTGCCGCCAAAAGGTTGGTAACCTGCTAACTTGTGGAGCCCATGAATTAAATATAAAGTGCATTTGACTAGCTGAGGGCCTAATTAGAAAGAAGGTTACACAATCTGGAAGGAATGCCATAGGTTCCTTTGGTTCTTCACGGAGCATGAGGACAATTTGAAGAATAGTTTGGCTATTTGTGTAAAAATTTGCAATTGAGGATCACGAGCTTTCCACATCAGGGAAAACGCAGTCATTTTAGGTAACCTTGATGCTTAATTGGCTTCAACACGTCCAATGTTTTCAAGGCTGAGCACATGTTGCTGGGCGAGAGACACAGTTTTCGAGTTGAATTAGCATTGTGATACATCACTTTAGGCACATCGCAGGATGGATTTTCAAGCATGAAAATGTAAACAGTTTGAAAGCAAGATTGTGAATTTCATAGTGTCACTTTTACTGCTTATCACCCCAATAAGGCCAGCGCACCGAGAAAAGAACTGTAGTAGGGTCACCATTCCCTGCAGCTCCGTCCTCTGCTGTGGAGATCAATGAAATACCTATAGAGAGCACAATGTGGTGCTGAGCGCAAAGGTTATATGGCTAAACCATCAGCGCCTGAGAAGCAATTCGTCTCCAATCTAATCCCATAAATATTTCTAAACATTGGCATTTTTTCATACGTTTAAACTTTTTGCGCATTTTGACAGTCTCCCCTTCCAGATATCGCCTGCTAAATGTTTCTCAGATAAGAAGCGGATAATCCAAAAATAAGTGTTCATTGGAATGCCCATTCCTGAGTATTAGCCGGTCAAAACAGGCCACCAAACATCCGGTAAACAAGCAACATCACCGTTATTGGCAGCGCGTAGTCCTGACAGGCCATGTGCTGGTATTCTATATGCACAGAACGATCATGCTAACCAGGAATGGACACTGACCGGGAAGGGCCCCTGTGCGGGACTTGTATTTGGTCCTCCCCCCATCAAGCTCCAGTCAGTGGTTTAAAAGCTAAGGGTGCACTCACACTAGCATATAGCTAGCGCATAACCCGGACGGGTGCTATACTATGTTTCATTGGATAGCACTCACTCCAATGTTATACTATGATAGTATATCAAACTGTATCAAACTGGGAATCAAACTATACTATGAATTTTTTTCTACAACGGATCGTTTTGTAATTCTCAGCGGATTTTTTTCTACAGCGAATGTTATATTATGGAGCAGTTCTGACAAACATTTTCTTCTCATGTCAGGTCGACTTGAGAAAAATAAATTGCTGCATGCTGCCATTGGGTGCATGTGGTCCAAGATATGCTGCCATTCAAGGCTATAGGTGAGTACAGAACATTGGACTGCACTCAAGTGTCATCTGAGTGCAGTCCACTATACACCGACAATGGAGAAGATGGAGAGATTAATCTCTCCATCTTCTCTACACCTGTGATCCCATTTGTGCATGCGAGAGAATGACATCACCTCACACTCCCAGCAGTTTGAGACGAGTGTCATTGGCATATTACATCTGATGCTCTCATATGAGATAATCATTGGAAGCTATACGCTTGTGTGAGTGAACCCTAAGGGCGGCTTTGCAGACTACAACATCGCAGGTGCGATGTCGGTGGGGTAAAATCGAAAGTGACGCACATGCGGCGTCACTTGCGATGTCGCAGTGTGTAAATCCTAGATGATACGATAAACGAGAGCAAAAGCATCGTTATCGTATCATCGTTGCAAGCTCCAACTTTTCCATAATTTTGCTGCAGCGATGGTACGATGCTGTTCCTCGTTCCTGTGGCAGCACACATCGCTGTGTGTTACGCCGCAGGAGCGAGGAACATCAGCTTACCTGCCGCCGGCGGCTCTACGGAAGGAAGGAGGTGGGCGGGATGTTTACATCCTGCTCATCTCCACCCCTCCGCTGCTATTGGCGCCTGCCGTGTGACGTCGCTATGACGCCGCACGACCCGCCCCCTTAGGAAGGAGGCGGGTCGCCGGCCAGAGCGACGGTCGCAGGGCAGGTGAGTGCATGTGAAGCTGGCGTAGCGATAATTTTCGCTACGCCAGCTATCACAAGATATCGTACCTGCGACGGGGGCGGGGACTATCGCGTGCGACATCGCAGCATCGGCTTGCGATGTCGCAACGTGCAAAGCCCGCCTAAAGCTGTTCGTCTTAGTGCCAGGACAGCCACCACTCAAAGGGAATTTGTCACCAGGTTTTTGCTCCCCCATCTGAGAGTAGCATAATGTAGAGACAGAGACCCTGAGTCCAGCGATGTGTCACTTATTGAGCTGTTTTCTGTCATTTTGATAAAATCAATGTTTTCTCTGCTGCACATCTAGCAGTTATACAGAGTTCATGAATATGCTGGACTACCTGCAGCAGGCCAAATAGTCCTCCAATGATACTCTACTGCTGATTAATTAGTGTTTTTATCAAAGCTACACTAAGCAGCCCAGGAAGTGACACATCGCTGGAATCAGGGTCTCTGCACCTACATTATGCTGCTCTCAGAGTAGGTGTTAAAAACCTGGTGACAGATTCCTTTTAACAAAATAGTTAACTATTTATTAAAGCATCAACTGACGAGAAAGACACAACATTCAAGAAAAAAAAAGCTACATAGTGAAAAAGTGGAAAGATCACAGTATCTGAGCAACCAGTTCTGCAAAAGTGCCACCCTACCCCCTGAAGCCTGCCTACTCTACAGGGTCCATATCCAGCTGAACCCGCTGCACATGCGATATGTCTGCCCTGCCCCAAATGCTAAATGTCTTTAAAAATTATGTTCAATCATTCCTCCCTGCAGTGAGCAACACATAGTCTACGACTGCTCAAACACAGCAGTGTGTCTGACATCCTGGCATGTACAGGATGAAGGAGGCGAGGGGCGGCATAGTGTTTAAACACATACGTATAGCGTTTAGGCAACATTATAGAGCTTATTAGGAGGCTTATAAAGTGCTCCTTTAAGTGTTAAATCATGAAATCAAGTTCCATTTAATTCCAAGAGCCATAACTTTTTTATTTTTCCATCCATATAGCCGTAAAAAAAAGTTCCACGTGTGTTGAAATTGCCCAAAAATTGCAACTTCATAATTGCTTTTGGGATTTTTAATTTACTATATATACTTTAAAACTGACCTGGCAATATGATTCTCCCGGTCAGTACGAGCACGCAGATACTAAACGTATAGTTTTTTTTTTTATTTAAGTGGTAAAAATTTATTTGGAAATTTGTAAAAAATAAAATTTCCATTTACCGAGAGCTGTAATGACTTCAATTTTCGGGATATGGGGCTATTGAGGGCTTGTTTTTTGCGCACTGAGATGACATTTTTATTTATAACATTTTGAGGTAGATACGATGTTTTGATCACCTCTATTGCAATTGTCTGGAGGACAAATATCTATAATTCTTGCGTTTAGATTTTTTTTCTCATTATGCTATTTACCGATAATACACATTTTTTTAGATTTGACTAGGTCAGACTTTTCTAAACACAGCAATACCAAATATGTCTGTTTCTTATAATTTTATTTTTAATGTGGCAAAACGAGTGGATGATTTTAACTTTCGTTGTTTTATTTTTTCATATTTTTAAAAACATTTTTTTATTCATCATTTTACTGTGTTTAACAGTCCCCTTAGTGCACTTGAAGCTGTGATTGTCTGATTTCTTGTACATTACATAGCAGTGCATCAGCACTGCTATGTATAGTGAAAATCACAATCTCTTATGAAGCTATAGGCTGGCATTCACAGAGGGATTGTAATGATAGGCATGGCATCGTCAGAAGACCCCCAACTGCCATGCAACCCATCGGCGCCCCATGATCACGTAATAGGTGCGCCGATGGGAGGAATGTGTAGGCTTCTATCTAGGGACAGAACTCCCCCCTCCAGGCCGTGCAGAAGGAGCAAAGATGGAATCATAGGACTATCGGGCTCTTCATGAGCGACTTCCTCCCTTAAAGGGAACCTGTCAGGTGCAATGTGCACCCAGAGCCACGAGCAGTTCTGGGTGCATATTAGTAATCCCTGCCTAACCGTCCCTGTATACACTAGCATAGATAAAGGGATCTTTAGAAAAAGTATTTCTAAAGACCTTTTATGTTATGCTAATGAGTGCAGCGACTAGTGTGGCACCCCAGTGGTCATGGGAGCCACAGTGGCATTGTTCTCTTCACCTGGTGGACAGTGCTGTGCCTGGAAGCAGCGGGGAGCGTCTCAATGTCAGGTACCATTTCACACAACACTTCCTGACTCAGACCTGAAGGGGGAGCTCAACCTGTTACCAGTAAAGGTAAAAGTAAACTACCAATCTGTGTTGTTTGGTTACTGTCAGCGCCCTCAGCCCTGCACCCCAACGCACCACTACTACCTCCATCAACTCCCTGGAGCCCACTCCACTTTTGGGGAGCAGACACATCCCGGCTGCTACTACCATCTGCCCCAGAGGACAGCGACCGCAGCGGCGGCTATTCCCTGGCCGCATACCACAGGTGGCGTCACGAAATCAAACCTCCATTACCACCCTCTCCTTTATTGTACACCTCTGCTCCGTGGGTTCTACACTAGCCCAAGGGTGTTTCTCCCCTTAGCTAGTCGGCCCACATAGCATGCTAGCACACCCCTGTGGGCATACTTACATGCTAATGTATACGCAGCAACGCCGCACATACCTAACTGTTCATGGCGGCCAGCGGACGATGGATTCCCTCTGCGCATTATCCAGAGTCCTCTGCACTTCCGGTCATGCATATTATACCTCACTGAAGCTGGGAAGCTTACACCCGGCATCAGTTTAGTGTGCATGATCAGAAGCCTCGGGTACTCCGGATCATGCCCTGTGTGCATCCATGCTCCTCTGGCCGCCATCAAGAGTGAGGTATGTGCGACGTCGTTGCGCATTTATTATCATGTTAGTACGCCCACAGGGATGTGCTAGAATGCTATGTGGGCCGACTAGCTAAGGGGAGAATTGCCCTTGGGACTAATCCCCGTGCTCATTAGCATAAGATAGAAGACCTTTAGAAATACTTTTTGTAAATATCTCTTTATCTATGCTAGTGTATACAGGGACAGTTAGGCATGAATCACTAATATGCACCCAGAACTGCTTGTGGTACTGGGTGCATATTGCACCTGACAGGTTCCCTTTAAGTGCTGTGTTACCTGCATCAGAGTCAGTGGCAACATCAACACAAGCGACTCCCTCCCTGCAATGCGGTTTGTTAGGGCTCTTTTCCACTTGTGTACAGCTTTCGATGCGAGAGCACCAGAAGCGATATGCTAATGATCCTCTGCTGCGAGCGTCAGCTGAGGGTCATGCGACTGTGATGCAATCTTGCGATCGCATCACAGGAGCGAAGAAGATGGAGGAAGCACTTTCTCCCCATCTCCTCTGTTGTCTGTCTCTGCATGCACCGCACTGCTCCCATAACATGAGTGCAGTGCGATTTTACACATGCGTGAGCGGAGAGTCAGTGCAAAACGCAGCATTGTACCGAGAGCCTGATTCGTGTGGAGAAAAATCGGGACAGATGAAACTGTCTCATTGATTAACACTGGTGCGAGTGCAATCCGATTTTTTAGCAGATTGCACTCGCCCATGAAAATCGCAGATGGAAAAGAGCCCTTTCCTGCATCATATAGTCAGTGGCTGCATCAAAACTAGAGGAGGCTCCTTCCAGCATCTTTTGCATAATGCAGTATAGCGCCCTCCCCCTCTTTGTGCTATAGCTCAGGTTGTATGGTAGGCAAGAAGTTTCACCACTCCAGCCCCCCTTCCCTTCAGGGACTTGGTGCAGCTGCAATGGCTACAACGGCGGTATGTCTGCCACTGATACTAACAATCGTTCTGTATGCTTAAACTTCCGGATAAACCTGTCTAGTCCGACCAGTTAACGCTCACCGATCAAAGCTTATAGCCAGTAGTGGTCATTCATCAGATTGGAATGAAGCAATTCAAATAAACCCTAAATCTTATTGCATTTTAAGTAAATAAAGAGCATTTTTTGTTTGTTTGTCAAACTCATTAACTTCTTGCACTGCACATGGGACTGGGAGGTTCATGAATTTCTTATTTCCGGAATCCCAGGTCTGGTTTTTGATTAGGCAGGCATTTGCAACTTCATCGCTGCAGTGTGATGCACAGATGACTTTGCACTAGTCCTGCTAATCAAAAGCCACGTCGGCAATACTAGAATGTAAGAGATTCGCAAGAGACGTTTGACTTGGTAGATGGACCAGAATCCCACAAATGGGTCTACCCTGAGTTGTGTTTTAGAATTTGATGAAAAATAAAACCAAGGCTATACTACTAAACAATAAACAGTGACTTCAGTAAATCGCAAATGATGGATCGAGACCTTAATTTAGAGGTATATACATTTGCCCATGTACAATTCGTCATTGCCTTTGCACCTGTTTTTGTCTAGTTTTGTGTTTTGCACCTTTTTTCAGTTTATACTCAATGCATTATTATTTTTTTCCGTGCCTTTTTTGAAGTCGGTGCTCGCCTGTTTTTTTTTTTCTCTTTGCTGGTGTAGTTTAGTAAAACCAAATGTTTTATCCTGACTCATCAATTTTGATTAAAAAGTTACAAAATCTGGCCATTTTACGTTGCAAAACTTCGCTCCAGTCCCTCCTGAAGGCTGCTTTACATGGTACGACCGATTGTGCGATTTCACAATCGATCGTACCCGCCCCCATCCTTTTTGCGTCACGGGCAAATCGCTGCCCGTCTCACACAAAGTCAGTAACCCCTGTCACACATACCTCTCGTGTGACCTCGCTGTGGGCGGCGAACGTCCACTTCCTGGAGTGGGAGGGACGTTCGGCGTCACAGCGACGTCACACGGCCGCCGGCCAATGGAAGCGGAGGGGCGGATATGAGCGGGACGTAAACATCTCACCCACCTTCTTCCTTCACATAGCCGGCGGCGGCCGCGTGACGCAGGTGAGCTGCTGTTCATCGTTCCCGGGGTGTCACACGGAGTGACGTGTACTACCCCGGAAACGATGAACAACTAAATTAAACGATATTATGGAACCTAGCGAGCAGTACACGACTCACGATTTGTGAGCGATACTGCGTCGCTAGGAGGTGTCACACAGGCCGGCATCACCAGCGATGCCGGATGTGCGTCACAAAAACCGTGACCCCGACAATCTATCGCACGATAGATTGTCTGGTATAAAGCAGCCTTGAGTGTATTTTTTAGTACGTGCAATTTTTATGACTTTTGGCGCCAACATGAAGCTTTTGGCACCAAGGACTCAAACACAGTTCATAATAAAAAAAGCTATTTCTTTTTACTTTGTGCCAAATTCATGAATCGCATGTGCTATTTTGATACATTTAGCACCAAAATCAACAACAAATACCACAAAACAATAAAAGAAAGTTACTTTAAAAAAACGTAATTGATGAGTTTGGGCCTTGGTATCACCATATGCAGATAGCATAAAATAAACACCCGAAATAATTTGCAAAAATGTTTTGTTTATATTCCTTCCCATAAAAAGTTAACAAAACTTTGTAATAAATTATATGTACACTAAAGTATTCCTCTGACAAATACAACTTATTACAAAAATAACAACAAGCTCTCATATGACAATGTCGCTGAAAAAATAAAAAGTTACGGCTCCTGGAACGCAACAATAAAAAAGTTAAAAAAACAAACAAACAAAAAAGGTTGTCATAAAGACCATAACTGGCTGTGACGTCAAGGGATGAAAATAAACTTTTCTAGGTAAATTTGCATATTGTAAGAAATGAAATAATTTCCTTTGTTTTTTTTGTTATTGGCCAGGGGGTTAACACAAAAAGGCATTATTGTTTTCTCGTGCCGCTGTCTGGCATGAGCCCAGAAGACTGTTCTGCTTGGGTTCTTTAGTTACATGTCATCAATGTTCATCTACATCAGTTGTAATGTAATTCTTTATGTTGACGTCCTCCATGGCTCCATGTTTAAGGCTATGTGCGCACTTACCGGATTTTTCGCGGATTTTGCCGCGGATTTGCTGCATGTTTCGCTGCAGAAAATGTTCATAACATCTCTGCAGTGAATCACCAGCAAATCCTATGGAGAAAAAAAATCCTGTGCGCACTGGGCGGAATTTGACAGCTGCATGTTTTGCTGCGGGAATCCCGCAGCAAAAACAAGTGCATGTCACTTCTTTTCCGCACAGCGCTGCGGGATTTTACTCCATTGACTCAATGTTAATCATGAAATCCCGCAGGGAATAACGCAGGCAGCAAATTCTGTGCGGTTCACTGCGTTTTCCTGCGTTATTCCCTGCGGTATTTCGCTGTTTACCTCCGGTAATGTGCATCACTTGCTTGCGGTTTTGCAGGGAAGTGATGTCATTACAGGAAGAGGAAGCCGTGCAGAGTAAACACACACACAGATCACACACACACACATCACAGACACATAGATCACATAGACACAGACACATAGAACACACATAGAAAGAAAACGGAAATATAGAAAACAAAGAACGTGGGCTCCGCTGCATATTTACCTTCCAGCCGAGGTAAGCACACAGCGGCGGCCCGGTATTCTCAGGCTGGGGAGGGAGAGGGGCAGGGATAATGTCCCCCGCCTCACTCCCCCTCCCGCAGCCGAGAATATCAGCCGCAGCTGCCCCGGCATTGTCGCATGCAATATGCGACAATACCGGCGTGTCCTCGGCTCTTCTTGCCACCGTGTAGCAGTGGTGGCAAGGTAATACAAGGGGTTAATGGTGATGGGGGACCACCGCCATTAACCCCAGGCTTGATCATGGCAGCGTCTATGTGACAGCTGACATGATCAACCCGTAAGTAAAGTGAAAAAAAACACAGACACCGAAAAATCCTTTATTTTAAATAAAACAAACAAGCCTCGTTCACCATTTTATTAACCCCCCCAAACAAAGCTCCGGCGTAATCCAGGTCCGACGTCCAGCGCTGCTTCCATCCAGCCGCGACTGTCACAGACACAGCGCTGAATGAAAGCAGCAGAGGTAATTACCGGTCATTTCCCACGGCCGGTAATGTGAACTCACTGCCGACCGTGGGAAATGCAGCGATCTGTCATCTATCTCTCTATCTATCTATCCCTCTGTCTATCTATCTATCCCTCTATCTATTCTTCTGTCTATCTACTCTCAGAATTAAATGACTTTTTTTTTTTTTCTTTTTTTTTTTTTCTTCAATGTGCTTTATTGCATTGAATGCAATAAAGCACATCCCAACCCGCACGCGGCAAAACCGCGGCAATACCGCGAATAATACCGCGGTAAAACCGCAGCAAACCGCGGCAAACCGCATGCGGTTTTCGGGTGCGGTTTCCCGCGGTTTTTTACCGCGGGTGCGGTAATCTTTGAGGGCATGCGGAATTTTCTCAAGAAAATTCCACTTCCCAGTGCGCACAGAGCCTTAGAGTCTTTTTCAGCCAAATGTACCTGTGGTAAAACTTCATAAGTGGGGCAATCCTGGATTCTGTCATATGAGGCCACAGCAATAAGATCATATGTATAGGTAGAAGCATGTGAAGGACAAGCTTCTTCTCTCCCCTGATTTTTGGACATACAGCCATGTCTTGATTTAGAGTTGTGATACATTAATTAAGATTATGATTACATTGGAAGACATGGACATAGAATTTTGTTTCCAAACTTGATGACTGGGGCATGGCTGCAAGATGCATGTGTTCTCTCTTACAAGAATAATTCAAAATCAGGCAAAATTATGTAGAAAAAAACAGATGGCTCAAAAATGATTATGACTAAGGCAACAGGCTGAAACGCGTCGATCCTCATCAATATCATATCTCAACAGTGTGAACTCAATTTTTGTACAGATTTTACTTGGACATAATATATCAATAAATGATAAAGGGAACCAATCACCAGGATTTTCCTTTATAAGTTAAAGCCAGTGCTACACTGGCGCTATCAGGCTGCTTATATTGTATTGTACAAACAATTCACTTTGTTGAAGGACCTGTGTGAAGTAATACCCATGTGACCAGAAAGCCTTAGCCAACAAAGCTGGATACCAGGTCACAAGGGTATGATCTCACACAGGTCCTTCAACAAAGTGAATTGTTTGTATAATACCATAGAGAACAGAGAGAGGGAGGAACAACAGGCAGGGGGGCGGGAATCCATATGAATACCCACCCAGAGATTATCTGCTCCGTTGAAAATGCCAATCAAGTAGCTGATGATTTTTTAAACTTTACTTTCTTGGATTTGAAAGCCTAAACATCCGAGCTGACCACTCATGGTATGTAGAGAATCAGCCTGATAGCACCAGTATAGCACTGGCTTTAGGTTATTTACGAAAATCCTGGTGATTGGTTCCCTTCAAGTTTTAAATTGTTGGATTTGATGGAATATCGCACCCTATTTTATGCGACATGCCTGAAACTTATAAGTAGATGTATAGCTTCTTTGTGTTCTTGCCAATGCAGCTCCTCAATATTGATACAGAGCAGATATCCAGCTTTATTACTTTATAGCTCATTCATATCTGTAGAGTGACTTGAGGAAGAAAGGTTAGGCTATGTGCACACACTGCGTTTTTTTGACGCTGCGTTTTTGTGCGTTTTTTAGCGCTAAAAATGCACAGAAACGCAGCGTCTTAAAACGCATGAAAAAACGCATGCGTTTTTACCGCGTTTTGGTGTGTTTTTGGCTGCGTTTTTCTGCGTTTTTTCTCACTGCGTTTTTTTGCGTTTTTTCTCACTGCGTTTTTCTGCGTTTTTTCTCACTGCGTTTTTCTGCGTTTTTTTCTCACTGTGTTTTTCTGCGTTTTTTTATCAGTGAACATTGCCATTAAAGATTGTTGAAAAAAAAAAGGTCTGATGTCATTTCCTTCTTCCATATGTTCTTCATTCTCCACTAGTGTATGCAGGAGAGCAGACAGCTGCAGAACTACAAGGCTCAGCATGCTCCATCCAGGACTGTATGCTGGAGGGAGAGTCAGGGGAGCAGACCTACAAGGCTCAGCATATTCCATCCCCTTGTGTATGCAGGAGAGCAGACAGCTGCAGAACTACGAGGCTCAGAATGCTCCATCCAGGACTGTATGCTGGAGGGAGAGTCAGGGGGAGCAGACCTACAAGGCTCAGCATACTCCATCCACTAGTGGATGCAGGAGAGCAGACAGCAGCTGCAGAACTACAAGGCTCAGCAAGCTGCATCCAATAGTGTATGCAGGAGAGCAGACAGCAGCTGCAGAACTACAAGGCTCAGCATCCTCCTTCCAGGACTGTGTGCAGGATTTCTTTGCCCCCCCAAACAAAAAAAATGACGTGTGCTTTGCCATATTTTTGTATGCTAGCCGGGTACAGCAGGCAGGTACGGGCTACCCCCAATCCCCAGCTGCCTATTTGTACTCGGCTGGGAACCATAAATATAGGGAAGCCCTTTTTTTTTTTAATTATTTCATGAATTTCATGAAATAATTAAAAAAAAAAAATGATGTGAGCTTCGCCTAATTTTTGTGTGCAGCCGGTACAACTAGGCAGCTGGGGATTGGAATCCCAGCCACCCCAGAAAATGGCGCTTTCATAGAAGCGCCATCTTCTGGCGCTGTATCCAACTCTTCCAGCTGCCCTGGTGATGGTGGCTCGCTGGGTAATAATGGAGTTAGGGCTAGCTTTATATTATCAGCTGGCCCTAAGCCCGAAATTCATGGTGTCACGCCAATATTAGACATAGCCACCATGAATTTCTAGTAAAGATAAAAAAACCCACAACACAGAAAAGTATTTTTATTAGAAATAAAACACAACACAATTAGTGACTCCATCTTTATTGAAATAAAGAGCCCCCCTCCGCAGTAATCCTGGGTCAGGGTCCCGTCCAATCCGGATCCAATATCATCTGATCGGTTTGCTGGAAGGCAAAGCGATCAGATGATGTGTCAGGTTCAAGTGTCTGAATCACATCACACATCAGCTGATTGCATAAAAGCCGTTTATACAAGCAGATGATGCATCAAAATACTCACTTATGTGCTGATTACCGGCAGCTCCTGGAGCGAGTCTGATCCCGTCCGATCGCTGCAGGAGCTGCCGGTAATCAGGGATGAAGTCTCCTGACGGCATCCGCTGACAGGTTAAGCCGGCCGGGCGCTGGCGTCAGCCTGAGACTTACGATCAGCTGACGCGTCAGGTGACTGCATCAGGTGATCCATCGCCAGGTCCTGCAAGCTATCGGAGGTGTCCCGGCTGTCTGCACACAGCCGGAGCGGCGGTACCGGGAAGAGGAGCTGGGAGCGGGCATGGCACCGGGAGTCTGCAGACAGGTGAGTATGACTTTTTTTTTCTACTGTTCACTTTTGATTTCGCAGCTGCCTCCACCTCCCGCCCAGACATGATGCCGCACGACAGCATACGTGCACAGGACAGGAGGTGGAAGCGGCGGTGACGGTACCGGGAGGATTCACGCTTCTGTATTTACTGACAGAAGGAATCCTCTTCCTGTACATGTTAGTTTACTACCCACATCCTGCGTTTATAGCTGCGTTTTTGGTCTTAGAAACGCACCAAAACGCACCAAAACGCAGCTATAATAACAATTTGCGTTTCTCATTGCGTCTTTCAACATCCCATTGCACTCAATGGATGAAAAACGCGGTGAAAAACGCGGGAATAATTGACATGCTGCGTTTTTGTGGTCACCACAAAAACACAGCTGAAAAAAAACGCTGTGTGCAGACAGCAAAAATGAAAACTCATAGACTTTGCTGGGGGAAGCAAAGTCATGCAGTTTTCTGGGCAAAAACGCACCCGAAAAACGCGCAAAAACGCCGCGAAAAACGCACTGTGTGAACTTACCCTTACATTCAGAGATCTTGAGCACAATGCAAGACAAAGTAAGAAATTCTTTTGAATGTAAGATATCAATCAGCTTCAGTGGAGTGGGAGGATACATTGCCTTTATTACTATGTAGGGTGTCATGATAAAGAAATATAACATACTGTTACTCTGTTTATAGCAGGGGTAGAGAATTAATTTTCCAGAGGTGCCACATGAGAGTCCGTGACTGATGTGGAAGGCTGTAATTAATTCTGCTTAATATTAATTTACCATATTAATTAATTTTTATTAATATTAACTGTATCCCTCAATGTTAAACCAAATTAATTCTGCTGACTTGCTGATACTTCTAATACATGTTATAATAGGACATATTGTAACATACTCTTTCCTGTAGTATCTAAACAAAACCATATAATTTACAGATTTTTATAAAGTTTATAAATCATATTCTCCTGTTATTCAGGCTTGTAACGTGATCAGCAACTTCCCCACACATAGTATGATGTCTCCACATCCCCCAAACAATATGGGTATGTGCTCACGTTGCGTTCTGTACTTGTAAAAAAAAATGCGCCCTATGATGGCAGACTTTGACAACTGTAAACACTGTGTTTGACAAAAAAAATGCATCCAAAACGCATGCGTTTTGGATGCATTTTGGATGCATTTTACATGCGTTTTGGATGCATGTTTGACAGTGCGGTCCCATGGCTATTCAGCTCTGCTACATGCCCGCTCACAGCAGACACAGACAGAGCCGCGCGATGAGAATGAACTCGGATGAACTTCACCCGACTTCATTGTCATCCCGTGGCTCTGTCTCTGTGTGCTGTGCTGAACCTCTGAGGTCAGTGCCAGGACACAGGAGGCCGCAGCAGTGACTTCAGAGCTTCACCCGAGTTCACTGTCATCGCGTGGCTCTCTGTGTCGTGGCCTGATTTGCAATCACAGGTGAAGGACTCACCTGTGAACGCAAATCACCTGAGTGACTGTAGTGAGCTGTGCAATCAGCACAGCACAGGTTACCCGCGGCTTCAGCTGACGTCCTCCACCTGAGACAGTTAGAGGATCCAGCTGTGGCCGCAAGTAACCTGACTGACGTCACCACTGACAGCGCGACTCACTTCAGTTGCTCCATGGAGCTCACAGAGATCTCCCGTCAGCTTCCAATGTAGCAGAGCTGAAAGCATTGTGGGACCTCGTGTCGATTACGTTGGACCTGGAGGGTTGTTTGGGGATTAATAAAGTGGTGAAAGAGGGTGTTTTTTTGTCTTTTATTTCAAACTAGCTGTACTACCCGGCTTCGCCCGGGTTATTAACTGTTGTTAACAAAATAGAATGTATTAACATTCCCGGGATAGAATGTATAAATAGAATGTATTAACGCCCAGGATAGCAACTGTCTCTCTGTTTCTCTCCCATTCTCTGTCTGTCTCCCCCACTGTATATATCTCTCTGTCTCTCTCTTTATCTCTTTGTCTGTCTGTCTCTTTCCCTGTCTGTCTCTGACTGTCTCTTTCTCCATCTGTCTCAATCTCTTTCCCTGTCTGTCTATCTATCTCTTTCCCTGTCTGTCTATCTATCTCTGTCACTTTCCCTGTCTGTCTTTTCCCTGTCTGTCTCTTTCCCTCTCTTTCCCTGTCTGTCTATTTTCCTCTCTTTCCTTCTTTCCCTATGTCTATTTCCATGTGTCTGTCTCTTTGTCTGTCTCTTTACCTGTCTTTGTCTGTCTCTTACCCTGTCTGTCTGTTTCCCTTTCTTTCCCTGTCTGTCTGTTTCCCTGTGTCTGTCTCTGTCTCTTTGTCTGTGTCTGTCTCTTTCCCTGTCAGTCTGTCTCTTTGTCTGTGTCTGTCTCTTACCCTGTCTATGTCTGTTTCTTACCCTGTCTGTGTCTGCCTCTCTCCCTGTCTGTGTCTGTCTCTTTCACTGTCTGTGTCTGTCTCTTTCCCTGGCTGCATTGTGACATGCCAACATTCCATATAAGGTCGTGGCTGCGCATTCTTCTGAAGTTCTGGCTGCACTGTGGCTCCCAGCTTCATTCGCTTTAATGGAGGCAGGTTTTTTGGTGAATAACTGTAAAGCGCGGGGTTAAAATTTCCCCTCAAAACATAGCCTATGACGCTCTCGGGGTCCAGACGTGTGAGTGGGCAAAATTTTGTGGCTGTAGCTGTGACGGTGCAGATGCCAATCCCGGACATACATACATACATACACACACACATTCAGCTTTATATATTAGATAAAGGATTTTTTGGTGTTTGCGTTTATTTACTTTCACTACAGTTTAGTGATGGGGATGTCTCATAGATGCCTGCCATCACTAATCTAGGACTTAGTGGCAGCTATGGGCTGCCATTAACTCCTTATTACCCCGATTGCCACTGCACCAGGGAAATCAGGATGAGCTGGGTAGAGTCCCGGGATTGTCGCAATTTAATGTATTTCCGGGCGGCTGCTGGCTGATATTTTTAGGCTGGGGGGCTCCCCATAATGTGGGGCTCCCCATCCTGAGAATACCAGCCTTCAGCCGTGGGGCTTTACTTTGGCTGGTATCAAAATTGGGGGACTGCACGCCATTTTTTTAAAAAAAATATTTATTTATTTATTTTACTGCACAATATAGACCCACCCACTGGCAGCTGTGATTGGTTGCAGTGAGAAAGCTGTCACTCAGCGTGGGGGCTCGTCTGACAGCAACCAATCATAGGCACCGGTGGGCGGGGGAAGCAGTGAATATGAGATGGAATAATGAGCGGCCGGCATTTTCAAAAGCAGGAGAAGCCGCCGGAGCAGTGTGACAGCTGTGTAGCGCCGCGACGGTGATCGGTGAGTATGAGAGAGGGGGTGAGAGGGAGAGACTGAACAACAGAGAGAGAGACTGACCGACAGAGAGAGAGAGAGACCAACTGACCGACAGAGAGACCGACATCGACAGAGAGAGAAACCAACTGACCGACAGAGAGAGAGACCGATATCGACAGAGAGAGAGAGAGAGAGAGAGACCAACACACAGAGAGAGAGAGACTGAAAGACCTGCATTTTGTTTGTCAAAAAAGCATGCTGAAAGCAACAAAAATGCAGTGCAAGCGCACAGCTAAACAGTTTGGTTGCGTTTTGACACACCTCATTCATTTCTATGGGTGGAAAATGCCACCAAAACACACAAAAGAAGTGACATGTTACTTTTTTAAACGCATCGATTTTGTCAAATATTTGGCATCCAAAACGCTGCCTAAAAAAAGCAGCGTCACATGGAATTTGCAGACTTCTCATAGACTTTGGTGGGGAAGAACAACGCGTGCATTTTGTCATTGACACGCTGCAGTTTTAAATGCAGCCAAAACGCCCGAAAAATGCACACGTGCACAGCCTATTACATTCCCCACAGCCCTCCCACACACAGTATGATGTCCCGACTGCCCTTCCACACACACTATGATCTCTCAACAGCCCTCCCACACACTATGATTTACTGACAGCCCTCCCACACACAGTATGATCTCCAGACAGCGCTCCCACACACAGTATGATGCCTCCATAGCCTTCCAAAACATTATGATTCCCTCAGTCCCACAACAGAGTATGATGACCCCAAACACACAGTATGATAACCCCACAGCTTGGCAACATAGTATGATAGCCCCCACACATAAAATAATAGCCCACAGGTCCCAACACAGTATCATGATCTCACACTCCTTTACACACACATTATGATATCCATCACAGCCCCCCACAAATGATATCCTTGTCCTTCCAGACCCTTACATGGCGTGTCCTGTGGTCTCTGTTTTTAGCCTGTTAGCTGTTTAGGGCCGGACAGGAACAGCCAAATTAGTTCGGATGTTACCAGGAGGCCCCACCTCCAGATTATATAGGAAACAGGAAAGAAAAAATATTAATAACCAGTATTTCTAGTAAACTACTTGCTTGTGTTTTATATTTTTAAGGCTTCCAATTGGTATTCTCTTTAATATTTATAGCACATTTTTGTAAAAATCTATTTAGATCTAATTTCTAGATGGAAATGTTAAAGATTAGACCTTATTAAACTGCTTAAATTGTTTCCATAGAAGGTAACTTGAAGACGGATACTCTATACTGTACCATTATTTTGTTGTTTTGGTGATAAAATAGTGTCTGGAGAAGAAGGGACAAGACACTCTTTAGGGACACTGAACAAATCAAAAAGAAAGAAAAAGATTAGAAAGCTAAGATAAACTTCAGAAACGTCTAGCACAAATACTGACTATTGTATCATGCTTCTTTTATTCTATAATATAGTGTGCATCAGTGGTTATCTTCTTTCTTCTTCTTTTGTTATTCCTTATCCTTAAATTTGAACTACTTTGTAAACTGACACGCAATCTGCAAGTGCTGATACAAATCTTATTTCTGCTCTGAAAATCAGGAATTTAAATTCAATAAAACTGGTTGGTTCAGTCAAGTCACAGTAGAAATTGGCTCAGTCACTATATACAGAATGCCACACATCTTTACTTGGACTAGTTTTTTTGTTTTTTTTTTTTTTAAAAAAAAAATGCTTTTTATACTTTGTAAGCCTTTAATATTATCATGATAATTGTATGTACAACCATGGCCAAAAGTAATGGCACCCTTGAAATTGTTCCAGAAAATGAAGTATTTATCTCAGAAAATTATTGCAATTACACATGTTGTTGTATACTCATGCTTATTTCCTTTGTCTTTATTGGAACGACATTAAAAAAACTGTGAAAAAAGGCAAATTGGACATAATTTCATACAAAAATTGGCCCAACAAAATTGTTGGCACTCTCAACATAATATTTGGTTGCACACCCTTTGAAATAAATAACAGCAATCGCTTCCTATAGCCATCACCAAGCTTCTTATACCTCTGAACTGGAATTTTGGACCACTTTTCTTTTGAAAACTGCACTAGGTCTCGCATATTCAAAGGGTGCCTTCTGCAACGCAATCTTAAGATCTCTCTACAGGTCTTCAATGCGATTTAGATCCTGACTCATTGATGGCCACTTCAGAACTCTACAGCGCTTTGTTTCCATCCATTTTTGGGTGCTTCTTAAAGTATGTTTGAGGTCATTGTCCTGCTGGAAGACCCATAACCTAGGACTCAAACCCAGCTTTCTGACACTGGGCACTACACGGCGACCCAAAATCTTTTGGTAATCTTCAGATATCAACATGCTTTGAACACAGTCAAACCAACCATGGCCAGGGGCAGCAAAACAACTACCAAAATATCTTTGAACCTCCATCATATTTGACTGTAGGTTCTGTGTGCTTTTCTTTGTAGGCCTCAAGCCATTTTTGGTAAACAGTAGAATGATGTGCTTTACCTAAAAGCGCTATCTTAGTCTCATCTGTACACAAGACATTTTCCCAGAAGGATTTTGGCTTACACATGAGCATTTTCGCAAACTGCAAACTAGCTGGAACATTTTCATGGGTACCAACACTTTCGGCCATGAATGTATATCATCAAGTATGGATGCGATAAACTTGTTTACAAAGAATGGGCCTTAAGGCCCCGTCACATGCAGCGATATCGCTATCGAGCGTACCTGCCCCCCTCGTTTGTGCGTCACGGGCAAATCGCTGCACCGTGGCGCACAATATCGTTAGGAACCGTCACATGGACTTACCTGCCTAGCGACGTCACTGTGGCCGGTGAACCGCCTCCTTTCTAAGGGGGCGGTTCGTGCAGTGTCACAGCGGCGTCACTAAGCGGCCTCCCAATAGAAGCGGAGGGGCGGAGATGAGCGACTGTAACATCCCGCCCACCTCCTTCCTTCCTCATTGCCGGTGGCCGCAGGTAAGCTGTAGTTCCTCATTCCCGAGGTGTCACACATAGCGATGTGTGCTGCCTCGGGAACGACGAACAACCTGCATCCTCAACAATCAATGATTTATGGAAAATGACCGACGTGTCAACTATGGACGATATGGTGAGTATTTTCCATCGTTAACTGCCGCTCGTTGGTGTCACACGCAATGATGTCGCTAACGATGCCGGATGTGCGTCACGGAATCTGTGACCCCGGCGATATATCGTTAGATACGTCGCTGCGTGTGACGGGGCCTTTAGAGTCCAGGTTTTTCCAATAAAAAGATCAGTGTGTCTGGCTTAAAAGTTCCTTAATAAAAAGATAAAATACAACTTCTGTGATTTTTAAACCAGATTCTACATTATCTGTCACACTCCCAGTGATGATGTATTTTATCCAATGATTTTGCTATTGCTATCGGTCCTCCTGTGACCAATAGTTCCACAAGCATTCACCAACAACAATACTGTCATGAGTTTCCTTTAAAGGAAGCTGTCGGTAGGATAAACCCTCCTAAGCAATCTACATGGAAAGTTGCATGAAATGATGCTTTGATATCCACCCCACACCTTCAGGACGTTTGTAAAAGGAGAAGGGAGCATGAAGTTTAGGATTACAGAGAATAGACATTTTGTCAAATGGCTGGAATCAGGGTTTGAGTTGCTACATTATCCTGTTCTCAGTTTAAGTGGCAAAACCCTGCTGACAGATCCTCTTTACATGATGTGTTTCAGATGATTAATCTGAGGCTAGCCTTTGGGAAACGTCTGCCCAGCCTGGTCCTCTAGACTGACAGGTCTCTGCTTAGGATTCTGTATATGGAAATCCCAACTGTCAAGCAGAGCAGGGCAGGGAATAACCACCGAGACCTGTCTTGTTTTGAGAAACATAGTCCTCGGCCAGGTTAGCAAAGCCTGATGTCTCTGAAGCACTGCACCATGACCATAGACGACGACCATACAAGCAAGTGTCTGATTCATGCTGCCCATGAACATTCCAGAAACTGTAATTATTAGAAAACATAGGGTCAATTTAATGAAATTAAGGCAAACATATGACCATTTAAAGCAAGTAGAGGTAATACTGCCATAGAGTAAGCCTGATTCCATACTATATGAAAAAGTGTATGCGTAAAAGAGCCAAAGGAAAAATGGGGTCACATTTGATGGGTCAGAAAGTTTTCTTAACAAAACTAAATGCCCTTGTGTTAATAACAATGACAAGTTATTTATGGATGACAGAGCAGGTAAGTTGCTGATTCCTGAAAGCATAGTGAGTTAATCAGAATTCCTATTGGAATTGCTAATGAGCGATGCCACTAATACAGGCTTTCCATTGTATTGGAGATGTTTAAAAGACAGGTCTAACAAAGGCTTGGGTGTGGAAATGGACATTTCAAGAATTAAGTTCACAACTTCCCAGAGTTGCCTTTTCAGACTACGGTAAATCCAGTGCTAGTGATGCACTTACCCTACCCAAAGAGGGCCATCATGCAAAGTGTGGATATTTTAGCTACTATATCTTTATTTCTCTCTTTCCTCCATTTTAACCCAGCTAATTTTGTAGGGTATCTAATTCAAAAATGAAAAAAGGTTGGAAACTGGTAATATGCACGCAAAATACATTTAGACCCCCATATCACAAAATTATTAAGATTCTTAAAATTGAATCACTTCAGACATTCAGAAAATTAAGACTCCAGGCTCCAAGTTTTTAGGTCTGAAGTGTGAGTGTGAATCCTCTCTTGGGAACCTTCTAAATGTGACAGCACCTCCCTCCTTCCTCACCACACCATGGGAAGGCATCTCCCTCATTCTTCACCACACCATGGGAAGACATCTCCCTCCTTCCTCAGCACACCATGGGAAGGCATCTCCCTCATTCTTCACCACACCATGGGAAGACATCTCCCTCCTTCCTCAGCACACCATGGGAAGGCATCTCCCTCATTCTTCACCACACCATGGGAAGGCATCTCCCTCCTTCTTCACCACACCATGGTACGGCATCTCCCTCCTTCCTCAGCACACCATGGGAAGGCATCTCCCTCCTTCCTCAGCACGCTATGGTACGGCATCTCCCTCCTTCCTCAGCACACCATGGGACGGCATCTCTCTCCTTCCTCAGCACACCATGGGAAGCCATCTCCCTCCTTCCTCAGCACGCTATGGTACGGCATCTCCCTCCTTCCTCAGCACACCATGGGACGGCATCTCCCTCCTTCCTCAGCACACCATGGGACGGCATCTCCCTCTTTCCTCAGCACACTATGGGACGGAATCTCCCTCCTTCCTCAGCACACTATGGGACGGCATCTCCCCCCTTCCTCAGCACCCCATGGGACGGCATCTCCCTCCTTCCTCAGCACACCATGGAACGGCATTTCCATACTTCAAACAGCTAGCTTGCTTAATTTCAAAATAAGCTTACTTATTTTTTTCTTATGAGTTTTCAGAAAAAAGCTGTCAATTGTTTACGTGAGGATTGACGCTATTTTTGGACATTTATATGACAAGTTCAGAAGCAGTAGCAACATGGAGGACATTCTTCAAAGTACTGAGCAGTGTAGCTATGCATCCAGCACTAAAATGAGATACAACATTTAATAGAATGTAATGTCACTAACCTTAATAGGCAACTCTAGTCTGATTGGACCTGATGGCAGTTTGGCCTTGAGCAATATGAGTTTTAACTGTTCACTTTAGAGAGAATTATGAATTTTGGGGGAAGAAGTGGCTCATGGCTTATGGCTTATAAGTTGAGAAAAATAATATTTCTCTGAGAAAAAACCCCACAGTGTTTTTGCACCATTTTTGCTCCTGATAGCAGAGACACAATTTGTTAATCTGCACTGTTATTGTGTGGATGAATGTTTATAAATTGATCTTTCATTACTTGAACATATGCAGGATGTCTGTACAGTTGGTCATTAAAGCACCACTCCATTATTTTTATTTTTTTTCTGTGCTGGAGTGTTGCTTTACATCTAAGTCCTCTGGCAGCTTCCACTTTTTTGAATATCGCTCCGGTCCTGCGGCGCCATCTTGTGCCTGTAACTTCTGACTCGCTGGAAGTCAGAAGTTTCATTACAAATTCCCAATGCATCTCTATGAACCAGAATGAGGCCATAACAAGACTCTCACAGAATTGCATTGAGTTGTTACAATGAAACACTGGAGCTACCGGCATGTCACAAATCAAAGGAGAGTATAATACAGAGGGACAGGGGACTTAGATTTAAACTGCCACTCCAACAGGGAAATAAAAAGAACGCTGGAGTGGTGCTTTAAACTTTTGCTTATTAGCAGTTGCTAATCTCTTAACGGTCTGTTTATGTACAATATTACTAATTAAAAGATGTAAAGCCACCATAACACTATAATTAGTAATTTTATATTGTTTGCATCAGAATTAATAATTTGAAGTTTTAATTTGGGCTGAACACAATCTGGAATGGGGCTTGTATGAAATTCTGTCAAAATAGCAAAATGTGCCATACTCACCTGTCTACTCATGGATCCAGTGCATCAGAGAAACAACAGATGACATGCTGCTCTAGCCATGCGGCTACTACAACCAGTCACAAAACCTAGCAGTCCTGCAACCAGTCACAAAACCTAGCATTTCTGCAACCAGTCACAAAACTCAGCGGTCCTACAACCAGTCACAAAACCTAGCATTCCTGCAACCAGTCACAAAGCACAGCAGTCCTGCAATCAGTCTCAAAACTCATCAGTTCTACAACCAGCCACAAGACCCAGTAGTCCTACAACCAGTCACAAAGCCCAGCAGTCCTATAACCAGTCACAAAACCCATCAGTTCTTCAACCAGTCACAAAACCCAGCAGTTCTGCAACCAGTGACAAAGCCCAGCAGTGCTGAAACCAGTCACAAAACCCAGCAGTCCTGCAACTAGTGACAAAGCCCAGCAGTGCTGAAACCAGTCACAAAACCCAGCAGCCCTGCAACTAGTGACAAAGCCCAGTAGGCCTGCAACCAGTCACATGACTCAGTAGTCCTGCAACCAGTCACAAAACACATCAGTTCTGCAGTGAGTCACAAAGCCCAGCAGTCCTGCAACTAGTCACAGGTCTCATCAGTTCTACAACCAGTCACAAAGCCCAGCAGTCCTGCAACCAGTCATAAGACCCAGTAGTCCTGCAACCAGTCACAGGACTCATCAGTTCTGCAACCAGTCACAAAGCCCAGCAGTCCTGAAACCAGTCACAGGACCCATCAGTTCTGCAACCAGTCACAAAGCCCAGCAGTCCTGCAACCAGTCACAAAACCCAGCAGTCCTGCAACCAGTCACAAAGCCTAGCAGTCCTGCAACCAGTCACAAAGCCCAGCAGTCCTGCAACTAGTCACAAAACCCAGCAGTCCTGCAACCAGTCACAAAGCCTAGCAGTCCTGCAACCAGTCACAAAGCCCAGCAGTCCTGCAACCAGTCACAAAGCCCAGCAGTCCTGCAACCAGTCCCAAAACCCAGCAGTCCTGCAACCAGTCACAAAGCCTAGCAGTCCTGCAACCAGTCACAAAGCCCAGCAGTCCTGCAACCAGTCCCAAAACCCAGCAGTCCTGCAACCAGTCACAAAACCCATTAGTCCTGAATACCAGTCACAACACCCAGTAGTCCTGCAACCAGTCACAAAACATATCAGTTCTGCAAGCAGTCACAAAACCCATCGGTCCTGCAACCAGTCACAAAACCCATAATTTCTCCAACAAGTCACAAAACCCAGCGTTCCTCAAAGTCCCCAAGATTGTATTTAGCTCATAAAACCCTTTAACAATGTCTGACACTGTAGTAAAATTGTAGGGGCAGAAGTTAGAACAACCATCTTCATTCCGTCTGCATGTGGAAGGATAATTAGAAATTTTCAGGAATGTCTTCTTAGTAAAGCATAAGTAAGACTTTTTATTAAATGTAGGTGAACTGTAATCAAACTAGACGAGCACAGGGAATACAGTGTCCTAGTTTGACGAATTATACAACTGCATTATTAATATTTGAAAATCATATTTTTTCTAATTTGCTTATATCTCTTTTAATGAATTCTTGTTTAACTACATAGTTATAATTCTTAATGAAAATTAATTACCCTAAAATAGCTACTATATATTAGTGTAAATCATTCGAGAGTTATCACAGCACAGCAGCTATTACATTACATATAAAATATATATACAGTATATACTGTATATCTAAAAAAATGTTGCTTTTGTTTTTTCTTTATTGCCTTTAAAAAGCTATTATTTTAAAAAAAATTTATGAATAAAGCTATTGAACTGAATTGGGGCTGATCACTGGGACCCCATTTGTCCCACGAACAAGTGATTGAAATTCTCCATGTGAATAGGTGTGTATTCTCGCCATGCTGTATCCTTTCTCTGGGTGACTGCTGGAGATAGCAGACTATTTCACCTGGCTTCTTTTTTCAGTCCCTTAGGTAATGAACAGAGCAATGAAAAATATTTCAAAGCCCCTTTCTTAAGATCGATATGAGTTCCAGAAATTGAACCTCTATCAATACACAAGTTATCACAAATATCTATTTTGTGGATAGATGACAATTTAAAATGTTGAAAATAACCCTTTCAAGGGAACCAAACATCAGGATTTTCATGTATAAGGTGCAGCCAGTGCAGTACTGGCACTATCAGGCACAGGCTGTGCATACCATTAGGGTGCAGCTCGGGTGTTTAGTCAGTGAAATCCAACTTTATAAAGTTTGAAAATTCGTGCACCTTTTGATTGACGTGTGCACCTCTCACCTAATGTCCGGGCGTGTTATGCATGTTTATCCCCGCCCCGCCCGCCTGTTCCTCCCTCTCACTGGCCGTATGTAAATTACTCTCTTCAGAAACATGGCGCCGGAGTTGGCACCTGCGCATAGCGCTTATCTCCGGCGCCATGTTTCTGAAGCCCGCTATACTTAGTATTTTGCAGGAGAGGCCGGCGCATGTGCCCTCGCTTCTTCAGATCCCGTTGTGACCGCGGGAGCGTGTGTGGTCACAACAGGACTGCAGAACAACGGGATCTGAAGAAGCGAGGGCGCATGCGCTGGCCACTCCTGCAAAATACTAAAGTACAGCGGGCTTCAGAAACATGGCGCCGGTGATAAGCGCTATGCGCAGGTGCCAACTCCGGCGCCATGTTTCTGAAGAGAGTAATTTACATACGGCCAGTGAGAGGGAGGAACAGGCGGGCGGGCGGGGATAAACATGCATAACACGCCCGGACATTAGGAGAGAAGTGCACACGTCAATCAAAAAGTGCAGGAATTTCAAACTTTATAAAGTTGGATTTCACTGACTAAACAACCGAGCTGCACCCTAATGGTATGTACAGCCTGTGCCTGATAGTGCCAGTACTGCACTGGCTGCACCTTATACAAGAAAATCCTGATGTTTGGTTCTCTTTAAGCGAGGGTTAACCTTGCGTAAATCTACTTTTCTTTATTTATTTATACAGTCATATGAAAAAGTTTGGGCACCCCTATTAATGTTAACCTTTTTTCTTCATAACAATTTGGGTTTTTGCAACAGCTATTTCAGTTTCATATATCTAATAACTGATGGACTGAGTAATATTTCTGGATTGAAATGAGGTTTATTGTACTAACAGAAAATGTGCATTCCACATTTAAACAAAATTTGACCAGTTCAAAAGTATGGGCACCCTTATCAATTTCTTGATTTGAACACTCCTAACGACTTTTTACTGACTTACTAAAGCACTAAATTGGTTTTGTAACCTCATTGAGCTTTGAACTTCATAGGAAAGTGTATCCAATCATGAGAAAAGCTATTAAGGTGGCCACTTGCAAGTTGTTCTCCTATTTGAATCTCCTATGAAGAGTGGCATCATGGTCTCCTCAAAACAACTCTCAAATGATCTGAAAGCAAAGATTATTCAACATAGTTGTTCAGGGGAAGGATACAAAAAGTTGTCTCAGAGATTTAAACTGTCAGATCCACTATGAGGGAACATAGTAAGGAAATGGAAGAACACAGGTACAGTTCTTTTTAAGCCCAGAAGTGGCAGGCCAAGAAAAATATCAGAAAGGCAGAGAAGAAGAATGGTAAGAACAGTCAAGGACAATCCACAGACCACCTCCAAAGACCTGCAGCATCATCTTGCTGCAGATGGTGTAACTGTGCATCGGTCAACAATACAGCGCACGTTGCACAAGCAGAAGCTGTATGGGAGAGTGATGCGAAAGAAGCCGTTTCTGCAAGCATGCCACAAACAGAGTCGCCTGAGGTATGCAAAAGCACATTTGGACAAGCCAGTTACATTTTGGAAGAAGGTCCTGTGGACGGATGAAACAAAGATTGAGTTGTTTGGTCATACAAAAAGGCGTTATGCATGGAGGCAAAAAAACACGGCATTCCAAGAAAAGCACTTGCTACCCACAGTAAAATTTGGTGGAGGTTCCATCATGCTTTGGGGCCGTGTGTCCAATGTCGGCACCGGGAATCTTGTTAAAGTTGAGGGTCGCATGGATTCAACTCAGTATCAGCAGATTCTTGACAATAATGTGCAAGAATCAGTGACGAAGTTGAAGTTACGCAGGGGATGGATATTTCAGCAAGACAATGATCCAAAACACCGCTCCAAATCTACTCAGGCATTCATTCAGAGGAACAATTACAATGTTCTGGAATGGCCATCCCAGTCCCCAGACCTGAATATCATTGAAAATCTGTGGGATGATTTGAAGCGTGCTGTCCATGCTCCGCGACCATCAAACTTAACTGAACTGGAATTGTTTTGTAAACAGGAATGGTCAAATAAACCTTCATCCAGGATCCAGGAACTCATTAAAAGCTACAGGAAGCGACTAGAGGCTGTTATTTTTGCAAAAGGAGGATCTAAAAAATATTAATGTCACTTTTATGTTGAGGTGCCCATACTTTTGCACTGGTCAAATTTTGTTTAAATGCGGATTGCACATTTTCTGTTAGTATAATAAACCTCATTTCAATCCAGAAATATTACTCAGTCCATCAGTTATTAGATATATGAAACTGAAATAGCTGTTGCAAAAACCCAAATTGTTATAAAGAAAAAAGGTTAACATTATTAGGGGTGCCCAAACTTTTTCATATGACTGTATATGTTACCGGCAATGTGTAAAAACAGGCATTATATAGAATATCTAGGCAATGTATACAATGCCGGAAATGGGTCGTCAAAGTATGAAATACATTAGATGCTCATACATTTCCTAGTCATTCTATAGAATACCTAAATGACAAACAGGCGGAGTGTAGAATACTACAGGGCTGGTCCATCCAAAAGTAGGTGGACAGAGCAGGCAGCAGCAGATCTGTGAAACTGGCTCAGTTGCCCTTAGCATTAAAATGCCATTCTAGCCTCCCGTGCTGCAACAAATAGTCAGAAATGACACTTCTGATTCATTTTTTTCCCCAGCAAAGATATCCTGTTGTTCATTTTACATTTCTTCTTTCAGGTTTTTGACTGTTTGTTACTAAAAACTAATAGTCAGAAATGACACTTCTATTTATTTGTGTTTTTTCCATTAAATATATCCTGTTGTTCATTTAGGATTTCTTCTTTTGTTAGTTTTTTGACTGCTTGTTACTGCTTTCATTAGTTTTTTGACTGTTTGTTACTAAACACTCTTCCAATCTGGACATTATAT
Organism: Anomaloglossus baeobatrachus; assembly: GCF_048569485.1. Lineage (NCBI taxonomy): Eukaryota > Metazoa > Chordata > Amphibia > Anura > Aromobatidae > Anomaloglossus > Anomaloglossus baeobatrachus. The sequence continues at coordinate 315,472,866 of NC_134356.1, read as the reverse complement.
CAGAGTTTGCCCTGAGCAGTTCTTGTCATTCTTTATAATACCTAGACATTTTATGTAATGGTAACTTTTCCAGTCTGGGCCCCTAGATATTTTATGTAATGGCTAACTTTTCCAATCTAGACACCTAGACGTTTTATGTAATGGCTAACTTTTCAAATCTGGGCACCTAGACATTTTATGTAATGGCTAACTTTTCAAATCTGGGCACCTAGACATTTTATGTAATGGCTAACTTTTCCAATCTGGGCACCTAGACATTTTATGTAATGGCTAACTTTACCAATCTGGGCACCTAGACATTTTATGTAATGGCTAACTTTTCCAATCTGAGCATTATATCAGACTTTGCCCTGAGCAGTTCTTGTCATTCTTTATAATACCTAGGCAGATATTGTATACATTGCTTAGGTATTCTATATAATGCCAGGTTTTCATACACTGCCTGTAAGATATATATATATATATATATATATATATATGTCCCTATTTTGCTAACAGTTTTGCATCATTGTAAGCCAAAACAAGGGATGGAACCTACATATAGGGGGACTACAATGGAAAGATTTGTTCTATTTCCATATTCTCAAAGTCACTCCTGGTATTAACTTATGTAAAATACTGACTGATGTAGTAATGTCTTTAAATGACCTCATTCTGAACGTTGGGGAAATGCATGTACCACATTCCCACACTATCCTCCTTTATTGGAATCATTCTCTTGATTATCAGCTTTGTTATTGCAGTGTGCTGTCCTTATAATGCTTGCTTTAACACTAGAACTACTGAGGTAGTCATTTTGACTACTTTGCACCATGTATTTCTATATAGGTGTCACGAGTCCAGTAGTTCTAGTGTTAAAACTAGTTGTTTTCCACAGTTAAATCCATATATCAAAAACTGAAGGCAAAGTTGGAAACAAAGCTAAGATCAATATATTTGTATTACTGTAATCATGTCTTTTATGAGTGGTGGTATTTGGGTCATCTATTTGTCCTGTTTTGCTCCCTCCACAGTGCTTTACATTGGGGCTCAAAGTCTAAATCTCCTCTAAATCAATATGTCTTTTGATTGAGGGAGGAATCCGTAGTACCTGGAGGAAGCCCATGCAAACACATGGACAACATACAAACTCCTTGCAGATTTTGTCCTTGGTGGGATTTGAACCCAGGAACCTAGTGCTCACCACTGAGCCACCGTGCTGCCCTATAAATAACTTTCTTACTGAGTAGCTTCAGAATCTTGAATGAAAAATTGAAGACCATATCAAAAATGTATTTAATATGAGTAAGAAACTGTACAAACGTACACTGAAAGGCAGCCACAAATCAAGAAAAATAAAAGCGAGATAGGTAATCTGTATTCATAGTCACATAAATGTGGCAGAAACAGAGGAGAGTGTCCCTGTGCAGGAAGAGTATATTGACCCCATGTTACCCAATATATAGTTCTAGAGTATCTTGCTCTATCAATCCACAAGTTATAAGCTAACAATGCTTTCTGCTTTTAAAGAAACCATCACATGAACTTTTTTTTTCTCTAAATCTTCCTATACGGGTATGTACGGTAGTGTGTATATTAATATACTCACATACTATTGTCTTCTCCGATATCCAGCTTCAATCTGGACCTCTTCCCAGTGACGTCACAGCTGTTCAGACTATCTGGATCACTATGCTCTATGCGTGAGCTGAAAGTCTCTTACAATGCAAGTCTATGGAGCCTCATTGTGACGTTCCATAGACTTATATTGTAAAATCCACTTCAGGGTACCGCAGTGCACAGTATAACCTGGAGATTCTGCAGAGCGGTGATGAGACTGAGAAGAGGATATGATTGACACTGGATACCGGAGAAGACGGTAGCAGGTGAGCATATTCATATACTGACACTACACTACGTACCCATATACATAGTTTACATGAAAAAAGGTTCATATGAGGTCTTTATTAAGGGGGCAGTGTATACTTGTTCCTTTTGGGCCCCTGTTTAGCTACACAGGTTGCGCATATTGTATGTCCTAATATACTTTTAATACACGTATTGTAATTAAAAGTGGTAATGTGCAACCCGCAGACTCGGAAAATTTGATCCTATATCAGAAATGGTATGCCACAAATGAGAATGACACTTGACGGTTTGCTTTGCAGCTTCCTAATGATATGAATGAGGCAAGTTTGTAATTTATATTTACTTGAAGACCCTTATGAAGTTCATTCGCATTTCTTTGAAGTGTGGATTTCCAGGGAATAAGATTGTTATACAAATTTATTGAATTATTCTAATTATGACTTCTCCTTATGGAGTTTGAATAAGTAGTAATATGTCTTTTAATTACATTCTTTTATTTTAAAAACTAGCATGAAAACAAATACACTGTGCGTGCTAAGGTATATATGACCATTAAAAATATCATCTTTGAACTGCATTTCAGCTATGTTGACTGTATATATAAATTTTAGCTACTTAATATAAACTTTGATGAAATTGTGTGAGCCTATCTGCCAGTGACGAGGTGACCACTTTAGATGAAAACATACTAGAGGTCACGGTCAAAGTCAGTGGTCTCTGGCTGTGTTCAGGAGCTGCATAAATTCTCTAAGCTCCTGGGTTCCTTGATGTGGCGTTTGATTTACCGACCTGGCGAGACGACATTGGTGCAGCACACAGGAGATGTCTTGTTAACCCGGCAAATCATCAGCCAAGCCTTAGATCCTGGTGGTTAAGGAAAGGTATGGCTCCTGAATATAGAGAGCCCTAACCTGAACCATCGACTGAGATTGCATGGTGACCCGTTCATCTCTAGAACATACACTCGCCTAGGCCTACCTCTCCTGAGCCTAGGCCTACAACATGTAAAGGGTAAGCAGAAACAGTATGGACACGTGGGAGGAGTGCATTATAAGGATGGACAAGACTTTATTAGGTCTCATTCACACGTCAGTATTTTGCATCAGTGTTTACATGCCAAAGCCAGAAGTGGAACTTACATATTTTCTTCAATCCTACTTTATTTTTTTTCCACTGTAATTTCTCTGTCCAGGAAGTGCTGACTATATTGGCTCACATCCTTTTGACAAATACAATAGTAACAAGTAGTGAATTTATTCATAACTTTCTTGCCTAGTTCTTCCCTTGCTGAAAGACTGCTGCCACGAGAAGTTGAATGAAGTATCCAGTCAAAGGAACTTCTCCATTCAAGGTTTGTGGCCCAGATGAAGATAGTCTGTGCTTGGCTATTATTGTCACTCGTAATATCACTTAATGGAGTGGCATGACGTATGTGCTCCACTCAACTCCTTCAGGACACAGTCGTAGGCTGGGGTCACACTGGCATATGGCATCCAATGCGAGAGCAATGGATGCGATATGCGAATGACCCCCGACTCTGGCTCTGCTGCGAGTGTGAGCCGAGTATCTTGCGATCGGGTCACAGCTGCGATGGAGAGGGCGGGCGCTGCAGAGGAGAGGGAGGGGTTAATCTCTAAATCTCCTCCATTGACAGCCTGTGCGTATATTTCACTGCACTGGGATAACATCTGAGTGCAGTGTGGTGTATGCAAGTCATACACCAGTGTGATTCCAGCCTTACAGCAAGGCTACATTCAAGACAAAATGTTTCACAAGCCTTCTGTTTTGGCACTCAGTGGGGTCCCAGTGTTGGAACCTACAGCAATGAAAGAAATCACCATTAAATAGGTGATAATTTATGTAGCTTAGAATACCGCTTTAGGATTTTTTTCACTGTATACTGTATGTATGTGTGTACTCCGATAAGGCTGAGGTAACGTGTCATAACCTTTACTACAAATGTAGTGCATAAATAGGGCATTCAATAGATGTATAAAATAAGCAACAGTGTTGTGCTTTATTGGTGTCTTAACACTAGAACTACTGAGGTAGTCATTTTGACTACTTTGCACTATGTATTTCTATATAGGTGTCACGAGTCCAGTAGTTCTAGTGTTAAAGGGTTATTCCCATCTCCAAAATCCTATTCCCATATGTAGTAGGTGTAATAATAATAATAATAATAAGAAGAATATTAGCAAATACTTTCAATGATAAATGTAGTATAATTCTGATATAGCCATGTCTCCTACCTCATGTTCAGGGCATTGCAGTAGCTTAGGCATCCATGGCTTTGAGCATAGAAACTAACTGTACATGAGGTAATAGACAAGGCTATATCAGGAGAAATATACCACATTTCTAATTGGAGGTATTTGGTAATATTATTATGATTACACCTACTACATATTGGGATAGGATCTTGGAGATGGAATTACCCTTTAAATATAAGTATTTTGATATTAGTTCCATCTTTTTTAGGATATTTATGTATTGTACGAGTGTCTTTAAGCATGATTCTGAGAGGCCAACTGTACCAACAGAAAGTGATTTGATCTTGCATAATAAGTGGATGTCTGGGGACAATGAGTGGGCTAATACTACCAGAAGGACTTTGAAGTAGAAGAAATGAATGCAAGTTTCATGACCCCAGACAGATTTCTCCCAAGGCACCAAGACTTTGTTTTCCATCTGAAGCTCAATTGTATCTGCCTGGTATTCTTAAAGTATATTATGTGTTTCACAGAATACTGTAGTTATAGCAGCACTATTTGTGCCATAAATACATTAGATGTGCAGGGATTTTACAGTTGTTTCTGGTTATTAACGGTTGCATGGTTATATTAGTTCTGTTGTTGTGCTTTTTATATAGATTTTTAAAATTGATCTGGTACGAGCATATTGTTTGTCCTTGGAAGCCTATTTACTAGTGATGTCTTTTTACATTTGTTATGGTCCAGTGATGATGTAAAGCTTAAAGGGGTTTCCCACAAACACCGTTAATTTTAAAGTTCATTTTAATCAATAGATCTTATAATAATAAGTTCCACAATTGGATGTATTTAAAAAAAATGTTCCTGTGCTGAGATAATCTTATATATGTGCCCCTGCTATGTACTGTGTAATGGCTGTGTCTGACTGTACAGGGACATGGTCTGATCATATCACAGCTCCTAGGCAGGGAAGTAAGTAATAAAATATACAAACATTACAGTTTGGGATTGCAAATTATTCTTTCTATGAGGTAAAATATTTTTAAAAAACAGGCAAGGAAATATTTTACCGCAGAAAAAAAAAACATACAATCCCACGCTGTGCTATCTGTATACTCTCTTTTTCTTCCTCACTGGCCCTACCTACCTTACCTTGACTAACTGCTCACCGGCTTGGCTACAGTCAATGAATCAGTCAAGTAGAGAACAGTGGAGATGGGTTGGGAAAGATGGCATGCAAAGCACCCTGGAGTCATTGTCCTGCAGTTATACAAATGTTATACTAGCAGTGTGGATGTATTTATAAATTAAAGGGAACCCATCAGGTACCATATGTGTTCTAACCTAGTAGCAGTGTGATGTGTGGCCTAGTAACCCCTTCCTACCCATCCCTGTGTTGTAATATTGTGTAATGTGCATTTATAAAAATGTTTTATTACTTACGTGTACCCTATGTAAATGATCAGAGGCTCTAGCCCCATTGGCGTCACATCACCCTGTGGGCGTTTTTGTCCATGGTATCATGCCCCTGTGGGCGTGATACCATGGATTTACATGAGCGACGTCACCGTCAGCTCCTGGAGATCCCGCGCGTGCGCACTTACCATTCCCACAGCCTTGTTATCCGGCTGCTTGCTTCTTGGCTTCAGACGTGCACTGCACATGCTCAGAAGCCTCCTGCGGATCCGGTCTTGCACAATGCGCGTCTGAAGACGAGCAGCAAGCATCGGCTGACAAACAAGGCTGCAGGAATGGTAAGTGCGCACGCGCGGGATCTTAAGGATCGATGGTACGTTGCTCATGTAAATCCATGCTATCACGCCCACAGGGTCATGATGCCACGGAAAACATGCAAATACCCACAGGGCAATGCGACGCCCATGGGGCTAGAGCCCCTGCTTATTTACATAGTGTACACATAAGAAATAAAACACATTTTTATACATTCACATTACACACAATTACAACACTGGGATGGGTAGGAAGGGGTTACTAGCACACACATCACACTGCTACTAGGTTGGAACGCATAAATTACCTGACAGGTTCCCTTTAAATATTGAAAGTTGATCTACAAGTGAAAGCCTTGGGATCTCTTTACATATTGAGAAGTATGTTGTGAGTCAGCAACAGGATTGGCACCACAAATGTCAGCTTGGTGCAAAACTTCACCTGTGCAAGCTTGGTAAGCCTTACAAACCTATTTTTAATTGGTGGAAATGGTCTGTCAAGGATTTGGCCGATTTGGCTCTTTTTTTTTTAAATAATGTGTTGGGGACTTATTAATTTGTAAATATTACAGGTTCAGCAATGATCTGTGGTGTGCAGTCTGAGAACTTGTAATACTTATATATTAGTAAGTGCTACAAAATTACTACTCCAGTGTTTGTATCCTCTTCACCACTGGAGTAGTACCTCTAATCTAAGGTCGCTGACCCTACTTTTACATTCAGACTCTGACGTCTTCATCTTTTATCGGCACTGCTCCGGTTCCTCAGCGCCATCTTGTGACCACAACTTTGACTGGCCAGAAGTCAGAAGTTACGTCACAAGCTCTCAATGCAACTCTATGACGGCCAGAACAAAGTCAGAACGAGGCTCTCATAGATTTGCATTGAAGAGTGACCTCCAGTTTGCTCCATGAAACACTAGAGCTGCCAGCAGGCCACAAACTGCCAAAAATTGACGGACGTTGAGATGATAGAAGATGAAAACACCAGCGGTTAAGTACAGTAGGGTCAGGGAACCTAGATTATAAAAAACACGCTGGAGTGGTGCTTTGGATGGGGTTTGCTACTGATGGTGTAGCCCTTTCATTTTTCTTTTAGTGCTCAACACAGCATTGCTATATAGGTAAAATGTCTATAATGAGATCACTGCCTGGGAAACACTGATTTTAGAAAAAAATCTATTAATTGGTCAACTCCTTTTACTGAAGGGGTTTTAGAATATTGAAAAGTATAAATAATGATACAAATGTTAAATATGTCTGTACAAAGTACTGATTCCACAATTTTTCATGTAGATGTTTCATAGTAGAATAATAACAACAGTATAATTGTCACAGTACTTACTACAAGCGGGGAGAGTAGATGAAAGGGATTGGTGTGGGGAGTTCAGTATAACTGGATTTGTTTGCGAAATAAGGCTTTGTCATGGACATCAGTTAAACCTTGCAGTAATAAGTTGATGTTCAGGGTTGCAAAATGTTAGCTGGATTTCTTGCTTTTGCAATTATATGTGATCATTCCTCCTAAAATTTTGCCCTGTGACTTGCTATTCATCTACTTTGATCACACTAGGAGACTAAGTGAAATTTGAAATCAATTGCAGTTTTTGTACCTTTGTTTAATAGAGAATGCAAAGCTAGATTATGGTGCATTGAGAAAAAAGGAATATCATATCAAATTCATACATAAACAGAAATATATGAGACATTATTTTTTTTATATATATATATATATATATATATATATATATATATATATATATATATATACATATATATATATATATATATATATATATATATATATATATATACATATATATATATATATATATACACATATATATATATATATATATATATATATATATATATATATATATATAGAGTACAGACCAAAAGTCTGGAAACACCTTCTCATCTCTAGAACAACTATTAAGAGGAGACTTTGTGCAGCAGGCCTTCATGGTAAAATAGCTGCTAGGAAACCACTGCTAAGGACAGGCAACAAGCAGAAGAGACTTGTTTGGGCTAAAGAACACAAGGAATGGACATTAGACCAGTGGAAATCTGTGCTTTGGTCTGATGAGACCAAATTTGAGATCTTTGGATCCAACCACCGTATCTTTGTAGAAAAGGTGAACGGATGGACTCTACATGCCTGGTTCCCATCGTGAAGCATGGAGGAGGTGGTGTGATGGTGTGGGGGTGCTTTGCTGGTGACACTGTTGGGGATTTATTCAAAATTGAAGGCATACTAAACCAGCATGGCTACCAGAGCATCTTGCAGCGGCATGCTATTCCATCCGGCTTGCGTTTAGTTGGACCATCATTTATTTTTCAACAGGACAATGACCCCAAACACACCTCCAGCCTGTGTAAGGGCTATTTGACTAAGAAGGAGAGTGATGGGGTGCTACGCCAGATGACCTGGCCTCCACAATCAAGATGGTTTGGGGTGAGCTGGACCGCAGAGTGAAGGCAAAAGGACCAACAAGTGCTAAGCGTCTCTGGTAACTCCTTCAAGACTGTTGGAAAACTATTTCCGGCGACTACCTCTTGAAGCTCATCAAGAGAATGCCAAGAGTGTGCAAAGCAGTAATCAAAGCAAAAGGTGGCTACTTTGAAGAACCTAGAATATAAGACATATTTTCAGTTGTTTCACACTTTTTTAAGTATTTCATTCCACATGTTTTAATTCATAGTTTTGATGTCTTCAATGTGAATCTACAATTTTCAGAGTCATGAAAATAAAGAAAACTCTTTGAATGAGAAGGTGTGTCCAAACGTTTGGTCTGTACTGTGTGTGTGTGTGTGTGTGTGTGTGTGTGTGTGTATATATATATATATATATATATATATATATATATATATATATATACACACAGTGGAACCTTGGTTTAAGAGTAACTTGGCTTGAGAGCATTTTGGAAGACAAACATAGCGTTTTACAAATTTGTAACTTGGTTTAAGAGCATGTGTATCAATTTGCATTTGTGGATTCAGTATTGAACTTTCATTCTACTAACCAGTACATTGCTTATACTGTACCTGCCGCACACCAACAATTTTATTGTAAGCTAAAGTGCAGTTAAGGCTACTTTCACACATCAGGTTTTTTCCATCAGGCACAATCCGGAAAAAATGGGTAAAACGGATCCGGTACCGCATCCGTTTTATCCCCATAGATTTGCATTGTTACCGGATTGTGCCTGATGGCTTTGCGTTGCATCCATTTTTTTCCGGATGCGGCAAAATTAATTAAAGCGGTGGCCGGAGGCAACGTATCTTGTAACTTTTTTTGTCCGGCAAAAAAAAACGCATCGCGCCGGATCCGGCGCGATACGGCGTGTTTTACAATGGAAGCCTATGGACACCGGATCCGGCACAATGCGGCAAAAAACGGATGCGACTGCCGGATCCGTTTTTGTAAACTGCGCATGCTCCAATGTTTTGAAAAAACGGATCCAGCAAAAAAAAACGGACAAACCGGATGCAAAAACGGATCCACCGGATCCGTTTTTTAACGGATCCGGCATAACGGATCCGTTAAAAAATGGATCCAGTAGATACGGTTTTTACATTTTTTGCCGGATCCGTTGGATCGGGAAAAAAAAAGATTGTGCCTGAATGCAGAAAACTGATTTGTGAAAGTAGCCTTAGTTTGCTTTGTTTTTTACAATATTGTACAGTGTTTTATATTAGTGTACTATAATAATTTTATATGAATGCAGTAAATTAGTTTGTATTACTGCAATAACTTTGTATAAATACAGAAAATATTTTTGGACTGTGGAATGAATTATCTGTGTTTCAATTATTTCCTATGGGAAAATTTGCTTTGATATGAGAGTAACTTGGCTTAAGAGCAAAGTCCCGTAACCAATTATGCTCCTAATCCAAGGTCCCACTATATATATATATATATATATATATATATATATATATATATATATATATATATATATATATATATATATATATATATACACATATACACGCATGCTCTTCAACATTAAAATTGCAACATCAAGAAGAAAAAGTCAGTTATGGAAATTACAGGATGGATACACATCTTGGCATGCTATCAATGAGATTATTGATGGTTGTCTGAGGATGAAACTTCAACACTGAATGGAATTGGGCATGAAAATCATCAAGATCTGCTCTTGGCACCTCCTTTTGCAGCAATGATGTCCCACATGTGCTCAAGTGGAGACAAGTCTGGAGACACTGCAGTCCTTGGTAGCACTTAAGGGCAAACAGACTGCCATGGTAGCACAAGCAACTTCCTGCCTGTTATGTTGAAAAATTCCTCCTGGGATACTTTAGAGAAATGGTCGTACCAAAGGTTCCATGACCAGATCAATATAATGCAGAGCTGTTAGTGGACCTGTACTACCCATGCCATAATGCTGATACTAGGACCTATTTGACCAGCGGCAGACGCATCATTGGTGAAATCTGTTGAGCCACAGAGGGGCCCAAGAGTTAACTGGGCCCATTTCTACCTCCAAAACTGGTGGAATTGTGCATTATGATGAGCTATTAGACTGCAAATTGCCTCTATTTGTTCTTGCACAGCGGCCCTCTTTTGTCTGTGTCTGCCAGTGTGTTCCACATTCTCTCATTAAGGCCTCCTTATAGGGATACCCACGTGTTCTTGTCAGATTTGAAGAATGACATACAGTGAACTATTCTGTACTGTAAGGCCGGGGCCACACGGGGATCTACTGCGATCCTCGCATGACACTCAGCTCACGCTGGCAGCACATCAGGAGCCGAGTGTCATACGAGTGTCACTGCAACCGAGGTCTGATCATGCGATCGGACCTCAGCTGCGGGGGGCGGACCGGCACTGAGGAGGGGAGGGCCAGCTCTGAGGAGGGGAGGGCTGACACTGAGGAGGGGAGGGCCGGCTCTGAGGAGGGGAGGGAGGGATTTATCTCCCTCTCTCCTCCTCTCTCCTCTAGCCTGCCAGCTATTGCCATTCTCGCTCTGCGCTCGCAGTACACTGTACTGCGAGTGCAGTGCTATTTTTCCCTCGTCCCATACACTTGAATGGGTGCGAGAGAAAACAGGATCGCATTACACTCGCAGCATGCTGCGATTGTTTTCTCGGTCCGATTAGGGCTGAGAAAATAATCGCTAATGGGTGCTGACACATAGGCTAATATTGGTCCGAGTGGATTTCCATGCCGTGTGTCTTAGGCTATGTGCGCACGTTGCGTACAGTCACTGCAGAAATTTCTGCAGCGATCTGAAGAGCACATGTGCGCTTTAAATCGCTGCAGAAATGTCCATAGTGAAAAATAAAAAAGCCGATTCCATGCGCTCTGCCTGCAGCTCCTCCCATAGACAGAGCAGCAGCTGCCGGCAAAGCGCACGGAAGAAGTGACATGTCACTTCTTAGAACGCAGCGCTTCGGCAGAAGCCGAAGCGCTGCGCTCTAAAACGCCACGTGCGCACGGCCCCTGCACAATCTCCATAGACTGTGCAGGGGACGCAGGACGCATGCAGTTACGCTGTGCTACAAAGCGCAGCTTAACTGCATGAATTACGCACACGTGCGCATATAGCCTTAGGCCTAAGTGAAATTGACATCCTATGTCAAGATCTTTGGATGATTGCTTACAAGACAGACATCCAGTTACAGGTGTTCCATTGTTCTCATGCCGCTGCCCTCAAAAGCTGAAGAGCAAAATGGAAAGCTACATGTTGCTAATACTCCTTTGCGCAGCCTGCGTAGCCTAAATGTGATACCATGAAATGCTGTATCTCCAAACATCTTCGAACCTGTCTCACGTCGAGCACATCTTGGATATCATTGGTTGGCAATTGCAAAGGGAGCTGCTAGCAGAGGATCTTAATGATTTTCTGCCCAATTGCATTTAGCCTTTCAGAATATTCCTCAGACAACCATTATTAAATTCTTTAATAGCATGTTAAGTCATTTAAGTGTGTATTTTGCTGCATGTGGTGCTCATACTCAATACTGAAAAAAAACAAAGTATTTTGAAGGTTTTCTTTAACATTTTTCATCATTGACTTGTCTATTGTGCCTGTGATTTTCATAATTTCATGACTTTTTCTACTTGGTGTTCCAAATTCAATGTTGAGGAACTTATATATAGTTCATAAGTAAAAGATACCTTACTGTGATTAACATCTATACAGTCTGTAAATACAGCGGCGTTCACCACTCTATTGAAGTCTTTCAGCTGTTGTCATCTGTGGCTAGATGTTCCCTGATGCTGCCAGAACACAGCAGCTCTGTCAGAAGTACAGCGGCCACAGCTGGACTCTTCAGATCCACCCTCTAGTCTAGAAATTGCATCCAATGCTGGAAACAGGGGTGTGCCTGGTGTCGCACCCTCAAAATGTAGTGGCCATCACCTTTAAGTGCATCATGCTATTTAATAAACTTGACACATTTCTAGACTGTTTATTCTAACGTTACACCATAAGTTAGTTGATTTACTTTATGTCAGATATTTGTAAAACTCTGGTGCATATTCCCCACATCCTTTTGCCTGCGAGGGCACACCTTTCATAGACTATGCTCTCTTCTTGGGTGAATTAGAAGAAGTGTCTAAAACATGTGGTTCAAGCCATGTTAGAAAGTCTATTGATGCAAATTGAATGAGTATTCACATCTTCAAGATCAGATCTCAACGTGTAGTAAGTGTTATTAGCAATTAATTAGCAGAAAAATTAGAAATATAGTATAGTTTTCCTGATTAGTTATCTTGCATACCTCATGTGCAGAGCATTACAGTATCTTAGATATTCATGGTTATGGCCACTAGCAACTACCAACTGTCACTATATATGAGGTCGCAACCATGGATATCTAAGCTTCTGTAATGCCCTGCACATGAGGTAAGCAACATAGCTAATCAGGAAAACTATACTACAATTCTAATTGAGGTATTTGATCATATTATTATTATTACATCTACTAGATATTGGGGTAGGATATTGGAAATGGGAATACTCATTTGTCATGATCCGGTAACCATGGAAGATTACAAAAAAATCCCATTAGTTGAAAAACACCAAGAAAAAGAAGAGTAGTTGGAACCTGAGCTGACCGTAATCCCCTAACTATCAGACCACACTAGAAGTAGCCGTGGAGCGTTCCCAAACACCTAGACTTCATGTCTCAGCCAGAGAAACTAGCTACACCTCACAGATAGAAATGAGAAAATCTACCTTGCCTCAGAAGTCCCCAAAGGAATAGCAGCCCCCGACATATAGAGATTACAGTCATGTAGGAAAACACGATACACAGATAGGAAAAGCAAAAGCGAGGCCCGACTACCTAGATACAAAGGAAAGAAAAGGAAACTGATTGCGGTCAGTACAAAAAAACCTGCAGAAAAATACCAATTTCCTGATAGTAAAAATAGCCCTGGAGGTCACACGACCTCATCCCCACTATATCAGGTACTCTTGTAGATAATGGGACAAACAAAATACCAAAAAGAGCCCAAAAAATACAAAAGTGCAAATAATCAAGTTTGACAGGGAGAATCTCCCTTTTCTTACAGAAGAGCTAGCAAAGGGGGAACCCCCATGCTCACCAAACTAGAAAAGCAAATCTTCACCTGCAAGAAAACAGATTCCAAACAAAACAAAATGAAAAACAAACATCCTTAAGTGCAAACCAGGAAGCAAAGCAAAAGCTTGCAAACCTATCTGCAGAGGTCTTGCACAGGAAGACAGGGAAGACAGAACTCCAAGCCAGGTTCAGAAACTGAGGAAAATTCAACTATCACTGGCACCAGCAAGGCAAAAAGTGCTCTCCTATATACACCAGGCTTGTCTGTAATAGGATTTTCTTAATTCCCATTTAACGCCAACACCTGTCTGAGTCATAGACTCAGACTCAGCTTCACTACCATTCCTGGCCACCAAAGGGAGCTCCAAAATAGCACCCACACAGATGACATTGACAACACTCATTTAAGCTGAATTTCTGCCATATTTAGCTTCAGAAATATATCAAAACATACTCAAGGCCCACTACTGTGACAACCTCTTCTCAATCAGAGTGTTTGCCCCAGTTAAAATAAAAAAAACTTCCAGTCATCTCCGGTGCCGACGCAGTTCCTGCGGTGTCGGTATTCGCAGTCCAAGGGCTCCTGTGATGTTGTTATGTTATGTGAACTCTACGCTCAGCGCTGGCTTCCCTCTCCTTGTCTTCAGACATATCAAATATCAATAGGAATTGAGTGGCCAGCCACAACTCTGACTTCCTCTTGATATTTGATGATCGGAAGATGAGGACCTTGAAGATGCCAATAATTGGGCGTATGACTCACATGACATAACATCACATGTGCCCTGAGAGACAGGCTGCCAACACTGCTGGAACGACACCCTCGCCAGAGGTGAGAATAAATGTTTTTATTGTAATGGAGGCAAGCACTCTGATTCAGAAGGGGTTGTCCGAGTAGTGGACAAACCCTTTAAGCTTTTGTAAGCTGTAGCAGAACTAGGTTTTCACATACAGGATTGACCGCATGTTGTGCACTGGACCTTGTCCTAATGGCTTCTTACTAAAGCAGAACGAGCACCTCCAGTGTTGCAGACACACAAGCTGTGGTAAACGAGATACATTTCTAGTCGTAACCGTGACCCGATTACCAGAATATATAATTTAGAAATGTTTATATCCATGCTACTGGTATATTGTAAACTTCTTGCTTGGAGCTCCAATTGTAAAGATAAAGCTTTTAGGATTCACATTGCCTCTATTAAACATTTCAGTGTTTAGCTCAGGGGCTAAAAATGCATTAGGCTCAAAGCACGGTGGCCTGAAGTTCATAAAATTAGGTCATGAAATATACTGCTTGGCTTAACTGCTCTATGAGATTGTGCGTGTGGATTGAAAATGTAATTGAAGTTAGAATAGAAAAATTAATCTATAAAGGGAATTATTCTTTCAAGATCTAAGGTTCATGATCCTACAATAGCAAAATATGTGAAGTGAAAAGTTGTTTGTACTTAAATGAACTTTTACGTTTATTAGTAAAAGCATAATATAAACTCAAAATGAAAATTGCAACACAATAAGGAAAAGTGGTGGATTAATGTAAATGATAAGATGGATGATATGTAAATGATGAAAATAGAACTAAAATTTTGAAAACCTCTCGGTTTATTCAGTATTGATATCGTTTTTATAATTCCACAACTTTTCCTTCCTTGTCTTGTGACTTTAGTGTCGAGGAGAGTACAGCAATGTATCTGAGACCATCTTTCAATTAGTTGTGAAGTTGGTGAACATTGGAGCTCCGATCGAAGGCACAGGCCTATCTATTTTCAGGGGAATGGGACTGAGCTGCCATGGCAAGCATAGTCCATGAAAAAAATGGATGCCATTTTAAATACAAACAGAAATTGAAAAAATGACCCAATTTAAATAAAAAAGAAAAAAAGGTTTCCACAATTCTTTACAAATGAGTCTTAAAGGGAACCTGTCAGTTCCAATATGCATCCAGAACCACGAGCAGTTCTGGGTGCATATTGCTAATCCCTGCCTAACTGTCCCTGTATGAGGCCTGTATGAGGCCAGGGACTAGTCGTGAGGGCGTTACTTCCCCCGATTAACCATCCTCTTAGTATTTTAGTACACCCACAGGGGAGTGCTAACATGCTATTCAATACAGCGTCACCAGCAGTGATGTGCGTACCTGTGTCCGCAGTGTACACTGAGCTGAATGCCCCGCACTGAAAGTAGTAAATGAGGTCATGGATGGACCAACAATAGGGGGGGAACAGCCTTACAGATCCACACAGTACTCCTGAGGTCTTCCTTCCATGACACCTGCTCACATGTATTCCTTTCTTGTGTACTTAAGAGTTATGAGGGTTCACTATACGCACCAGTGCACTTTTGTTTTTTAGCACTTGTGCACTTTATACCGAGCTTCAGTGCAATATTAATTTTTTGCACAATCACTACCAGTGGGCTTGTGCAGTATCGGTCTGTGCACAACCGTGTGGTTCCAGGTATTTTTGTATCAATGGTTGTTCTTTTTTTTTTTAACCAATGAATTGATTAAAGGTTGTGTTATCTTTTCCACCCTTGCTATACGTATCTGACATTATTGGTAGATTTCTACTTCAAATTAGAAGTTTTTTGTGAGATATATTCAAGTTGTATCCCCCAAACCAAAAATATTTTTCGTAGCATCTGATTGATAATGACTGTTCAGATATTAACAATCCATTACTTGGGTTATTATCTCACACTTTTACCATTAGTTTATTGCTATCTTCATATAAGGTGTTACATCTTCAAATGTCATGAATTCTTTTCCGCATTTCATACAATTAATTGATGTTAGCTCAGGAGTTCAGCAGTCTTAATTTTTGTGGTCATGACATTTTTGTCCACGATATTGCTGAAGATCGCTGACTTAGTGATGGGCGCTAGTAAAGGATCAATGTCTGGACCTCTAAGTAATCGAATGTTAACATACCTGGTAAAATTCTGTGGTACTGAGGCACACATAGTCCTTACGTCAAATGCAGATCAAACATCATCGAAAATATTACACCAATGTTCTGCATTAGGTTTGTATACACATTTGTTTTTTGGGGGCTGTGCAGAATATTTTCGCTATGTCCTTTGAGGCTGTAGTTGTTGTGTTCCATGTAATTAAATATGAATATGTTCTCTTCTGTTTCAGCTACTGTCTTTACGACACTTGGATTCATATTGTGAAGGAATCTGTTCTGCTAAGAAGAAAGGCTTCTGTCTCACCAGGAGTCAATTAAAGAAGCTTAAAATAATGCAGAAAAAAAGATTATTCTCAAGCAGAGCTTCTCTGGTACTTGTCTTGTGCCAGGTAATTACAGCACTGGAAGTGCCACTTGACCGTAAGTATCAGCCCATTTTTTAGGTTGGTTGCAGCACTTAATATGTGTACATGTACCGTCATAGGCATCAGCTTAGCTGAAATGCTTATTTCCATTAGGGAACCTGTCAGCCGCCGTAGCCCACCTAAACCGCCACCATGTCTCTACAGAACTCTATTTCTTCATTCTAACACACTTGTCCTTATGCCTTAGTGATTAATGTATCATTTTAAAATCAAATTTTACTACATGCTGGCGCTACGCAAAATCCAAAAGTCTTAGCAGTCACCGGGGTTTTATTTCCCTTGACTAATCCTCCCACCCACCTTGTAACTACACATCCCATATGACTTGAGCACTGCTACCCTCAATTTTTTGCAAATGTCATACATACATATGATATTTTGCCTTTTTGGGAAAAATTATATATAAATGTATTGTGTATCTATCTATCTATCTATCTATCTATCACTCTATCTATGTATCTATCTATCTATCAATCACTCTATCTATCTATCCATCCATCCATCCATCTATCTATCTATCTATCTATCTATCACTCTATGTATCCCTCTATCTATCTATCTATCTATCTATGTATCTATCTATCTATCTATCAATCACTCTATCTATCTATCTATCTATCTATCAATCACTCTATATATCTATCTATCCATCTATCTATCTATCCCTCTATCTATCTATCTATCCATCCATCCATCTATCTATCTATCTATCTATCTATCTATCTATCTATCTATCTATCACTCTATCTATCCCTCTATCTATCTATCTATCTATGTATCTATCTATCTATCTATCTATCTATCAATCACTCTATCTATCTATCTATCTATCTATCAATCACTCTATCTATCTATCCATCTATCTATCTATCCCTCTATCTATCTATCTATCCATCCATCTATCTATCTATCTATCTATCTATCTATCTATCTATCACTCTATCTATCTATCTATATCTATCTATCTATCTATCACTTTATCTATCTATCTATCAATCTATCTATACATCTATCAATCTATCTATACATCTATCACCTCAACACTGAGATTAGAACAGCAAGAACAAAATATTATGGGTTTATGGAAATCACTAGATCTATAGAGATGCCAATGATATGCAAATGATGGGAAAATCGAGACAAAATTTGAAACACATCTTGATTTTTATAATATCGAGTATGAGTACTAAGCGGAGAAATACATGCACTTACATACCTTGCCATGCTATCAGTGAGGTTATTAAATGTTGTCTGACTGAATACACTAGGGCACAAAAATCACCAAATCTGTTGCTGGAAGCTGCCTTTGGAATTGTCCACCAATGACTTCCCAAATGTGCTTAATTGGAGGCAAGTTTGAAGACAGTGCAGGCCATGATGTTTAGTCACACAAGCTGCTCACAGTAGCGTGACCAACTATTTGCCTGGTGTTGTCAAGTTAAGAATCGGCTTTAGGGACACAGAGGATAAATGGCCATATAATTGGTTCAACTATTGATCCATTCTGTACCACAAGTAAAATTGGACATCACATACCAAACCTAAGAGGTTAAACATTGTTACACAAACCATCAGAAGGCAATTTCAAGAAATTGAGCAACAAGCCAGACATTCCGGCTATAGATGTTCCTTTGACCTCATGTCACTACTGTCAAAGACTATCACAGTGCGAATGCAAGACAGCATTGGAACAGTAATGGAGTGCTATCTTTTTTTACAATAAGGGTACCGTCACACTAAACAACTTACCAGCGATCCCAACAACGATACAACCTGATAGGGATCGCTGGTAAGTTGCTAGGAGGTTACTGGTGAGAGGTCACACGGTCAGACGCTCCAGCGATCCCACCAGCAACCTGACCTGGCAGGGATCGCTGGAGCATCGCTACACGGGTTGCTGGTGAACTGTCACCAGCAACCAGTGACCAGCCCCCAATCAGCAGCGACGCACTGAAGCGATGCTGCGCTTGGTAACTAAAGTAAATATCGGGTAACCAACCCGATATTTACCTTGGTTACCAGCGCACGCAGCTACACGTGCAGAGAGCAGGGAGCAGCGCACACCGCTTAGCGCTGGCTCCCTGCTCTCCTAGTTATAGCACACATCGGGTTAATTACCCGATGTGTGCTGCAGCTACATGTGCACAGAGCAGGGAGCTGCGCACACTGCTTAGCGCTGGCTCCCTGCTCTCCTAGTTACAGCACACATTGGGTTAATTACCTGATGTGTGCTGTAGCTACATGTGCAGAGAGCAGGGAGCTGCGCACACTGCTTAGCGCTGGCTCCTTGCTCTCCTAGCTACAGTACACATCGACTTAATTACCCGATGTGTACTCTGCTACACGTGCAAGGAGCAGGAGCCGGCACTGGCAGCGAGAGCGGCGGAGGCTGGTAACGAAGGTAAATATCGGGTAACCAAGGACAGGGCTTCTTGGTTACCCGATGTTTACCGTGGTTACCAGTGTCCGCAGAAGCCGGCTCCTGCTGCCTGCTAATTTAGTTGTTGCTGTCTCGCTGTCACACACAGCGATCTGTGCTTCACAGCAGGACAGCAACAACTAAAAAATGGCCCAGGCCATTCAGCAACAACCAACGACCTCACAGCAGGGGCCAGGTTGTTGCTGGATGTCACACACAGCAACATCACTAGCAACATCGGTGCTACGTCACAAAAGTTGTTCGTTAGCAGCGATGTTGCTAGCGATGTTGCTTAGTGTGACGGGGCCTTAAGTCTCACTTTTGTCTTGGATATCGGAGGTATTCTGAAGACCACATGGACAAGTCCAAGAAGAGGCCTTCATGAAGGAGTGTCATAATGGTCCTTCAAGGTTTATGGTGTATATATATACAGTTAGGTCCAGAAATATTTGGACAGTGACACAATTTTCGCGAGTTGGGCTCTGCATGCCACCACATTGGATTTGAAATGAAACCTCTACAACAGAATTCAAGTGCAGATTGTAACGTTTAATTTGAAGGTTTGAACAAAAATATCTGATAGAAATTGTAGGAATTGTACACATTTCTTTACAAACACTCCACATTTTAGGAGGTCAAAAGTAATTGGACAAATAAACCAAACCCAAACAAAATATTTTTATTTTCAATATTTTGTTGCGAATCCTTTGGAGGCAATCACTGCCTTAAGTTTGGAACCCATGGACATCACCAAACGCTGGGTTTCCTCCTTCTTAATGCTTTGCCAGGCCTTTACAGCCGCAGCCTTCAGGTCTTGCTTGTTTGTGGGTCTTTCCATCTTAAGTCTGGATTTGAGCAAGTGAAATGCATGCTCAATTGGGTTAAGATCTGGTGATTGACTTGGCCATTGCAGAATGTTCCACGTTTTTGCACTCATGAACTCCTGGGTAGCTTTGGCTGTATGCTTGGGGTCATTGTCCATCTGTACTATGAAGCGCCGTCCGATCAACTTTGCGGCATTTGGCTGAATCTGGGCTGAAAGTATATCCCGGTACACTTCAGAATTCATCCGGCTACTCTTGTCTGCTGTTATGTCATCAATAAACACAAGTGACCCAGTGCCATTGAAAGCCATGCATGCCCATGCCATCACATTGCCTCCACCATGTTTTACAGAGGATATGGTGTGCCTTGGATCATGTGCCGTTCCCTTTCTTCTCCAAACTTTTTTCTTCCCATCATTCTGGTACAGGTTGATCTTTGTCTCATCTGTCCATAGAATACTTTTCCAGAACTGAGCTGGCTTCATGAGGTGTTTTTCAGCAAATTTAACTCTGGCCTGTCTATTTTTAGAATTGATGAATGGTTTGCATCTAGATGTGAACTCTTTGTATTTACTTTCATGGAGTCTTCTCTTTACTGTTGACTTAGAGACAGATACACCTACTTCACTGAGAGTGTTCTGAACTTCAGTTGATGTTGTGAACGGGTTCTTCTTCACCAAAGAAAGTATGCGGCGATCATCCACCACTGATGTCATCTGTGGACGCCCAGGCCTTTTTGAGTTCCCAAGCTCACCAGTCAATTCCTTTTTTCTCAGAATGTACCCGACTGTTGATTTTGCTACTCCAAGCATGTCTGCTATCTCTCTGAAGGATATTTTCTTTTTTTTCAGCCTCAGGATGTTCTGCTTCACCTCAATTGAGCGTTCCTTAGACCGCATGTTGTCTTGTCACAGCAACAGCTTCCAAATGCAAAACCACACACCTGTAATCAACCCCAGACCTTTTAACTACTTCATTGATTACAGGTTAACGAGGGAGACACCTTCAGAGTTAATTGCAGCCCTTAGAGTCCCTTGTCCAATTACTTTTGGTCCCTTTAAAAAGAGGAGGCTATGCATTACAGAGCTATGATTCCTAAACCCTTTCTCCGATTTGGATGTGAAAACTCTCATATTGCAGCTGGGAGTGTGCACTTTCAGCCCATATTATATATATAATTGTATTTCTGAACATGTTTTTGTAAACAGCTAAAATAACAAAACTTGTGTCACTGTCCAAATATTTCTGGACCTAACTGTATATATATACAGTATATATATATATATATATATATTTTTATATATACATTTGTATATATATTATATATACACACACCCAAAACGTAGCACATGCACTTGTCAAAGTTAATACTTGTCTCCATAGCAATAGGATTTGTTTTTGTCTTTTAGAAATCTTCAAGGTCTATCTCTTACGTCACCAATTTTTGAGGTAAATATATTATTAAATGTGCTGTTCACATAAATTTCTCACTACACATCCAACCACACATCCTGTCGACACAGGCAAAAAAATAAAATCAAACCATAGATGTCTATAACTTTACTGATGTGCAATAGTGAGAAATGACAGATGGAAACATATTGAACATACTTACTGAAATGTATTTAATATTTTGTACAAAAGCCTTATTGATGAAGACAGCCTCAGCTTTCTGTAGTCAATGTATGGAAACATTAGTCGCATACATTGCTCAGCTGTGATTTTCACCCATTCTTCCACACACTTTTCAAATCCTGAAGGTTCTGTGGGCTTCTTCTCTGAACTCTGAGCTTTAGTTCCTTCCATAAAATTCCTAATGGATTCAGGTCAGGTGATTGGCTGGGCCATTCTAACAGCTTAATTTTCTTCTTCTGAAAGCAATTGAGAGTTTCCTTGGCTGTCTGTTTGGGATCATTGTCTTGCTGAAATCTCCACCCTCGTTTCATTTTCATCATCCTGGTAGATGGCAGCAGACTTTTATCAAGAATATCTCAGTACATTTGTCAATTCAACCATATGATGTTTGCCAAACCTTATGCTGAAAAACAGCACCATACCATATGATGTTCCCATCTCCAAATTTCAGTGTTGATATGGTGTTTTGTGGGTGAGATACAGTGAATTTTGGCCACCAAACATGGTGTGTATTCTCCCAGCATTTCATGGGCTTGTCTAAATGTTGTTGAATAAACATTAAATGCCCTTGAACATTGCTTTTTGTCCAGCAATGGAGTGTTACGTGGTGAGTGTGCATATAGGCCATGGGGGTTAAGTGCATTACTTATTATTTCTTTGAAACAATTGTACCTGCTAATTCTAGGTCTTTCTCTAGTTCTCCACTGGTGTCCTTGGCTCTTGCACAACTCTTTTGATAATTCTTTTCACTTCTATATCTGAAATCCTTTGGGGAGCACCTAATAGTGGACGGTTTATGCTACAGTGCTCACTAGAAACTTTAATTGTTTATAAATTCTTCTGTTAGCAATGCCAGCGTATCTTTTGCAACATTAAGATTGCAAAAGTCTTGAGACAGCTCACTGGTTTTATTCATCATGAGATGTATCTTGTGTGGCACCTTAGTAATGAGACACTTTTTGTAGACCATCAATTAAAGCAGCTGATATTATTATTTTTCACTAAGTGGCAGGATTGTTTTCTAATTACTGAGAGATTTCAGCTTTTGTCATCACTTTCCAAGGTTTTTAGCATCTCTCTTTCTTCATGTGTTCGATACTTGTTTCCTATGCCATTTCTTATTATTACACATCACTAAATTTATGGACATCTATGGTTTGATTTCTTTGCCTGTGTGAATTGGATGGGTTGTTTCCGACATCTGATGAAAACTTCATGTCAATAGCACCTTTTGAAAAATATTTACTTAAAAAATGTTTTGACTTGTAATAGTACTTAATGATTTGTAATAGACAGAAATAAATCGTATTGCTATGGAACAAGTATTAACTTTTACAATTGTATGTGCTACATTTTTGCAAAAAAGGTTATGTCATTCTGAAATTGTGCTTACGTTATTGTTAACCACATCAGGTGAAGATTAGAACTTCGGCAAAACGTTCTGAAGGTGTCTTTATTTTGCTGGACAATGTGACTAGTCACAAGTCTTGTACAACCCTGCAAAACTCAGTTAAATCAATTTTGAAATTTTCAATCATCACTATATTCTCCTGACTTGGCCCTATCTGAATATTAACTCTTTTTTGAAACTTAAAAAATAATTAAAAAGGATGACCTTTTATGACCAACAAGATGGTAATTAATGCTCTGGGGTCGTGTTTTGCTGAACAGGATAATTATTTTGTGTCCTAAGGATCAGAATTATGTTTTGTTTGAAAAGTACTACTTTGAAAACTTATTTTTTTCTAAACTAGGCGAACCATATATCAGTACTCCAGTGTGTGTGTGTGTGTGTGTGTGTGTGTGTGTGTGTGTCTATTAAAACCTATCCATTGAGAAAAATAAGTATATTTTGTGCTGTTCAACAGCGGGAAAGCAAGTATGCCCCACATTACCATACTATATGATTAATACAGTAATATTGCAGCTCAGAGATCATGCATACTATGTAATTATTAACAATCCAAGCAACCTTCTAAACATTTTAATACTCTATCTTTGACCACAAATTTTTTCGGATTAATTTAATAAGTCTTTATAAGGGTCAGAGCCCCATTTTTTGTTAGCTCTAAATTCCTCATATGAATCTGTCCCTATCTGTACTTTTAGTACCTGAATTGTAACATACAAAGTTTTATCCCTGCGTATGGTGTGGAAATTACTTACTAGTAGTCGCGAAAGTGGAGCTTCCCCATAGCGCCCATATCATAAATACACTCACATCACTTAGGCTTGGATACATCATGTCAAAGCCAACCCCTGTGCATGCGCCTTTGAAGCAAGGTATGCTTGCTTTGTCTTCATCTGTAAACTCCACTTGTTGGACACTGTTACAGCTGTCTTGAGAATATTAATCCTGGCCTACTGGATGTCAGTCATCCTAGAGTTGCTGTGTTTTCTATAATAGGCAAGGTGACTCTTCATCCTAGCGGCTCCACTTGATAACAAGATGGTAATTACTTACAATGCGTGCAGGCATAAACTTATTTTATTTCTAATGCAAATATAGATGTGTACAGAAATACTGCCATGTAAGCCAGTGGTAGTAGTATGATAGGCACCAAAAGAGTAGTTACAAGATTCCTTTCATTTCATTCTCTAAACCAGAGGAAAATTTTAATATTCTGTCTACCTGGAATTATTTGTTCTGTATCAGGGCACCTATAAAGATATTTTATGACATATTTCATGAAATTGTAGATCTTATCAGGTTAAGTAAACATATATTTTATTCTCACTAACAGTGAATTCTCTCAATTTCTGTTTATCTTTACAAACACTGATTCTCTTTTGGGAAAAAGTGCAAGACAAATGTAAGTTTTTGCGGTTTGCAATGATTTACGCAGCATGTTGAAAAGAAGTAGCTTGCTTTGCTGCTTTTTTCTTGTTTACAATTGGACTTGTCTTTGCTGTGGTTATTTGGTTATTCACCGTTTATGTTCAGCTTTTTATTTTCTTATTGTTTTACTTGTGCATTGATTTTCTTTTTTTGTTAAACATTACTATTTTTTCTCTATAATTTGTTCCTTCTCTTCAAGTGAAGCTCACCCATCCTCCAATAGCCCATGTTAGCCGTCAGAGAGCCTACAGGCTGCCATTAATGTTATTCTGCCGAGAGCTCAACAAGACGAGTGTGTGGCATTTCTAATTCCTTGCAGCCTTATTGAGTAACTTCATTTTCTTATTCAAATTTTTAAAAATTGAGAATCACTTGAAGAAATAGTTTTTTTTGTGATTGATAATTTAGGCACTATTATTGTGTATTATTTTTATAATATATTAAGACTATATTGTTGAGTATTATTATTATTATTCATGTACAATTTTACTTTACAGTGCCTCAGCCTCCAACCATTATTCAGCAGTCACCAAAAAATTATATTGTGGATCCAAGAGAGAACATTGTGATTCAGTGTGAGGCAAAAGGAAAGCCTCCACCAAGGTACATTGTCCTTGTGTGATCCATGATGTTCCTCAATAGCTCCTGGAGTCTATAGACCTGCTGTATGTTACACATCCAGCCTTTACAATTGTTTTCAGCTAGGTATATATGAAATTGAATGTTCAGCATTAATTCAAGCTTCACAATGCTTTACTCCATCAGGACATATCACATCATCCTACTGGAGATAGGATTAGACGTGAGGCCCACAGACAAGACTATGTTCACTGAGATTATAGTTCACAGAAGATGCAAGTAATTGAGCTAACAAGAGCGAGGAACAACAGGATGTCTTTTTAATGTATATTATTTGCTTGCATCTCTTGTCTAGCTTACTTGTGGCATGTAGTCAGGCTATGAATGCTATAAATAGGCTCGGAAAGTTGGATTTATGGTTTGTACGTAGACAACTGAACAGTTGCTTATTCATTCAACGTCTTTGTACATCTATATGCTGAACGATTTTGAACATTCTAAGTGGAATATCCCATGCACTGGTGAAATTAAAACAGTACATTTTTCAGTGATTTTGGGGGATATCAACATTTGTGTTTTATATATATATATATATGTATATATATATAGATATAGATATAGATAGATAGATAGATAGATAGATAGATAGATAGATGTGGATAATATCGATCAATATCTGTGAAACAGGTACTGAAGATGGTGCTTACACAGGGCACATACCTGGCACATACCTGGTTGAGCTTCACAAATATAATCCATTTTGTGTTTCAATATTTTTATTACATAACAGTCATAGAATTTCAAACACTCTTATAAATATATCCAAAAGTAGATAAGTAATCATAAAGATGTTTAACTATTGAAATTTAAGGGGGAGGAGGATATTGGAAGGGAGGGAGGAAAAATAAGGAAAAAGGGTTTAATTGGGGGAATTTTGGAAATATATAGGGAAAACCACAGGGGGAGGGAAATGGGAGAACATATAGGATTAAACTATTTACAAAAATCGTATCAGACTAGTGAATATTGTAGACTTGTAGATGTTGACACCCATAACATTTGCTATTATTTACGTCATTATTTGACTCTGTGAAGACATATTTAAATGCAATAACAAGCAAAGAATGAAAAAGAGAAGAGAGAGAAAAATAAAGATAAAAAAGAAAAAAGGGGGGGAAAGGGTTCATTCCATTTACGTTGAGGCATTACTGATGTTTGTAGGCCATAGACTCCATCTTTTGTAGTATGAACTGAAAAGATTATTGTATATTGCATACTTTCTCTCATATTCTTGGTGTGTTCATGAGCTTAATTATTTCCGAGGTGGTGGGGATAACATTACTTCTCCAGTTTACTGTTAAAAGTTGCTTAATAATCAGAAATATGTGTATAAATATGGGAACTAAGGCAGGGTCAGTGTTCTCCAAATCTAGAGACAGAAGGGCCATTTGTGGGGAGACTGTAACCTTTGAAGTAGATATTTGATTCAAGAGGTTGTTGATCTCTGACCTCATGTTTCCAATTTTAGGACATTCCCATAGGATATGCAATAGGCTACCCTTATGTCCACATCCTCTCCAACAATCAGGAGAGTTTGATTTATCAAATTTGTTTAAAAGTACTGGAGTAAGATACCATCTTGATAAAGTTTTATAAAAGGTTTCTTGTAAGATAGTGGAGATGGTGGAGGAGTACGTAGCTTTTAGGCAGTTTTGCCATTTCTCATCAGAGAAACACATCTTTAAATTCTTCTCCCATCTTTCCATGTAGGTTTGCTTACAAAATATATAGTCAAAATTTAAGAATCTATATATGGTACTAGTACTCCAGACGCTTTGTTTCTCTAAGTTGCAGAATAGGATACTAATAAAATCCGGGAGAGGGTAGTTCGTGTTTAGGATTTTCCGGAGGGAGGTCCTCAGAGAAATTAGGAAGTTAAAGTCAGAGTCAGGTATATCATATTTTATTTTAATGTCTAAGAATGAGATGAAATCTCTGCCATTGTGTATTCCTTGCCTTAATGACAAATGAGACCATTCCTGAAACATGGAATACTTTAGGCCTAAAACTAATAAAAGAAATACAGTTAGGTCCAGAAATATTTGGACAGTGACACAATTTTGGCGAGTTGGGCTCTGCATGCCACCACATTGGATTTGAAATGAAACCTCTACAACAGAATTCAAGTGCAGATTGTAACGTTTAATTTGAAGGTTTGAATAAAAATATCTGATAGAAATTGTAGGAATTGTCACATTTCTTTACAAACACTCCACATTTTAGGAGGTCAAAAGTAATTGGACAAATAAACCAAACCCAAACAAAATATTTTTATTTTCAATATTTTGTTGTGAATCCTTTGGAGGCAATCACTGCCTTAAGTCTGGAACCCATGGACATCACCAAACGCTGGGTTTCCTCCTTCTTAATGCTTTGCCAGGCCTTTACAGCCGCAGCCTTCAGGTCTTGCTTGTTTGTGGGTCTTTCCGTCTTAAGTCTGGATTTGAGCAAGTGAAATGCATGCTCAATTGGGTTAAGATCTGATGATTGACTTGGCCATTGCAGAATGTTCCACTTTTTTGCACTCATGAACTCCTGGGTAGCTTTGGCTGTATGCTTGGGGTCATTGTCCATCTGTACTATGAAGCGCCGTCCGATCAACTTTGCGGCATTTGGCTGAATCTGGGCTGAAAGTATGTCCTGGTACACTTCAGAATTCATCCGGCTACTCTTGTCTGCTGTTATGTCATCAATAAACACAAGTGACCCAGTGCCAGTGAAAGCCATGCATGCCCATGCCATCACATTGCCTCCACCATGTTTTACAGAGGATGTGGTGTGCCTTGGATCATGTGCCGTTCCCTTTCTTCTCCAAACTTTTTTCTTCCCATCATTCTGGTACAGGTTGATCTTGGTCTCATCTGTCCATAGAATACTTTTCCAGAACTGAGCTGGCTTCATGAGGTGTTTTTCAGCAAATGTAACTCTGGCCTGTCTATTTTTGGAATTGATGAATGGTTTGCATCTAGATGTGAACCCTTTGTATTTACTTTCATGGAGTCTTCTCTTTACTGTTGACTTAGAGACAGATACACCTACTTCACTGAGAGTGTTCTGGACTTCAGTTGATGTTGTGAACGGGTTCTTCTTCACCAAAAAAAGTATGCGGCGATCATCCACCACTGTTGTCATCCGTGGACGCCCAGGCCTTTTTGAGTTCCCAAGCTCACCAGTCAATTCCTTTTTTCTCAGAATGTACCCGACTGTTGATTTTGCTACTCCAAGCATGTCTGCTATCTCTCTGATGGATTTTTTCTTTTTTTTCAGCCTCAGGATGTTCTGCTTCACCTCAATTGAGAGTTCCTTAGACCGCATGTTGTCTGGTCACAGCAACAGCTTCCAAATGCAAAACCACACACCTGTAATCAACCCCAGACCTTTTAACTACTTCATTGATTACAGGTTAGCGAGGGAGACGCCTTCAGAGTTAATTGCAGCCCTTAGAGTCCCTTGTCCAATTACTTTTGGTCCCTTGAAAAAGAGGAGGCTATGCATTACAGAGCTATGATTCCTAAACCCTTTCTCCGATTTGGATGTGACAACTCTCATATTGCAGCTGGGAGTGTGCACTTTCAGCCCATATTATATGTAGAATTGTATTTCTGAACATGTTTTTGTAAATAGCTAAAATAACAAAACTTGTGTCACTGTCCAAATATTTCTGGACCTAACTGTATAATCCATTTTGAGCACCATTTGTATAATCTAACATCATCTCATGGAAACCATGTTGATAGCAATATCAATTTGCTCTGCAGCTTCACTTGGACTCGTAATGGCACACATTTTGACACAGAAAAAGATGCACTGGTGACAATGAAACCAAACTCAGGAACTCTTGAAATAAACATCATAATTGGTGGAAAGGCAGAAGCTTACGAAGGGGAGTACCAATGTACAGCCAAAAATGACCGCGGTACTGCTGTATCAAACGTTATCGTTGTCCGTCAGTCCAGTAAGTTACTCAATCTATCACCTCATGTGCAACAGTATTGTGTATTTATGTGCATTGATCTTTTAATTGACCGTGTTAATTAATTGTTACACATTTTTACACATTTGTTGCTTGTTACGTTTTTGTATAATGCTGTTTTTGCTTTAAGTTATCACTTTTTTCCTGATTAATATACGTGTATATATTTACAGAGGTTGACCAGCCAATTAAATTATATTTAAAAGTCATCATACAGGAATAAGGAAAGAATTGATGCTCGCCCTCCTCAATCCCCTGCAGCTCCTGTATTTGGGCTTACCCAGTTTCCTCTTTGTCTGTTTCATGCCTTATTACACCAGAAATGTGCAGAAGGGCTCTTTGTTGCACACCAGCCTGATGGGCTCCTCTGGGTTTTCCTGCCATTCTCAGTGTGGTAAGACAGGACCAAGAAACAGAGACCAGCAGGAAAACTCTGAACTTCAGGTGTTGGGGGTTGGAAAGGATAAGTATCGATTTTTATCATCTGGCCAACCTCTATGTCACAAGTCATAGTCATTTTTGCTGATTCTTTTTTTATTTTAGTTCCGCATTTAATTTCTGCTTAATTCTCTTGCTTTTCTTTTCTTTGATTAAAGACATCTTTAAATTCCTCAAAGCCATCTTATTAGAAGGTAACGGCAAACCACGGCCCTGGTCATGTACTGCATGAAAGTACAAACTTATCCTCAAATTTTCCTGTTTGTCGGACCCCCAATGATACAATCTCATTGCTGAGATTGTAGAACACAACACCACCAGAAAGTAAACCTGGGTAATGTGTCTCGATAGATGAGCACAATCTCCGTGTCTGCAACACATAAAGCGATTGAAGTGATAGGTTAGATTCCAACACAATCCTTTTTGCCAAAACTGGAATCCAATTTCTGAAGACTTTTTTTTTCTCTTTTCAATGAGTATCAGATCGATTTCATGACTTTGCACCATTGATATAATTTTTGGATTATTTGGGAGTAAATCAATATCATTATTGATGAATTCTATGTTAGTTTATGGAAATGCAGTGTTCTTGTACATTACCCAGTGTTTATCTCTGACAACTAAAATACCTTTTCACCCACTGCACAAATTCCCTGTGTGTCATAAATGCAAATCCTTTTTATTCTCCTTTATTTAAGCCATTCACTGTTCAACCCAAATGTTCTGTTATTGACAAAAGTTCTAGATCATGAATGTTTCTATATTTACAGCTACTCTGCAATATTTCACACTGAACTCAGTGAACATACGAGTCTTGTGTCTAGCCTACATGTAACGTGGAGAGTTAAATATTGCCAACTGTGCGGTAATTTGTTGTGCCATTATTTGTGGTATATGGGCATGGAGAAAGGCTACTGCTGTTATTAGTTATAGCCAGTCAGATAGAGGCCATGCTGAGAAAGCTCCGTGACACTTACTCAGGATCTTAGCGAGTTCAAAACACTTATATTGTATTTTCCGCACACTGCGAGAGAAACATTTAAATGGAAAATCACAGTTTGAGGACTTTCTTCACAGTGAGACATGAACTTGTTATATAAATAACAGAGTGTACAAGCGACCAAATTATCCCAAAGTGCACTTTACAGAAGCCATTCCTATATTACAATTTATGAGTGTGGGAAATATTCTGCTCACCTTCATCTTAGGTCACCTTTATAGTCACATTTTAGGAGGTGAAGAAACCAACTCACCTATTGCAGAGGCTAAAGGCCCCGTTACACACAACAACATATTTAATGAGATATCGCTGGGGTCACAGAATTCATGATGGACATCCAGCCTCGTTAACGATGTCGTTGCGTGTAACACGAGCGACCGCTAACGATCACAAATACTCACCACATTGTTGATTGTTAACACGTCGTTCATTTCCATAATATCGTTGCTCGTTCTGGACGCTGGTTGTTTGTCGTTCCTGAGGCAGCATACATCGCTACGTGTGACACCCCAGGAACGACGAACAACAGCGTTCCTGCGTCCTCCGGCAACAAGGTGGGAGTGACGATCATGCGGCTGATCTCTGCCTCTCGGCTTCAATTGGTGTCCTACTAGGTGACGTCGCTGTGACGCCGCATAAACCGCCCCCTTAAAAAAGAGGTTGTTTGGCGGCCACAGCGACGTCGTTTGTAAGGTATGTTTGTGTGACGCATATCATCGATATTGTTCGTCACAGGCAGCTATTTGCCCGTGACACACAAACGACGGGGGCGGGTGTTATCGCTAGCGACATCGCTAACAATGTCGCTGAGTGTAAAGTAGCCTTTAGTTTGATCCATGGTACTGATAGTGCTACTATGGGTGTGTGTACACGCCGTCTTTGTATCTTCTGACTTTTCCAAGGCAAAGGTTCTTCAGGATTACGCCAACTGTGTTTTTCTGGTGTCTTTGTTGCCATATTCTCTGTTGTTTTACCACTTTTTTTTTTGTAATTTAAATTTTAAATAGTTTATAAGTTGAAACCGCTGGAAGAATGAACATGCTACTTTTTTAACCATTTTCCGGCTTTCAAAGCCTGAAGTGGTTAAAAGCAGTGACAAAAAATGGATTATGTACACAGCAAATCATTTTTATATTGATTTGTATTATTATAATTCTTTATATCAGCTTTTAGCTCTTTTTATGGCAGAGTTCACCTGAAAAAGACTTAAGGGGGCTTTACACGCTACAATATCGCTAATGCGGAGTTGTTGGGGTCACGGATTTTTTGACGCACATCCGGCTGCATTAGCGATGTTGTTGCGTGTGACACCGATGAGCGATTTTGCATCGTCGCAAAAACGTGCAAAATCGCTCATCGGTGACATAGGGGTCCATTCTCAATTATCGTTACTGCAGTAGTTACGAAGTTGTTCCTCGTTGCTGCGGCAGCACACATCGCTCCGTGTGACACCGCAGGAACTGCTATGAGGAAGGAAGGAGGTGGGCAGGATGTTACGTCCCGCTCATCTCCGCCCCTCCGCTTCTATTGGGCGGCCGCTCAGTGACGTCGCTGTGACGCCGCATGGACCGCCCCTTTAGAAAGGAGGCGGTTCGCCGGTCACAGCGACATCGCCGGGCAGGTAAGTATGTGTGACTGGTCTGGGCGATGTTGTGCGGCACGGGCAGCAATATCAGGTCTTTTTTTGTAAACAAAAAAGTGTGTATCTAAAATTCCAAACACTTCCAGATCTCCTCTTACAGTGCAGTCAGTGCTCCATCTCGCCCCACATTGACTGCCATGAGATGAGATCTGGAAGGGTTTGTATTGATACAAATCTCGCTCTGCTGTGTCTCAGAGAATTAAAAAATAAAAGTTACGTTTTCTCAGCTCTCCAGATAATATTCCATGAAGTGGCTGGTATAACATGCTAAAACTCAGTGGTGTAACTAGAGTCCTATTGGGCCCCACAAGCATGTTGGTTAGATGTACGGTCCCCTTTAATAATGTTCTCCATCCTGGCCCCGTGCTTAAATAAAGTCCCCTGCCATGGCCCCTATTCTGTAATATGTCCTTCATCTGTGATTTCTGCTGTCCTGGCTCTTTCCTGTAATAATGTCCATCATCTTGTACAAATTTCACCTGTCCCGGCTCCATCCTATTATAATGTTCTCTGTCACAGGCCCCTTCTTGTAATAATGTTGTCCATCCTGTAATGCCTCCTATCCTTGCTCCATGCTAGGATAATGTTCCCCATCCTGGTCCCCTTCCTGTAATAATGTTTCCCATCTAAACATATTTACTGTAATCACTTTCCCAGTCCCAGTCTTTTCCTAATTGTAATAGTAATAATGTCCTCTGTAATGGCTCCCATTCTGTAATAAAGTCCTCGATCCTGGGTCACCATTCTGTAACAATGTTCCCTATCCTGGCCTCATTCTTTAATAATGTCCCACTCTTCTCCAACACTCTTTTAAAAAAAAAGATTCTTTCTACTTGTCCAAACTCCCACAGCAAGCAATGTCCTCTTCCTGCTTCACAGTCAGTAGAGGAAGGCAGGCGGCTCCTGACATCATGCACTGTACGTGATAGGCTTGGTAACATGCCACTTTGAAGCTGCCTGTATAATCTATATGGATTAAAAAAAGTAAAATCTCTAGCATCCCAGCCACTGCAAAAAACATTTAAAAATATGGCAGAAAAGATGCTTCAGGGAAAAAAACACCAGCATTTTCCTGAAGTGTCTTCTTCTTCAAAAGCTTGATACCCTCAGGGTAGGTGAAAACAAGTTTTTTTAATGGGTCGCATCAAAAACCTGCTTGAAAAAGTGCATAACAATGCTAAAAAGAACGTACATATGTACTGTAATTGCAAAACGACTTGCTGTGCATACAGTTAGGTCCAGAAATATTTGGACAGTGAGACAAGTTTTGGAATGGTAGCTGTTTACCAAAACATATTCAAGATACAATTATATAATCAAAATGGGCTTAAAGTGCAGACTGTCAACTTTAATTCACATCCCAATTGGAGTAAGGGTTTAGAAAAAAAAAAGCGCTTTATTATGTAACTGCCTCTTTTTCAAGAGACCAAAGCTAATTGGACAATTATCTCAAAAGCTCCATAATGAGCTACATGGGCTATTCCCTCCTTAATTTATCATCAATTAAGCAGATAAAAGGTCTGGAGCTGATTCCAGGTATAGCACTTGCATTTAAATTGCATTAAGCTGTTGCTGTGAACCCACAACATGCGGTCAAAGGAGCATTCAGTGGAAGAGAAACAGACGAAATTAGGTTGAAAAAAGAATAAATCCATCAAAGAGATAGCAGAAATGTTAGGAGTGGCCAAATCAACAGTTTGGTACATTCTGCAAAAAAATAAATAAAAGAGAGTGCACTGCTGAGCTTTGGAACTCAAAAAGGCTTGGACGTCCACACAAGATAACAGTAGTGGATGAGCGCAAAATCCTTTCCATGGTGATGAAAAATCTCTTCACAACATCCACTCAAGTGAAGAACATTCTCCATTAAGGTGGTGTTTCAGTATCTAAGTCTACCATAAAGAGAAGACTTCATGATCAAAACTACAGAGGGTTCATCACAAATTGCAAACCATTAAGCAGTCTTAAAAATAGAGAGGCCAGAATAGACATTGCAAAAAATATCTAAAGAAGCCAGTTCAGTTCTGGAAAATCATTCTTTGAGTAGATGAAACTAAGATCAATCTGTAGCAGAATGATGGGAACAAAAAAGTACTTAAGAGGCTTGAAACAGTTCATGATTCAAAGCACATCATGCTCTATAAAACATGATGGAGGCAGTGTGATGACATGGGTGTTCATGGCTTCCAATGGCGCTGGGTCTCTAGTGTTTATTGATGAAGACAGAAGTAGCTGAATGATTTCTGAAGGAGGAAACCCAGGGTTTAATGACATCTATGGCTTCCAGACTTCTTGCAGCTTTTGCTTCTAAAGGATTCTCTATACAGTATTGGTTTAACAAGTCTTTTTTTTTGTTGCACACTACTTCCTATCATGATATTGTTACCCCCAGTGCAAGCCAATCAAACGCTGCAAGCAGCTCGCACTGGGCTGAGCACCGAGCATACCTGCGCACAGCAATATTTGAGCTAGTGGTGTTCATATGTAAAGCACCCAAACTCCAAACTATGTTTTTTTTAGTAAAGTCTATGTTTGGTACCTCGGGTTTGCTCATCTCTAATCAGGACACATTTTTTTAAAAATACAGTCCTTGAAAAGGTCTTAAAATTAGGTAAATACAACCTCAGGTGAAAAACAACACATGATAAATTATACCGTGACATTATTTGACATAAACTGAGGCCAAAATGCAGAGACAGTGTAGGTGAGTATTCCTTTACTGCATCCGTAGGAATTAATATACTTGTCACGTGCTGCCATTGATTGCTTATCAGGGAGTGTGAACACTAGAGATGAGTGGCTCTGTCAAAAATCAAAATCAGGCAGATTTTGAGGGAAATTCGATTTGCGGCAAAGTTATTTGCAACAAATTGAATGTTTCCTATTCTATAAAGACCTCAGAGCATTATAAACCTAGGATGTTAAAGTTAAGAAATACTTACCTTTCCGCTCTTGGTACCTCTTCTTTTCTTATTCCCCAGTCACATGCATTCTCTTCAATCTTCTTCACTTCCAGTCAGGGCTATCAGGTTCACTAGGCCTCGCATGGCACTGCACATGCATACTGGGTCCTCCCTCACTCAGTTGTCATGTGGTCATTGAATTTACTACAAACTCCTCTGTAAACTAATATATTCTAGTGTAAAATTTGAGGCCATCTATCCAAAAGCTAAAGATTGAACAAAACATGACAATGGAATCAAACACACCAGCAAATCATTAGATTGACTGAAAAAGAAAATATCAATATTTTGCAATGTCCAGATGACATCCCAATTGAACTGCTCTGGCGGGACGTTAAGAGTAGAGATGAGCGAACCGGTCCCGGTTCGGCTCGAGGCGGTTCGCCGAACGGGGGGTCTGGCTCGAGTTCGGCTCGTCGAACGTTCGACGAACCGAACTCGAGCCCATAGGAAACAATGGCAGGCAATCACAAACACAGTAAAACACCTAGAAAACACCCTGAAAGGTGTCCAAAAGGTGACAAACAACTCACAACATAACACAAACACATGGGAAAGTGACAAGGACATATACTCATGTGAAAACAAAACAGCTGGACAAGGAAAAAGAGGGAGACACACAGATATATGAGTATATGCAAAGAAACATCGATTCCATTATTGTGCAACTTGAGCCCTGCTCATTTTAGGCTTCCAATCTGGATAAATTGCCTGAGCTCGCCACGTACGCCTTGAGGATCTTGTCGTGTCCTGCAGCCAGCGTTCTCTCGGAACCTGTCTTCAGTGCTGCTGGGGGTCTGCTGGCAGATAAGCACACGTGTCTGTCCACTGACAATGTGGACCTGGCTCTCAGAGGACTTTTCTTCCCCTGGGTCAGCCAGGGGACGGGAAAGGCACGCGTATTTTTGAGAGTGCTTCATGCAAAGCATCTTTTTCTTTTTCAAAAGGGGGCTCAACCGATGCCAGTCAAGTGGGGTGTGTGTGGCCCAGTTAGTGGCAACGAGGGAGACTGTGGTTGGAGTCCCCTCGCTGTGTCTCTAAAAGAACCAAGATGAACAAGTCATGGCTCTCAGAGGACTTTTCTTCCCCTGGGTCAGCCAGGGGACGGGAAAGGCACGCGTATTTTTGAGAGTGCTTCATGAAAAGCATCTTTTTCTTTGTCAAAAGGGGGGGTCAACCGATGCCAGTCAAGTGGGGTGTGTGTGGCCCAGTTAGTGGCAACGAGGGAGACTGTGGTTGGAGTCCCCTCGCTGTGTCTCTAAAAGAACCAAGATGAACAAGTCATGGCTCTCAGAGGACTTTTCTTCCCCTGGGTCAGCCAGGGGACGGGAAAGGCACGCGTATTTTTGAGAGTGCTTCATGCAAAGCATCTTTTTCTTTGTCAAAAGGGGGGCTCAACCGATGCCAGTCAAGTGGGGTGTGTGTGGCCCAGTTAGTGGCAA
The DNA here is from genome assembly GCF_048569485.1 of Anomaloglossus baeobatrachus. NCBI lineage: Eukaryota > Metazoa > Chordata > Amphibia > Anura > Aromobatidae > Anomaloglossus > Anomaloglossus baeobatrachus. The sequence continues at coordinate 315,436,364 of NC_134356.1, read as the reverse complement.
CGAGGGAGACTGTGGTTGGAGTCCCCTCGCTGTGTCTCTAAAAGAACCAAGATGAACAAGTCATGGCTCTCAGAGGACTTTTCTTCCCCTGGGTCAGCCAGGGGACGGGAAAGGCACGCGTATTTTTGAGAGTGCTTCATGCAAAGCATCTTTTTCTTTTTCAAAAGGGGGCTCAACCGATGCCAGTCAAGTGGGGTGTGTGTGGCCCAGTTAGTGGCAACGAGGGAGACTGTGGTTGGAGTCCCCTCGCTGTGTCTCTAAAAGAACCAAGATGAACAAGTCATGGCTCTCAGAGGACTTTTCTTCCCCTGGGTCAGCCAGGGGACGGGAAAGGCACGCGTATTTTTGAGAGTGCTTCATGCAAAGCATCTTTTTCTTTTTCAAAATGGGGCTCAACCGATGCCAGTCAAGTGGGGTGTGTGTGGCCCAGTTAGTGGCAACGAGGGAGACTGTGGTTGGAGTCCCCTCGCTGTGTCTCTAAAAGAACCAAGATGAACAAGTCATGGCTCTCAGAGGACTTTTCTTCCCCTGGGTCAGCCAGGGGACGGGAAAGGCACGCGTATTTTTGAGAGTGCTTCATGCAAAGCATCTTTTTCTTTGTCAAAAGGGGGGGTCAACCGATGCCAGTCAAGTGGGGTGTGTGTGGCCCAGTTAGTGGCAACGAGGGAGACTGTGGTTGGAGTCCCCTCGCTGTGTCTCTAAAAGAACCAAGATGAACAAGTCATGGCTCTCAGAGGACTTTTCTTCCCCTGGGTCAGCCAGGGGACGGGAAAGGCACGCGTATTTTTGAGAGTGCTTCATGCAAAGCATCTTTTTCTTTGTCAAAAGGGGGGCTCAACCGATGCCAGTCAAGTGGGGTGTGTGTGGCCCAGTTAGTGGCAACGAGGGAGACTGTGGTTGGAGTCCCCTCGCTGTGTCTCTAAAAGAACCAAGATGAACAAGTCATGGCTCTCAGAGGACTTTTCTTCCCCTGGGTCAGCCAGGGGACGGGAAAGGCACGCGTATTTTTGAGAGTGCTTCATGCAAAGCATCTTTTTCTTTTTCAAAAGGGGGCTCAACCGATGCCAGTCAAGTGGGGTGTGTGTGGCCCAGTTAGTGGCAACGAGGGAGACTGTGGTTGGAGTCCCCTCGCTGTGTCTCTAAAAGAACCAAGATGAACAAGTCATGGCTCTCAGAGGACTTTTCTTCCCCTGGGTCAGCCAGGGGACGGGAAAGGCACGCGTATTTTTGAGAGTGCTTCATGCAAAGCATCTTTTTCTTTTTCAAAAGGGGGCTCAACCGATGCCAGTCAAGTGGGGTGTGTGTGGCCCAGTTAGTGGCAACGAGGGAGACTGTGGTTGGAGTCCCCTCGCTGTGTCTCTAAAAGAACCAAGATGAACAAGTCATGGCTCTCAGAGGACTTTTCTTCCCCTGGGTCAGCCAGGGGACGGGAAAGGCACGCGTATTTTTGAGAGTGCTTCATGAAAAGCATCTTTTTCTTTGTCAAAAGGGGGGGTCAACCGATGCCAGTCAAGTGGGGTGTGTGTGGCCCAGTTAGTGGCAACGAGGGAGACTGTGGTTGGAGTCCCCTCGCTGTGTCTCTAAAAGAACCAAGATGAACAAGTCATGGCTCTCAGAGGACTTTTCTTCCCCTGGGTCAGCCAGGGGACGGGAAAGGCACGCGTATTTTTGAGAGTGCTTCATGCAAAGCATCTTTTTCTTTTTCAAAAGGGGGCTCAACCGATGCCAGTCAAGTGGGGTGTGTGTGGCCCAGTTAGTGGCAACGAGGGAGACTGTGGTTGGAGTCCCCTCGCTGTGTCTCTAAAAGAACCAAGATGAACAAGTCATGGCTCTCAGAGGACTTTTCTTCCCCTGGGTCAGCCAGGGGACGGGAAAGGCACGCGTATTTTTGAGAGTGCTTCATGCAAAGCATCTTTTTCTTTGTCAAAAGGGGGGGTCAACCGATGCCAGTCAAGTGGGGTGTGTGTGGCCCAGTTAGTGGCAACGAGGGAGACTGTGGTTGGAGTCCCCTCGCTGTGTCTCTAAAAGAACCAAGATGAACAAGTCATGGCTCTCAGAGGACTTTTCTTCCCCTGGGTCAGCCAGGGGACGGGAAAGGCACGCGTATTTTTGAGAGTGCTTCATGCAAAGCATCTTTTTCTTTTTCAAAAGGGGGCTCAACCGATGCCAGTCAAGTGGGGTGTGTGTGGCCCAGTTAGTGGCAACGAGGGAGACTGTGGTTGGAGTCCCCTCGCTGTGTCTCTAAAAGAACCAAGATGAACAAGTCATGGCTCTCAGAGGACTTTTCTTCCCCTGGGTCAGCCAGGGGACGGGAAAGGCACGCGTATTTTTGAGAGTGCTTCATGCAAAGCATCTTTTTCTTTGTCAAAAGGGGGGGTCAACCGATGCCAGTCAAGTGGGGTGTGTGTGGCCCAGTTAGTGGCAACGAGGGAGACTGTGGTTGGAGTCCCCTCGCTGTGTCTCTAAAAGAACCAAGATGAACAAGTCATGGCTCTCAGAGGACTTTTCTTCCCCTGGGTCAGCCAGGGGACGGGAAAGGCACGCGTATTTTTGAGAGTGCTTCATGCAAAGCATCTTTTTCTTTTTCAAAAGGGGGCTCAACCGATGCCAGTCAAGTGGGGTGTGTGTGGCCCAGTTAGTGGCAACGAGGGAGACTGTGGTTGGAGTCCCCTCGCTGTGTTTTACATGCTTTTAGAAGGGCATGAAATGGCTTGGAGGTTGACTTTCATCATATGCAAACTGTTGGCTACCAAAATGCTGCCTTTCCAACAACTGTGGTTATAGGCAATGAGGAACATACTGATGAAGATGAGACGCAGATACCCGATTGGGATGACAACTTAAATATTCGGTCAGGGCAAGAAGAAACTCGGTCTGAGGGGTAGGGGAGTGCAAACACAACAATTGATGATTAAGTTCTAGATCACACCTACTGTCAACCCACAGTCAGACACTCGAGGAGGTCAACAGAGGCGGTGGAGGAGGATGCAACCGACGTCGAAGTAACCTGGCGCCTTCCTGGACACAGTCGGAGCACTGGTAGCACGTCTACAACTGCATCCTCAGCCACCACTCTGCCTCTGAGCATTATTCGGGGTGGATCAACAGGTCGCATGGCCTCTAAGCCTTGCCTAGCCAGGTCCTTTTTTGACATAGAAAAAGATCGCCCAAATTATGTGATCTGTAAAATTTGTCATGGTTCTCTTAGTAGAGGTCAAAACCTCAGCAGTTTGACAACTTCTTCCATGAATCGTCACATGAATAAATATCATATGGCCCGATGGGAAGCTCACCGTGCTGCAATGCGGCCTAGCGGAGCGAACCATCCACCGCCTGCCCCTTCCAGTGCATCCGCGCGCTCGTCATCTTCTAGGACTGTGGGGACAGCTGTCACACCTGTTTTTCCACCCACAACTTCCACCACTGTAACCGCAACAGGCAGTTTGCTTGGTAGGTCGTCAGTTGGTTTGGAAGGGGAAACAAGTGAGTGTGTACAGCTCTCTCAGACATCGATAGCACCAACTTTGGATGAAGGCAACATCATGTCTCCGCCTGCACTTTCCTCACAAAGCTGCATTTTTCCAGGGACACCCGACTCAACACCGTCTACACACAGCAGCCAGATCTCTGTCCCTCAGATGTGGTCAAATAAAAGGCCACTTCCTGCGACCCATGACAAAGCGAAGAGGTTGACTCTATCCCTCTGTAAGCTGTTGACTACAGAAATGCTGCCTTTCCGCCTAGTGGACACACAGGATTTTAGAGACCTTATGTCTGTCGCTGTGCCCCAGTACCAGATGCCTAGTCGCCACTACTTCTCTAAGAAAGGTGTGCCCGCGCTACACCAGCATGTCGCACACAACATCACCGCTTCCTTGAGAAACTCTGTGTGTGAACGGGTGCATTTCACCACCGATACTTGGACCAGTAAGCATGGACAGGGACGTTACATGTCGCTGACTGGCCACTGGGTAACTATGGTGATAGATGGTGAAGGGTCTGCTGCACAAGTCTTGCCGTCCCCACGACTTGTGTGTCAATCCTCTGTCTGTCCAAGTTCCGCCACTGCTTCTGCATCCTCCACCTCATCTGGGTCCTCCACCTCCGCCCCAAGCCTGCCTGGTCAGGCCACCAGCGTTCTCACTGCGCAGAAGGAATCACGCACCCCTCATTACTATGCTGGTAGCAGAGCGCAACGGCATCAGGCGGTCTTTAGCTTGACATGTCTTTGAAATAGGAGTCACACAGCGACTGAGTTGTGGGCAGCTCTGGAGACTGATTTTGATAAATGGTTGTCTCCACTCAACCTGCAGCCTGGTAAGGCCGTGTGCGACAATGCTGCAAACCTGGGTGCGGCCCTTCGCCTGGGCAAGGTGACACACGTGCCTTGTATGGCTCACGTGTTTAACCTTGTTGTCCAGCAATTTTTAACACACTATCCCGGCCTAGATGGCCTTCTGACCAGGGCACGGAAACTGTCTGCAGTGCTCACTTCCGCCGTTCAACCGCCGCACCTGAGCGACTTGCATCGCTCCAGAAGTCTTTCGGCCTGCCGGTTCATCGCCTGAAATGCGATGTGGCGACACGCTGGAATTCAACTCTCCACATGTTACAGCGACTGTGGCAGCACCGGCGAGCCCTGGTGCAATACGTCATGATGTATAGCCTGGGCCAACGAGATGCAGAAGTGGGGCAGATCACCCTGATGGAGTGATCTCAGATCAAGGACCTATGCACCCTTCTGCACAGTTTCGACATGGCGACGAATATGTTTAGCGCTGACAATGCCATTATCAGCATGACGATTACAGTCATTTACATGCTGGAGCACACGCTAAACACTATTCGTAGTCAGGGGGTGGGACAACAGGAAGGGGAGGAACTACAGGAGGATTCATATGCGCAAGACACAACAACATCACCAAGGTCCAGACGTTCATCATCACCAACGCGGCAGGCATGGGACCATGGGGGACAGGGATCAACAAGGGCGCATGGTAGCAGGTGAGATGTTGAGGAAGGTGCAGGAGGACATGAAGATATGGAGGACGAACTGTCCATGGACATGGAAGACTCAGCAGATGAGGGGGACCTTGGTCAAATTTCAGTTGAAAGAGGTTGGGGGGAGATGACAGAGGAAGAAAGAACGGTTAGCACCTCTATGCCACAAACACAGCGTGGACTTGGTGCGCATGGCTGCGCAAGACACATGAGTGCCTTCTTGTTGCACTACCTCCAACATGACCCTCGTATTGTCAAAATTAGAAGTGATGATGACTACTGGCTTGCCACACTATTAGATCCCCGGGACAAGTCCAAATTTTGTGACATAATTCCACCCATAGAAAGGGACGCACGTATGCAGGAGTATCAGCAGAAGCTGTTACTCGATCTTAGCTCGGCTTTTCCACCAAACAACCGTGCAGGTGAAGGGAGTGATTCTCCCAGTTGTAACTTGACAAACATGGGACGGCCTCGTCATCTTCAACAGTCTACCCGTACCAGTAGGACCGTATCTGGTGCTGGTAACAGCAATTTTATGGAATCTTTTCATAATTTTTTTAGACCCTCCTTTGCAAGGCCACCAGAGACAACAAGTCTGACACATAGTCAACGGATGGAGAGGATGATACAGGAGTATCTCCAAATGAACATCGATGCAATGACTTTGCAAATGGAGCCTTGCTCCTTTTGTGCTTCAAATCTAGAAAAATGTCAAGAGCTCTCCAGTTACGCCTCGAAGATTTTGTCGTGTCCAGCTGCCAGCGTTGTCTCTGAACGTGTCTTCAGTGCTGCTGGGTGTGTGCTGACAGATAAGCGCACGCGTCTGTCCAGTGACAATGTGGACAGACTGACGTTCATCAAAATGAACAAGTCATGGATCCAGAAGGAATTTACTACCCCTGTGTCATCCTGGGGAGAGTAAATGCTTGTGGATTTGGAATGTGCTTGATGCAAATCAAAACATCCTGTTTGCAACTAGGGCACAAGTGCTGCCACTGATAAGGTGTCTGTGTGGGGCCCAATTTTTGGAAAAAAAGGGAGACTCCGCTTGGAGTAACCCTTGCTTGCTGTGTTTTTTAAAAATGATACAAGATGAACAGATCTGAAGGCAAGATGAAGCCAACATCATGTCTCCGCCTGCACTTTTCTCACAAACCTGCATTTTTCCAGGGACACCCTACTCAACACCGTCTACAGACAGCAGCCAGATCTCTGTCCCTCAGATGTGGTCAAATAAAAGGCCACTTACTGCGACCCATGACAAAGCTAATTGGTTGACTCTATCCCTCTGTAAGCTGTTGGCTACCGAAATGCTGCCTTTACGCGTAGTGGACACACAGGATTTTACAGACCTTATGTCTGTCGCTGTGCCCCAGTACCAGATGCCCAATCACCACTGCTTCTCCAAGAAAAGCATGCCCGCGCTACACCGGCATGTCGCACACAACATCACCACTTCCTTGAGAAAATCTGTGTGCGACAGGGTGCATTTCAACACAGATACTTGGACCAGTAAGCATAGACAGGGTCATTACATGTCACTGACTGGGCACTGGCAAACTATGGTGAGAGATGGAGAAGGGTCTGCTGTACAAGTCTTGCCGTCCCCACGAGTTGTTTCAATCCTTGTTCTGTATGTAGAAGTTAATACACTGCTTCTGCCTCTTCAACCTCGTGTGGGTCCTCTACCTTTGCGCAAACCCTGTGTGGTCAGGCCACCCTTCCTTGCAACTGCGCACAAGGACTACCACACACCTCCTTACTATGCTGGCAGCAGAGCTCAATGCCATCAGGCGGTCAAAGTTTTACTTTGAAATGTATGGGAAATGTGAGTCACACCGCTATTACAGAGAATAGTAGTCAGGCAGGGTCAAAACATTAATTGAGGAACAGGAACAGAATGGGACGGCCAGGACTTAATCAGAAAACAAGCAGAGGTGAAATGCGTATCGGCCAACAAGGTACATAAACAGCAAGCAGGAAAAGTAGTCAGGTAACAAGCACACAAAATCATAAAACTGAACTGGGGGTAAAATTAACCAGAGGTTCATAGCTATGTCTGGCAGTGGTCTGCAGACAGGATGGGCATAAAAAAGGGTGTGGTGTCTTCCCATTGGTTGTAGCTGAATGATGGTATTTCATCTGTGAGATACCCACCAGCTACATTCAGCCAGAGATTCTGCATCTGTCAAGGTAATGCAGCCCAGTGGGTGAGCATAACCTGCGTCCACCTGCGCCGCTGGCATCGACTACTCTCCCATCATCAGCACTATTCATGAAAGGAACACGTTGTCACCTGGCGACCGGAGTACAAATTGACGGAGCGGACTCCGTTGGTGACTTAACAGCCGTGTGCGGCAATGATGCAAACCTGGCTGCGGGCCATCCTCAGGGCAATGTGACACACGTGCCTTTTATGGCTCACGTGTTGATCCGAATTCTCCAGCAATTTTTAAAACACCATCACGGCCTACATGGCCTTGTGCAGCGGGCACGCTCGCTATGTGCTCACTTCCATCGTGCGCACACAGCAGCTCAACAACTTTCATCACTCCGGAAGTCTTAGGGTCTGGCAGTTAAACGCCGGAAATGCGATGTTCCGACACGCAGGAATTGGAATCTGCACATGTTGCAGCGTGTGTGGCAGCACCGCAGAGCCCTGCTGAAATACGGTAAGACATATAGCCTGGGATAAGTTGATCCAGAGGTGGTGCAGATCACGCTGCTGGAGTGGTGTCAGATCAAGGACCTATGCACCCTGCTACACAGTTTTGAAATGTCGACGAAGATGTTTAGCACTGGCAATGTCATTCTCAGCGTGACAATTCTGGTCATCTACATGATGGAGCACACTGTAATTATTATTCGGAGTCAGGTGTTGGGACAAGAGGAAGGGGAGGAAGTACAGGAGGAGTCATATGCGGAAGGGATAACAAGATCTACGAGGTCCAGATGGTCAGCGGCACCTATGCGGCAGTCATGGTGAGGGAGAGGGATTAACAAGGGCGCATAGTATCAGCAAAAAGTGTTGATGAAAGTGCAGGAGCCCATGAAGAAATGGAGGACGAACTGGCGATGGGCATGGAAGACTCAGCAGATGAGTGAGAGCTTGCTCACATTTCGGTTGTGCGAGGTTGTGGGTAGAGGGCAGAGGAAGGATGCACGATTCTCACCTCTCTGCCACCAACACACCAAGGACTTGGTCCTCCTGGATGCACAAGACACATGAGCGCCTTCTTGCTGCACTACCTACATGACCCTCGGATTGTATGAATTTGAAGTAATCCTGAATACTGGGTTGCCACACTGTTAGATCCCCGGTACAAGACAAAATTTGGCGAACTAATTCCTGCCATAGAAATAGACGCACGTATACAGGAGTATCTGCAGAATGTGGTACGCAATCTTAGATCTACTTTTCCACTAAACACCAGTGCTGCACAGAGTGAATCTCAACACTTTGTCATGGATAGGAGGAAATGGTCTTTTACTTGTCCACATCGGAGGGACCGAGGGATGGCTGCTGTGCTGAGATGGCGTTGAGTACGGTGTCCCTGCACAGTTGCACTTTTGGTCATATCCCAAAATGAGTTGAAAAAGGACAGATGCTGTTGGAAAGGGGAACAGGTGTGTTGGAAAGGGGAAAAAAATTTTGGTCCGTGGATTTGGTGGTTAAACAACTGTAACATTTGCTGAAGAAACAACATCTGTTACAGTGGGACTGGCAGATTTGGATAAAGTGGTATATAATCTGTGACCGCTATATAACAAAAATTAATAAGAAAAGAAAGAGAAAGGTATATATCACCTTCAGCAGTCAGTGTCCACCGTGCTCCCAGTTGGAAAAGGAGAGGTTGGCAACTTGAAGGTTTGGTGGAGGATACAGAGCTGTGTGGCTATGAAACTAATAGTAGCCTGAACCGAGTTAGACGCCATTCGGATCTGGAGACTGTGAGCCCTGTTAGCGTCACAGGGTCCACATGCCCACCCAGCCCAGGAACTCCCTGTTAACAACACAGGGGCCATTGAGTACGCTGACCGTGTGCGTAGGGGCCACACCTGTGGACAGCAGGCGCATCAGCAGCAGCAGGCCTGTTAATGCCACTGGGCTGCACAAGCAGGACTGTTAGGACAGGAGCTGGTCTTAACCGTTCTGCGTTACCAACTGTGGTGGTGGCCTGCATCCACCACCCTATCCCTGCCTACCTCTGGCCTAAAGCCGCAATGGGTTCAACACATGGAGGTGTGCTCTTTCGGAGCATAATAGAAGACTGCGCACCTCCTTGTTGGCTCCAGCCCCTTTTATAACCTGGGTCCGCCCCAAACCAGGGTGAACCACAATGCACCTCCTGGAGACAAAAGCAGAGTGACACGTCATGAGTGGCATAACTAGCGTCCTATTTGGAAACGCAACTTCAATGATGACCTCATGGCTGCCATGACCCAAACACCTCACCAGTCATCGTCTGACCATCAATAATGCGGTGACAAGTCATAGGTGTGGGCCTCTGCAAGCCATTTGGGAGGACACCTGATGCCCTGTGGTCTATATGGGACCCCCACATCAGGGCCAGGGCCAAAGAGTTCATTACCGGACCTAGTCTCTGATGCAGGAAGTGCCTGAGCATGCTCAGTAGCATGAAATACAGTCTCTGAAAAAAGACTATCAGCTTTAGCATGGTGTCTAGGCACAAAACAGGACTTAGACCCGGCACAGAATGCAAGCACCTGTGCAAAGAGGCTTTTCACACTTAGTGTGGGAGCATGCGCTGTATCCCGAAATGAAGACTTAGCGTCAGGAATGGCACAGTCAGGCTGAGCATACTCACTAGGCGAAACACTGTAATTATGCTGCAGCTGGGGTACATCGGCACACGCATGCGCACTAGCTGCCTCTCCACACTTAGACGTGGAGGGGAAATTTGTCTTGGAGATGCTGTCTATGAACAGAAGGAAAAGCTAAAGGAAGCCTGACTTTCTATCCCTCCGAATTATGAAATGCAGCAATGAATTCCATGAGTTTGCTATAACATTAGCGTAGCTAAATGTGCATGAGGGTGTGATGTAGAGGTGCTAGAAATAGCTTGTCACCAGTGGGGCACTAATGGAATACAACAGCCAGTTCTATGATGCCACAAAATGGCAGTATTTTGTGCTATCATTATAGCTTATTAAAAACAGAGCACGAGGTTGTCATGCAGAGGTGCTGCACATAGATTTGCAGTAGTGTGAATAGACAAAAGTACAATAGCCACGTTTAGGATACAACTAGGTACAGTGAGTGTTTGCTAGTATAATGGCTGAGTTTAAAAAAGTTTGAGTGTGCAATGCAGGCAGATGTCCTGCAAATATCGTTCCAATACTGTGAATTGACAAAAGTACAATAGCCACGTTTAGGATACAACTAGGTACAGTGAGTGTTTGCTAGTATAATGGCTGAGTTTAAAAAAGTTTGAGTGTGCAATGCAGGCAGACGTGCTGCAAATAACGTTCCAATACTGTGAATAGACAAAAGTACAATAGCCACGTTTAGGATACAACTAGGTACACTGAGTGTTTGCTACTATAAATGGCTGAGTTTAAAAAAGTTTGAGTGTGCAATGCAGGCAGACGTGCTGCAAATAACGTTCCAATACTGTGAATTGACAAAAGTACAATAGCCACGTTTAGGATACAACTAGGTACAGTGAGTGTTTGCTAGTATAATGGCTGAGTTTAAAAAAGTTTGAGTGTGCAATGCAGGCAGACGTGCTGCAAATAACGTTCCAATACTGTGAATTGACAAAAGTACAATAGCCACGTTTAGGATACAACTAGGTACACTGAGTGTTTGCTACTATAAATGGCTGAGTTTAAAAAAGTTTGAGTGTGCAATGCAGGCAGACGTGCTGCAAATAACGTTCCAATACTGTGAATTGACAAAAGTACAATAGCCACGTTTAGGATACAACTAGGTACAGTGAGTGTTTGCTAGTATAATGGCTGAGTTTAAAAAAGTTTGAGTGTGCAATGCAGGCAGACGTGCTGCAAATAACGTTCCAATACTGTGAATTGACAAAAGTACAATAGCCACGTTTAGGATACAACTAGGTACAGTGAGTGTTTGCTAGTATAATGGCTGAGTTTAAAAAAGTTTGAGTGTGCAATGCAGGCAGACGTGCTGCAAATAACGTTCCAATACTGTGAATTGACAAAAGTACAATAGCCACGTTTAGGATACAACTAGGTACAGTGAGTGTTTGCTAGTATAATGGCTGAGTTTAAAAAAGTTAGAGTGTGCAATGCAGGCAGACGTGCTGCAAATATCGTTCCAATACTGTGAATAGACAAAAGTAAAATAGCCACGTTTAGGATACAACTAGGTACACTGAGTGTTTGCTAGTATAATGGCTGAGTTTAAAAAAGTTAGAGTGTGCAATGCAGGCAGACGTGCTGCAAATAACGTTCCAATACTGTGAATAGACAAAAGTACAATAGCCACGTTTAGGATACAACTAGGTACACTGAGTGTTTGCTACTATAAATGGCTGAGTTTAAAAAAGTTTGAGTGTGCAATGCAGGCAGACGTGCTGCAAATAACGTTCCAATACTGTGAATTGACAAAAGTACAATAGCCACGTTTAGGATACAACTAGGTACACTGAGTGTTTGCTACTATAAATGGCTGAGTTTAAAAAAGTTTGAGTGTGCAATGCAGGCAGACGTGCTGCAAATAACGTTCCAATACTGTGAATTGACAAAAGTACAATAGCCACGTTTAGGATACAACTAGGTACACTGAGTGTTTGCTAGTATAATGGCTGAGTTTAAAAAAGTTAGAGTGTGCAATGCAGGCAGACGTGCTGCAAATATCGTTCCAATACTGTGAATAGACAAAAGTACAATAGCCACGTTTAGGATACAACTAGGTACACTGAGTGTTTGCTACTATAAATGGCTGAGTTTAAAAAAGTTAGAGTGTGCAATGCAGGCAGACGTGCTGCAAATATCGTTCCAATACTGTGAATAGACAAAAGTACAATAGCCACGTTTAGGATACAACTAGGTACACTGAGTGTTTGCTAGTATAATGGCTTAGTAACAATGAGTTGTAGTGTGCAATGCAGGCAGACGTGCTCTGCAAATGTCTTTGCACTAGTGGGACTATAGCAAAGTCCAATAGCCACGTTTAGGATGCCACTAGGTACACTGAGTGTTTGCTAGTAAAATTGCTTAGTTTAAAAAAGTTGGAGTGTGCAATGCAGGCAGATGTGCTCTGCTAATATCTTTGCACTAGTGGGACTATAGCAAAGTCCAATAGCCACGTATAGGATGCCACTAGGTACACTGAGTGTTTGCTAGTATAATGGCTTAGTTAAAATGAGTTTGAGTGTGCAATGCAGGCAGACGCGCTATGCAAATGTCTTTGCACTAGTGGGACTATAGCAAAGTCCAATAGCCACGTATAGGATGCCACTAGGTACACTGAGTGTTTGCTAGTATAATGGCTTGGTTTTAATGAGTTGGAGTGTGCAATGCAGGCAGACGCGCTCTGCAAATGTCTTTGCACTAGTGGGACTATAGCAAAGTCCAATAGCCACGTATAGGATGCCACTAGGTACACTGAGTGTTTGCTAGTATAATGGCTTGGTTAGAATGAGTTGTAGTGTGCAATGCAGGCAGATGTGCTCTGCTAATGTCTTTGCACTAGTGGGACTATAGCAAAGTCCAATAGCCACGTATAGGATGCCACTAGGTACACTGAGTGTTTGCTAGTATAATGGCTGAGTTTAAAAAAGTTAGAGTGTGCAATGCAGGCAGACGTGCTGCAAATATCGTTCCAATACTGTGAATAGACAAAAGTACAATAGCCACGTTTAGGATACAACTAGGTACACTGAGTGTTTGCTACTATAAATGGCTGAGTTTAAAAAAGTTTGAGTGTGCAATGCAGGCAGACGTGCTGCAAATAACGTTCCAATACTGTGAATTGACAAAAGTACAATAGCCACGTTTAGGATACAACTAGGTACACTGAGTGTTTGCTACTATAAATGGCTGAGTTTAAAAAAGTTAGAGTGTGCAATGCAGGCAGACGTGCTGCAAATATCGTTCCAATACTGTGAATAGACAAAAGTACAATAGCCACGTTTAGGATACAACTAGGTACACTGAGTGTTTGCTAGTATAATGGCTTAGTAACAATGAGTTGTAGTGTGCAATGCAGGCAGACGTGCTCTGCAAATGTCTTTGCACTAGTGGGACTATAGCAAAGTCCAATAGCCACGTTTAGGATGCCACTAGGTACACTGAGTGTTTGCTAGTAAAATTGCTTAGTTTAAAAAAGTTGGAGTGTGCAATGCAGGCAGATGTGCTCTGCTAATATCTTTGCACTAGTGGGACTATAGCAAAGTCCAATAGCCACGTATAGGATGCCACTAGGTACACTGAGTGTTTGCTAGTATAATGGCTTAGTTAAAATGAGTTTGAGTGTGCAATGCAGGCAGACGCGCTATGCAAATGTCTTTGCACTAGTGGGACTATAGCAAAGTCCAATAGCCACGTATAGGATGCCACTAGGTACACTGAGTGTTTGCTAGTATAATGGCTTGGTTTTAATGAGTTGGAGTGTGCAATGCAGGCAGACGCGCTCTGCAAATGTCTTTGCACTAGTGGGACTATAGCAAAGTCCAATAGCCACGTATAGGATGCCACTAGGTACACTGAGTGTTTGCTAGTATAATGGCTTGGTTAGAATGAGTTGTAGTGTGCAATGCAGGCAGATGTGCTCTGCTAATGTCTTTGCACTAGTGGGACTATAGCAAAGTCCAATAGCCACGTATAGGATGCCACTAGGTACACTGAGTGTTTGCTAGTATAATGGCTTAGTTAAAATGAGTTTGAGTGTGCAATGCAGGCAGACGCGCTATGCAAATGTCTTTGCACTAGTGGGACTATAGCAAAGTCCAATAGCCACGTATAGGATGCCACTAGGTACACTGAGTGTTTGCTAGTATAATGGCTTGGTTAGAATGAGTTGTAGTGTGCAATGCAGGCAGATGTGCTCTGCTAATGTCTTTGCACTAGTGGGACTATAGCAAAGTCCAATAGCCACGTATAGGATGCCACTAGGTACACTGAGTGTTTGCTAGTATAATGGCTTAGTTAAAATGAGTTTGAGTGTGCAATGCCGGCAGACGCGCTATGCAAATGTCTTTGCACTAGTGGGACTATAGCAAAGTCCAATAGCCACGTATAGGATGCCACTAGGTACACTGAGTGTTTGCTAGTATAATGGCTTGGTTTTAATGAGTTGGAGTGTGCAATGCAGGCAGACGCGCTCTGCAAATGTCTTTGCACTAGTGGGACTATAGCAAAGTCCAATAGCCACGTATAGGATGCCACTAGGTACACTGAGTGTTTGCTAGTATAATGGCTTGGTTAGAATGAGTTGTAGTGTGCAATGCAGGCAGACGCGCTCTGCAAATGTCTTTGCACTAGTGGGACTATAGCAAAGTCCAATAGCCACGTATAGGATGCCACTAGGTACACTGAGTGTTTGCTAGTATAATGGCTTGGTTAGAATGAGTTGTAGTGTGCAATGCAGGCAGACGCGCTCTGCAAATGTCTTTGCACTAGTGGGACTATAGCAAAGTCCAATAGCCACGTATAGGATGCCACTAGGTACACTGAGTGTTTGCTAGTATAATGGCTTAGTTATCAGTTGGAGTGTGCAGAGGACAAGAGGGTACAGTGGCAGGATTGTGGTGCTCTGGGTAGAGGAATGGAAGCCTGCCTTTCTATTCCCTCCTAATGGTGAAATGCAGGTAGGAAATCCCTGACCTGGGCTACACAGACGCTGTTGCTGTTTGCAGGACCTGTCACCTATGGCTCTCTGACCCTGCCGGTTGGAGCCCTTAAAAGGACTGCTATAAAGTGCTCTCCCTAAGCTGTCTAACGCTGTGTATGCAGCGCATACAGCTGTATCGGCTATAGGACTCAGGAAGACGGAGCTGCGACAGTGATGTCTGACACCAAAGACGCAGAAGGCAGATAATGGCGTCCGTGAAGAAAATGTCCGGTTTTATAATGCAGGGACATGTGACATGCAGATCCTATCACACATGCCGTTGCTTCTCTGGCTCAAAGTCCACTTAGCTGTGTGTGTGTCTGGGATTGGCTGACATGCTGGCCCGCCCCACAAGACGCGCGCGCTTAGGGAAGGAAGACAAGAAAAAAAAAAAAAAAAAATGGCGATCGCCATTATAGAAACAGCAGTGATCTGAAGGCGCTGTTCACGCACACTATACACTGAAATGTGATAATAGTTTGATTCACAGAGTGACTTACACTATTACAGCAGAAACCAAGCTATGATTTAGCTGTTTTTTGGCTGCTAGAACCGTTCTCGAACGTTTCTAGAACTACCGAGCTTTTGCAAAAAGCTCGAGTTCTAGTTCGATCTAGAACATGCCCCAAAATCACTCGAGCCGCGAACTGGAGAACCACGAACCACGAACCGCGCTCAACTCTAGTTAAGAGAGCTGTACATAAATGAGCAAAGGCCTCAATGAATGTAAGCAAGATTGTGAAGAACAATGGGATACAATTCCTCCAGGACAATATGAGAGACTGATAATTACACAGAAAATGCTTACTTTAAGTTATTACTGCTAAAAGTGGGTTTTACAAGCTAAGGATTCATGGGGCGTACTAAATTGCTCACTCTCTTTCTGCAGTTTGGCCTAGTTTTAGTTAAATAGCTATTGTCATGCATTGTTTTACATCTCAGATTGTGTTTACCTAATTTATGACCTTCTACATTTTTTATGTCCTGATATCCAAAATCATAAAATGCAAAGAGTGTGTGCTTCATTTTCTTCATGATTATATATTGATGTTAACACTATAGGTTTATTCATGACTTGGTAACCATTACTGACAATATAGTAGAACGATACATAAAGTATACTACAGGAAGGTCATGTGTACCACCATTTCTCAAAGCAGAGCCACCTGATGTAGGTGTGTGTGTACAGTCACATTATTGTCAGACTTTTCATCTGAGCGTGAAGACCATCTTGTAAAAAGGAGAACATTGTTGGAGGGAAATATATAGTGAGGCTGAGTCATTAAAGCTTTTTCCCCAGTATTCCTTTGATATTTTCACATCATTCACACCCTGCTCCCTCAAAGTGGGCAAAGCTAGAGTGGGATGGTAGTGTTGCAACTACTGCTCGTCAAATTCATGACATGTGATGGTGTTCGCTACACCACAAGTGTTTCTCCAGCAGGGACCAGAGTAAAAATTGTGGTGAGGAGTACACAGAAGTGTACACCACTCTTCCGATGGTCCTGAGTCATGAAGAGGAGTATACCTCTTCATGGAGCATCTTACCTGCTCATCAAGACCAGTGTTGATGAATCAAGGCCAACCTTTATTACTATTGTTATTTTCAGTAATTTGAACAATAAAGGTCTGTAGGTTTCTTTAGTTACTATTTGTTTGTTTACCCTGATCCACAGAAAAGGTCTTTTAACTATGCTTTTCACCGTCCCTAAGATATAATGGAATATTAAAAAACAATTGACTAAGTTTCTTTTTCACAGGATCACCTCTGTGGACGAAGGAGAAAATAGAACCTAAAGTTTTAGAACAGGGTACGCCTTTGGTGTTGCCGTGCAACCCTCCAAAGGGATTACCTCCACCTATAATTTTTTGGATGGATAACTGTAAGTAATCTTATTGTTAGTAGAATAAAATGTGTATTTTGTGTATCCTAATAACCAACACTAACCCTTTTAAAAAATTGTTGATATCTGTAGTCTACTGCTATAAATCTACTATTAATCTTTAATAAAAAATGTTCAGTGTATAAGATACTGCTTGGTTTGAAGTAACTCTTTCGGCTTGATCATCAATACGTGCAGAGAAATCTGGAACCACAGTTCTTGAGAAAATTGAGAAAAAAAGAGTTAGAAGTATTCTAGATCAATTAACAATAAGATGTGCCCTCACTTAAGTTGTATAAGCAATAAGCACAAATCTCTCTTTCGCTTAGTCGTCAGACCAGTGAGATGTTAATGACAAATGTCAAATTTCAAGAGATGGTTAGTTCTTGTGATCATCTAAGGCAGTAGAAGGCATTGGGCCAAAATCTATTGTATCGCTATGCCTATAAAGCCTCTCTCTTTACTACCACTGTTTGGGGTACT